>NW_024412400.1:48369804-48507277 GCF_014898765.1 Herpailurus yagouaroundi
ACACACACACACACACACACACACACACACACACACACACACACACACACACAAATTAATGCTATCAAGAACAGAAGTACTATAGCAAAATGGAAAATAATTCAATTATCAAAGATTAACATACAATTCACGGACAAGCAAACTCAGGTTACTAAAACATGACAGATCTGTCTTGTTGGGTAGATTTCTAAAAAAATATTAGAAAACATTTCACAATTTATCAAATTGGCAATAATCTGACAATATGAAGTATGATAAATTTATGAAAATAGGAACTTATGATTTAATGGGAGAGTATAAATTCTTACTACCTTAAAAGCAATTTTTCATCATCAAGTTAAATGTTCATTTCAATTCAATTTGATATAGAGTTACTCCTCCTAGAAAACATTCATACAGGTCCTGTAAGTGGTCATGCTTACAAGATCACAGTTTTGTTTTTTTTTTTTTAACAGGGGAAAGATTACCAACAACCTCAAGAGTCACTAAAAGGAGCATGGATTGTTAGTGTAATGATACAACTGAATACTATATAAGAGGTGAAAGGAATATAGGAAACCTACACATCAGATTGACAAAATTCTAAAAAGTAAGGTTGAATGAGAAGTTACAGTAAGGGCAGTTAAAGATATATATAAAAACTATTCTATGGACACATTATTGGAGTACTGTGTGAAGACTGAGCAAGATGAATAGACAAACACAGTAGTGATTTCCACCATGTGGTCACCACGTCAAGGAGGTATGAGAGATCAATAAGGACCAGCTACAACCAAATCTTCAATCTTTCATCAATTGTAAAAACTTGAACAATAAATGCTAGCAATGTTAGCATTTATTAATCCTGAATGTATATATGGCCATCTGTCATAGGACATCTGTTGCATGGGTGTAAGATACTATCTGAATACTACTATATGAATGAATAAAGGCTATAAAAATATTAAAAATTTGGCATATGGAGTGTCTGGGTGGCTCCATCGGTCAAGTGTCCATCTGCAGCTCAGGTCATAATCTCACAGTTCGTGGTTTCAAGCCCCGTGTTGGGCTCTGTGCTGACAGCTCAGAGCCTGGAGCCTGCTTCAGATTCTGTGTATGTCTGTCTGTCTGTCCCTCTCTCTCTCTCAAAAATAAACAATTTTTAATTTGACATGCACTACATGGATAAATCAAATGAAGAGATTAGTATTTCATTATCTAGTGTTACTTTTTTCTGATTGTAAGGAACGTATATTGGGATTAAATAAAGTATGGTCAGGGATTAAAGTGGTATCAGAACACTGAATTCTGACCTCAAAAACAATATTAATGTAACAAACTTTGGGGTGCCTGGGTGGCTCCGTTGGTTAAGTGTCCAACTTTGGCTCACATCACGATCTCACAGCTGGTGAGTTTGAGACCCGCATCCAGCTCTTCGTTAACAGCTCAGCACCTGGAGCCTGCCTCGAATTCTATGTCTCCCCCCACACCCCCACGACCCCGCCTCTGCCCCTCACCCACTTGCACTCTCTTACTCAAAATAAACATTAAAAAATTAAAAAAAAAAAAAACTTAACCAAGATCTGCTCTGTGGCCCAGAACTGATTTTTTAAAAGTTTACAATCCCCTACTAGAGTTAAAAATGCACAGCGGTAAAAACCTTACAAAATATCAAAGAGACAGCCATATAAAATAAAACTGAGCCACTATCTTCTACCTAACACACACACACACACACACACACACACACACACACACACAATCAACTTAAAAAATATTAAAAATTTGAACATGAAGGCCTGAAAAACCATAAAGCGTTTCCTAGAAGAAAACAGAGGGGTAAGCTCCTTAACATAAGTTTGAGCAAAGATTTTTTGGATTTGACAAAACCAACGACAAAAAAATGAATGCGTGGGATTACATCAAACTAAAAAGCTTCTGCACAGTCAAGACAACATACAGAGCCCAAGAAAATACTTACAAGTCATTTGATAAGGGGTTAATACGTAACATATAAAGAACTCCTACAACTCAATAGCAAAAAAAGACAAATGGCCCAATTGAAAATCGGCCAAGAGAACTCAATAGACACTTTTCCAAAGACACAAAGATGGCCAAAAAGTATGTGAAAAGATGTTAAACATCACTAATCAGGGAAATGCACATCAAAACCACAAGATACAATCTCACACCCAGTAGAAGAGCTGTTCTCAAAAGGACAAGCCATGACAACTATTGAGGAGGATGGAGAGAAAAGGGAGCCCTTGTGAACTGTTGGTGGGGACATACATTTGTGCAGCCTAAGCAAAATCAGTTTGAAACACTGAAAAACAGTTCCTCAAAAAGTTAAAAATAGAGCCACCATATATTCCCATAGTTCCACTTGTGGGTACTTCTCTCAAGGAAACAAAAATCACCATCTCAGAAAATCTGTACTCCCAGGTTCCCAACAGCCTTTCCTGTGAATGCCAAGGTATGGAAACCACCTAAGTATTTTCAACAGATAAATGGATAACAAAAGTGTGACTATACATACACATAGGAATTGTATACAACTATAAAAAAAATCCTGCCTTTCCAACAACATGAAGGTATTATGCTAAGTCAAAATAAGTTTGATAGATGAAGACCAATACTGTAGGATCTCACTTGCATGTGAAATTGGAAAACAAAAACAACATTCTAGACACCAAACAGATTGGTGGTTGCCAGAAACAGGGGGTGGAGGAATTAAGGTAATGGGTGAAGATTTTCAAAAGGTACAAGCTTCCACCTGTGATATTAATAAGTTCTGGGATGTAATGTACAGCAGGGGACTATAGTTAATATTTTGTGTATTTCAAAGTTGCAAAACAAGTCAATCTTAAAAGTTCTCATGCACACACACAAATGTAACTTTAGAGATTATGGACATTAACCAAGCTTATTGTGGTAATCACTTTGCAATACATAAATTATGTTGCACACCTTAAATACAATGTTATATGCCAACTCTATTTCCATAAAACTGTGGAAAATGTAAAAACAATATACAATGTTCTGCCTCCAAGACCATCAGTCACCAGCCTGCCAACAGAAGTGCTTTTGCATGAAACTCTTCATAGCAGTAGAGACATCAGCAGAGGTTTCCTGGAACAATACTAGCATTATAGTTGTCTAATATTTGCTACTATTTAAAATTAGGAAATCTCATACCACAAAAATGCTAAATAGATCTAGAAAGATTCAGATTTATATTGACAAAACAACATCTATAGAAGCAAATGTCATTGGTTAATTCCTGACTTCATTTTAATGATCATTTGATATAGTAAGCACTCCCTCCCTCCATGAAATTTTTAGTCATTTGAATCTTAGAGCCCCACTTTGTCTTCTTTTGTTGCTTCCTTCCTACTTCCTCATCTCTAGATGTTGAAGTGCCACAAGGACAACTGCCAAGTTCATATCCCTTACTGCATCTCTCCATTGATTTTCAGACCCATATATTCAGCTGCCTATCCCGTATTTCCACTTGGTTATCTAGGTCATGCACCCAAGTGAACTTAAGATTTTCTGCCTCCACATCAAGATGCTCTTTCTACAACTCTTCTCATCTCAATCAATAGCAACTTCATTCTCCCAGTTGTTCATATCAAAAAGCCTGAATGACTCCTTGACTTCTCTTCCTCCTCCCACATCCAGCAGCAAACAACTTGACATCCACAGTGTATTTAGAATCTGACCACTTCTCACCACCTTGATTGCTACTGTATTTGTTACCACCACCACCCTCTTCTGGGAACTATCATGAATGACATCCTGGTCACATAAGGCCATTATTCTCTTCAGAATTCCCATTAGTTCCTTCTTTGTCAGAAAAAGTTCAAGGATTTTGACTGGTCTCCAAGGCCCATTTGTAACTTGTTCCCCCCCTCCCTTTTCTTTGAGTGTCACCTGCGTAAGGCCTTTGTACATGCTGTTTTGTCTAAAATGCTCTACTTCCCGGATTGAAGCCATCACTTCCAGGGACTTTGAGAAATCTTTCTTAATCCTCCCTAAAATGGCAAGTATTTAACCATTTTCTGCGTTTTTTTCCTCTCCTCCAGCAAAATTCTTTGTCAATAATTAGTAATTGGATAATAAAAAGTAATGGTCTTTCCCCCAATGGCCAGTGTCTAGAAAAGTTCCCAATAGGTAGCAGACACTGAATATTTGTTGAATGAATAAAATGCCATGAATACTTGATATCCATATTAGTTTGCCTTTAATCATTTTTGTTTTGCTTTTTCGATTTTGCTTTTTCACTTTTCATGTAATGATCTTCAATGAGATTTTATATCCTCAAATGTTATATTCGCTATGCTTTTGCACTCCTAGATATATATAGCCAATATGAAAAGCAATATACTCTATTCAAAGATTTTGAAACCTAAAAAGACCTACCAAAGACACTATGTAGTAGTGTTTTAACATAGTACAAAACGATTAGTGAATGCATGGGTTTATACCTGGATTTTATATACCTAGATGTAAACGTATATTACAATTCAGATTCTTTATAGGTAAGAGTTAAACATTCATACATTTTTTTTTCTCCATTAGGGAAAAACCCAACCTGGAAGAATACCTAGAAAGAAGTCCCATGACCTACTTTTCCAAGTGGTACTACATAGGTACCCTGTAGTCTGTTGTGAGTAACAGTCATGCAAAACCACTCTGGATGACACAGCAGATTCTTACCAGAAAATACTGGGACATAGGGATGGGAAGGCAGGTCTGGCCTAATTTATGAAGGATGTTGAATCCTAGGCTTTTCTTATTCTCTGGACCCTATTGTATGAACAGGGAGAATTAGTGTCCACGAATTGTTCAAATGATTTGTACATATTATGTAATGGACCTCAGTGCAAGGCCACATAGGTTATACAGTGCACAACTCCATGCATTTCCAGTTACATTGTAGTCCATGGTATATGCTTGAGCTGTATAATGTGGCCACCCTAATCAGGTAAGAGAAAATTTTGCAGATATTAATAAAGATACTTAATAATCTAGGCACAAATTTGGAGTGGTTTTTTTGGGAGGGGTGGTATGGAACAGGAAGCTGAGTTAGGCTACTATTGCAATTGTTTGCAAAGAACATAAGGGTCAGATTAGAGTCTAGCAGTAGGAATAAAAAGGAAGAAATAGATGACAAAGCCATGAATCAGGAAGCAGAAAAACTGATGACTCAGACACAGGGAGGAAGAGGAAATCAACGATAGTGTCTAATACAGATGACTTTGAGAATGCCTCACAGGAAGAGCTAGGATGATGAACAATGTTAAAAGGCAAGGAGATAAATTTCATGCTTGATATATTGCATGTGGGGCAGAAACAGAACTGGCGGATATCTCTTCTGATTCCCAAAGACTTTTCCCCATTGGTTTATCATCTTCCATGAAAAAAATTCTCATTTTCATTTTACTTTACACTTCTCTAAATCACCTCTTATGCTTAACATTTTGGTCAATTCAAAAAGATAATCATCATATGAAGTAATTTTACATTTTCTCCCCCCATGCATTAATTTTAAATGCTTAAGATCAAAACCATATATATATTTGAGGAGGGGGTAATCTATTGCCCTCAATGAACTTACCTTGAGAGCCACTGTGCTGGAAACCTCAAGTTTTATTTATCTATAGCCCTATAATTATGTATTGTCTCTGTTTTACAGGTGAGGATTATCTAAGAGAAGTGAACCAGATTCCCAAGTCTCCATGGGTAGACAAGTTATGGGTTCAGTTTCAAGTCTAGATCTAACTATAAAGGCCTTCCTTGTCCACTCGCAGATAGTATCTCAACATGGATAGTTCTAAAGGTGTTGAGAGGCTGAAAGAACAAAGTAGAGGCAATACTAATTTTTCAACTTTATTATCCTTGTAGTCAATGTTGTAGGATAAATTTGAACTGGGGAATACTAACTGAAGCATGTAAGGTGATAAAATTATACTTCATTGGGTCTTGCATGCAGGGAAGCTTATCCACAGTCTCCAAGTATCATTGAAGTATTCACTAGTAAAGATCACTGAGTACCATCTGTTCCAGTCGTTTAAGTTACCTCAAGTATTATACAAATTGGGTTTCCTCTAAAGCAAAACCAAGGTAAGATATCTGGACTAACTAGTCTAAGTGTAACAGACTTCATAATAAGTAGGCCAACTAGACTAGATGACATTCTCCATGTTGGCGAACTGATAAAACTCCTTGGTAATGGAGACATGAGGTATTTGAGTAGTGACCACAGTTCGAGTTCAATACTAACCAACTCAATATTGCAAGAAGACTGCGACACACACACACACACACACACACACACACACCGCAGAGACTAATCCTGCCCCAAGACAATGAAGAAATTGGTATGAAATGCCTCAAGGGTCTAGGTGGGCAATAATCTACAAGGTTATGTATAATTTTAGTTAAATGCATTCACACTTCAATTTCAAATTCATCAGTAGAGCACCATTGGATGTGAGGCTCCATGTTAGGGTCCAAAACACAACGAAGAGGAACAGAACAGGACCCTAACCCTAAGAAACTTCTTGTCACCTAGTAAAACCAAAAAGATTCTTGTCCTCCTTGTCAAATCACATGCAGATCTATAAACCCGGCCAGTAGGAAAACTTGAAAAAATAACAGGAGAATGACAGTCCATATAGCAATAAATAGCCTAGGAAAACAAAGGTTACATATATCGTGTAGGCTTTTAATAGTGCCATTTTCTTTTTTTATTTTAAGGTCATAATAAAACTTTCAAGGAAAAAAGTAGAAACTATTACTTCTGGGTTGGGGGAGCATAGAGACTTCGGGTTATGGGTTTTCATACACCAACCTGTCAACAGGTAAGGATATAAAGCCAATAAAAGGTTATTGCAATCTCAAGTGACAAGCAAAAGGTGCTTCATGCCATGCTGTATCCTTAAAACTCACTCAAGTCCTCAGAAACCCAAGCCACCGAAGCTGCGAGTCTAGAACACTTAAGACCCTGGGAGGAAGTATCTAAAGCCACATCTTAATTACAGAAAATACACTGGGTGTCCACCAAGTTTGAACATCTCCAAAATATAAAGTGATTTCCGTGGCAAAGGAGTACATAAGAAAAGCACCTCTGATTAGAGAGGGGGCTCTGGAACTAAGGAGTGGAAAGCCAATGTGGGATCTCCCATAAAAAAGGAAAGGTGACTTGTTAATATTTTAAATATTTCATATCACATCCTTTCCATTCTACTCTGCTTTCATATTTCTCTACCTCCTTTTCCAGTTCTTTTTTTCTACTATAAACAGCTACAGAAATGAGTAGATTTCAGAAAACAAGGATCACAAGAACCCAAAGCATATAAGCATATGTTAGTTGACCTAATAAGGTATTCACAGATGTTCCCCTTTCTTTGGGGAATTCTCTATTATAGCTTGACAAGAATTTGGTAATCAATATTAAGATCTAAGTTATAAATGCTTTGGGAGGGCACCTTGGTGGCTTAGTCTGTTGAACATTCAACTCTTGATTTCAGGTCAGGTCACGATCCCAGCAGGGGCTCTACGTTGCCCTCTGCATTGGGCATGGAAGCTGCTTAAGCTTCCTTCTTTCACCCTCCCTTCCTCCTCCCCCTCCCTGTCCTCCCCTTTTCCCCTCCCATTCCCTCCCTCCCCTCTCTTCCTTCTCTTTTTTTCTCTCTCCCTCCCCCTTCCCTCTTTCCCTATCCCCCTCTCATGTGCATGCTCTCCAAACAAAAATTAAACACTAAATTTTAAATATTTTGATCATTCTTTAATTGAAGTATCTAAGTATATATAAAAAGCATCCGTGACTGAATAGTGCCAAGTGCTTTGAGAGGCAGCTGGAAATATCTAGTAAGACAGGAGGCAACACCCTGAAGGTTCAACACAAATCCACATCACACAGTCACAGAAGGATGACTGACCTCTTTGGTTCTGGCATCCTATCCAGCTGACTATGTCTTGGCCTATCTTCTTCCTTCATATAACCCAGCTTCTCAAGCACCATTACTTATAGTGAGGAATCTCTCCTACCTGCAGCACAAACCCACACCTCCCATGGTACACTTTATGGCAATCACTTTTCACCTTTCACCTCATGCCCTATATACTAGATCTCTTAATTTTGTGATTAAATGTAGCCAGTCAAGTGATCAGGTATCCCAAAATAAATAAATATGTAATTCAGTGACTGGGTGGGAATTTTATAGCAGATGTTAAAAAGGTTAAACTAATTGTCCCTGTCTTTATAAACCTTCGTATTTCAGTTTTTGCATCTGCTTGGAAAAGTTAAAGAAGAAGTTTTACTATACGAGGAATGTTGATTCCTTATTTAAAAATTTTCCGATATTAGGAGTTTCATCTGACAGAAATGCTCCTTCATCTGTGACTTTTAAGCTAAGAATTTCTTTTGAGAAACACAGGCATTAATTGTAGGACATAAAAGAAAAAAACAAGAATGTTTCACAATGTTTTCCAACTGTATGAACTGCCATGGAAACCTCTGTAGAAGTTTCTCTGTTCCTACGGCAAATTTTTGTGTAGGAAATTTCAACAATAACAGTCAGATAACACCACACGAAGATTTCCCTCAGTCAGTGCAGACGTGACCCAAGTGTACTATTGAACACGTTGCATCCAAAGGATGAGGAGGCAAGAATTCAACAGTTTTAGTATTCATAAGGCTTTCCATCTATCACATTCCTTTCCAAGGCTAAGCTCTGTCATATGCCCCCTTCAGTTTTATGTAATTGAAAACAGTTTACATTTTTCTCCCTCCCGCAACAATCTTGATGCCCTTCCACTCCTTCTCATTCTCCCAAGACAGAATTATATCTCAAATCTTTATCAACCAAACCTCTTTATTCTCTGCCTTTGGGCTTTTAAAAGTATAAAGCCAATGGGCTGGGGGGGGGGCTACTTCTGGAAATGTGGCACTTGTGCCCTTCCAACATAAGCCAGTTATTATAGCACACAATTTTGGAGGGACAGATCATTTAATGCATCTATGTTTACATGATCTTTCAGCATTAAGTACGTATTTGTCTCATTCTGATTGCTAACGGGAATATCTGCTGTTATTAGTTATAGTGCCGGTAATAATTATATAGGCTGCACAAATACTTCTGCTCATATCAGCCCAATCTAGTGTTAATAGAACTCACTTTAAGCTTTTGCTGCAACAGTTTTTAATGTTTTTAAATTGTTTCAAAAGAAAAATTGGCTGGGATTTCTTTTCACTCCATCTCCCCAGGGAGAGAGAGGAGAGGCGGGGTGGAAAAAAAAAAAAAAAACAGCAGCATTAGTGAAATAATGAATCACACTGGAACTGCCTTGGCTTAATTGTAACATGTAATTACAGGTTGCTAAACAATTAGAACCATTTTGTTTTAATAATGCTTCCACGTGCCCAAGTACCTAATGCTTCTCTTGAGGTTACATTAAAGTATATTATTTCTTCCTTTCTTTCAAGAACCACTACTATTAAGAAATGGGGGGCGCCTGGGTGGCGCAGTCGGTTAAGCGTCCGACTTCAGCCAGGTCACGATCTCGCGGTCCGTGAGTTCGAGCCCCGCGTCGGGCTCTGGGCTGATGGCTCAGAGCCTGGAGCCGGTTTCTGATTCTGTGTCTCCCTCTCTCTCTGCCCCTCCCCCATTCATGTTCTGTCTCTCTCTGTCCCAAAAATAAATAAGTGTTGAAAAAAAATTTAAAAAAAAAAGAAATGGGGGGGAGTACACCTGGGTGGCTCAGTTGGTTAAGCCTCTGACTTCAGCCCAGGTCATGATCTCATGGTTCAGGAGTTCCAGCCCCACATTGGTCTCTGTGCTGACAGCTCAGAGACTGGAGCCTGCTTTGGAGTCTGTCACCTTCTCTCTCTGCCCCTCCCCAGCTCATTCTTTCTCTTTTGCTCGCTCCCTCTCCTCCTCTCCTCCTCTCTCTCTCTCAAAAATAAACATAAAAAAGTAAAAAATGGGGAGGAAAATCCTTAAAATAAAAGCAGTGATGGCTTTATCACGATCACAGGGCAAACACTGAGGAGTCTCGTTTTCCCTGCACTGGACTTTAGACACACCAACACCTGCTTCTGAGAGTCCAGTCTTCTGTTTTAAATCAAGATAAATAATGAGCTAATGTTACAAGACAGAGTTTCTGCTCTGAGAAACTACTAATTCTCAGCAGAGCAAATTGCTGTCCCAGGAACTGACAGCATGGCAGTTGGCTGGTGGGCATGCCCATCTCCTGGGACTCTATTTTAGCAAAGAATATCAAAACTAAGCAAGTCTAAAGGAGCACTATGCATTGTTGTAATTAAACTCACAGCTATTTAGTGTTGGAGTTGATGTAAAACAATTTACCTCCAAACACCATTATTAACTACTGCAAGACTATTATCTTTCCTAATATTCTTCCATCTTTTATTTTATCCAGATCAACTTCGTCACTTTTAACAAATTCTTGAATGAAAGCAAAAACACCAAATGGTTATTTAAAAATAAAACTACCTTAGATGGGGCTCAAGTTTTTGTCATGGGGTTGAGTATTCAAAACAGGTAATTGTGAGGTGCCTGGGTGGCTCATTTGGTTAAGCATCCGACCTCCGCTCAGGTCATGATCTCATGGTTTTGGGAGTCCGAGCCCCACGTCAATCTCTGTGCTGACATCCTGGAGGCTGCTTCAGATTCTGTGTCTCCCTTTCTCTGCCTCTCCCCGTCTCTCAAGGGTAAGTAAATGTTAAAATATTTTTCAAAAAAAGTAATTGTTACATCTTTTTAATATATAATTTGGCTATGTGTCTTTGTAACTTGAAAGTGAAAGACGAAAAGCGTGACTGGTTAGGATATTCCATTTTTAGGTGTTGTGCCTTCCTGTAAACAGTTTCACTTAACAGTGTAGACAGAGATATGGCATATACAATGATGATTTAAAAAAAAAAACTTGCAATTATCAACCTTGTAACAGATGAAGGTTGGGATCAAGTCAAACTATGGTAAAGAAACTCAAACTCAAATATTTGACTTTGAAAGTAGCAAACACACAATTTCTAGAGATGTTAACTTGCAGCTCTTTTTATGTAAGTTAATTTTTGATATTTGAATTAAATAGAATGTGATCACATTCAGAGCATTATTCTCCTTCAATCTTGCCTTTTTTGAATTTGTGAGGAAGCCTTTTTCTTTCCAGGATATTGACATTTTGCAGCCAATTGATTTAATTTAACCCTCCTTCCCGTTAAACCTAAGGTCCATACAGAACCCTGTGTACACATTGTGGGTCACCTGCAATCCCTAATAAGTAGATACTATCAGCATGGATAATGGAAGGTTCTAAAAAGTGTGAGGCAATGATAGACTATTCAAAGTTATCAGCTACTGACACTGATTAGCCACACCAGTTAAGGTCCTAGCCTCAAAACCGTTATTCAAAATCCATAAGTGAGAGATGCTTTTGGTTATAGATAGATGATTAACTACTCTTTGTTATGGACACACACACACACACACACACACACACACACACACACACACAAACAGCGGGGGGGGCGTGCACATCTGCTTTAAGTATCTTGATAAACTTCTCAGAATCTTTGATCATAACTCACAAAAGGCCGTGTATACTGACTAGGCAGAGTTTTACAAAGGCCAGCCAAATTAGGAAAGCAGAGCTGATGACCTGCTGTGATAAGAACCTTAGAAAATTCATTAAATACCTATAGTCATACTGGACTCCCAAGAAGTTGTACTTGCAGATACCACAGACCTTGGTGATACCAACAGTGTGATCAAGGACAGTACTATGGTCTGGAAGATCTTGAAAAGCTAGACTAAGGCTAGAACCATCAAGATTATTTTCAGTAGAATTAACTATGGTAGTTTGGACACATACATTTATTTCCATGTTCTTCCAAAACTCCATGATAACAACATATAAGAGTTTTTAAAATATATAGATCTGCAAGGTCAAACAGAACGGGGAGACAAGATCACAACAGGTGAGAAATGGGAACACAGTTCTGGCAACAGGAACAACTAAGTGAGGCTGTGAACAAAATAAAACCAGTAAGATTAAATCAGATTGCACAATTCCCTCCGTCCCCCTACCCCAAGGATATGAATTACCAGTTTAAAAAAAAGAAAACAATTTAAGTGACTTTTAAAATTCTTTAAGTATCAGGGATAACTGAAAGATCTTAGGAGTTTCTATAATAGATCAAAGAAAAAAAAGTCACATGCAATATAATAAGTTTAAGAATAACATCAGTTCTTAAATATGGAACTTAGAAGAAAATGGGGCAATGCTTTCAGAACTCTGAAGGTCATGTTTCCAATATAGAATTCTGTATCTAGACAAAAGATCAATTAGGAGCAGAATTACTCCAGACATAGTATGTCAAAATTTATCTTCCTTTTTAGGAAGCAGCTGGAGGATAGATCAAAATAATGGAGCCAAGTAAAAGTAGATTCAGGAAACCTAAAATCTAACCAGAGAGATGAGGGAACTCACAGGATGACGGTAGACAGAGATTTCTAGTGGACAGGAGGTCTACAGATCAATCAATCCTCATTGGAAGACAGAAACAGACAACTTTAGAGTAAGATAAAGAACACACAAGATTACTTGGTGTCTGAATCTTGTAGAACCAAATTTTTAGTACTAATAGAAAATTAAGATTTGAGTATAGGTAAGAAGAAAGCTAAACCACCAACCCAAATCAGCAGTAATTATTAATTCTAGGGGATAAAAAGAAAACTGGACAAAGAATTACCACAGCAATCAGAGCCATGGGTTGGCCATGAATAATATTTAAAAAGCCATAATAATGTACATTGAGTATGGATTTTAAAAAATAAAAGTGGTTTTCCATGGAATGAACCTGGAAAGTCATGCTGCTTTTCCCCAACAGTGGCTGTGTTAGTCTTAAGTAGACTTGTTTGGAAATGGTAACACAAGTCATAGTCCCAGCAGCCATGGCTGAAGGAAGGGGATCAATAACCAAATGAGCAACCCAAAATGCCCTGGTGACCATGATCATTTTCTCTTCCTAGAAAGATACTCTTTAGCTGGCACTGGCCGCCCATCTCTTACGATAGTAAGAAATCAAGATTAAGATCTGAACAGAAGTCCAAACCCAAAACTGTTTGATTCAATTCATCTGTTGGAGGAGGGGAGGTCAGAAAGGGAGGAGTGGGGAGGAAAGGAAATCAGATCATTACACATTGATTTAAAAAGGCTGGATAGTATTATTTATATATCCAGTTATTTTCATTTATAGCCATACGCTGAACCTGTTTCTCATTAGCTATATAACTTGAAATATTCTGAAATTATTTACTGAATTTAATGGGCCACTATTGGACTCTTTCACTATTTTGTTAAGCCCCATTATCCTTGACTTTAATGTTCCAATAAGGTTTTTTTGTTTTGGTTTTGGTTTGGTTTTGTTTTTAGAACAGGAAGTGATGTGTTTCTGGAATACTTTGAAACTGAAGAATCACTAAAAATGTAAGATTAAAAACAGGAAATAGATAGTTTGTAGTATGCTTTCCCACAAGTTTTATCATCAGAAGACCAAGCTCACCAAGTGGAAAACAGAACCCATACGGTATCTCCTTGCAGTAGATAGAGCTTCAGAGATCATAGTTGCAGAGAAGCAAGTGTGAAAAGAAGGTCATCTGTCTTAAGCTTTTCGGTTGGGCTTGTGTCAACACCAATCATTACCAGCTCAGTATGTTGATAAAAGAAATAAAGTTGGGCTTTTCCTGTAGCCACTATGGAGGGATTATATCTTCAGATAGGGGCATAGTAACAGATCTAAAACAGATCTAAAACTATCCCTGGTTTCATCTCCCTGACTGTGGGTTGAGGAGACCTTCTCACGGAGTTTTTACAAGATGTAGAGCAAATTCTGTATTTAAAAATGTGACAAAACTTCTTGGTAAATAAGATCTTACTGACAATCCAATTTTACTGTTTTATTCCTTCAGAATAGGACTGATAGGACTGGTAAAGAGTTTCTATGTAACTTGGTGCTTGGGTTAGAAACCTAACCTTGTGACCACTAGAAACACAAAGGTGAGAGCTTCTTGGTCAACTCTGTAATATTACAATTATCCAGACACATGTTGTTTAATTGATTCAGAAAACTGGTACCAGAATTTTATGCCCGGACTTTATGTCTTGCATGTAAGTTTTCACAAGTAATGAAAATTACTTTTGAAAAGCCTCTGTCAGTGTTATTCTGATTTGCCTTTTTTAACAGGGAAAATTCTTTCTAGATATTGGAATTTAAATGTCAGATTTCAAAAGTCTGAGATACAGTTTATGTGCCATATAACTCACTCACCGAAAGTGTCAATTCAATGGTTTTAGTACATCACCAGCAATCATCCCCACAATCTAGTTTTAGGACATTTTTTCCACCCTTAAAAAAGAAACCCCATACCCAGTAGCAGTCAAGAAGAGCAGACTTGGCAGTTTTCTTTATTCCCTTAAAAAAAGGTTTATAGATTATTTGGTTGTTTAGACCTAGCTGCCTAATGCACTTTTAGGGTAGCCTGAGATTGCTCTCTGGTGTCTCAGTATCCTATAGAGTTTATTTGTCCATCGTAAGGGTTCGGGGATTACCAGTCAGTGCTAATGATGATCAGTATCACCATGTTTAATATTTGCTTGGCACTCTTAACTGGTTCTTATACACTGACTCATTTAATCATTCACGAATCCTACGAGGCAAATACTACTATCGTTTCCGTTTTATAAATGGAGAAACGGACAGGACATCAGCTGCTTAGGATATAGTTATTTTACTAGCCGAGTCATTTGGTATTGTCTGTAACTGTTGGACTGCAAAGCTCTTTCCTCCAGTTCCTTCTACAAATCAGTCTGTATTCAAGAATATACTCTACAAATACTGTTTGGGTTATTTGAAAATGAAACTCCATGTTCACTGGCATTACCTCAACTATGAAAATTTTCACAAAATCAAGTTGGGCATCTAATTTGTACCTGTAATTTATATATGTATTCTAGATATAGGCCATTTCCAAAGCTCTGCGCAAAGATCAGTTATTTGGACTCAAAAACACTTATCACAGAAATACTGTTTTCAGTAGTTGTAATGTCCTCTGGTTAGCCAACAAGTGCCCAAAATGCACTTGAAACTACAATCTTGTAACCATAAGGTTGTAGATGCATTAGGGTTTTAGGGTATTAGAAACCCTGTAGAGCAAAGTTTGCCTTGGGGGAGGGTCCTCAATGCCAATAAAAGCCCCCGCTGGTGGGTCTCTGCCACCTTCTCCCTCTCAAGGGAGAGGAAGATGCACATGGTTTAGTTTGTGCATCTGAAGGATTCAATGGGAAACCAAGCCCACCTCTCCTTACTCTATCTCTGGAGTTAGAGGGGAAAAGGGACTCAGAGGTGGGGAGTATATCAAATGTGGCAATTCCAGCATTAAGACTGAGATTCATGTGGCAGCAAGGGGTGTAGCAGGGGGGTGGGGGCGGGGTACAGGGGGTCATGGGAAAGGCCCAGGTTGTAGACAGACATTTCTTTCTTCTTAAAGACAGTTATTTTTTATAATTTTTTTTAACGTTTTATTTTTGAGACAGGGAGAGACAGAGCATGAACAGGGGAGGGTCAGAGAGAGGGAGACACAGAATCTGAAACAGGCTCCAGGCTCTGAGCTGTCAGCACAGAGCCCAACGCGGGGCTCGCACTCACCAAACTCGAGATCATGACCTGAGCCGAAGTCGGATGCTCAACCGACTGAGCCACCCAGGCGCCCCCTTAAAGACAGTTTTTAGATGTACTATACAACTCGGGTAAACAATGTGGAATTCTCTAAAAGACAAATAATTTTTTGGATAAAGCATTTCAGGATTTTATTGAGAGGACCAGAGGGTTTCTGGAACAATGGTACTAAAATTTGAATGAAAACTACCTAGACATTTAGGAGCAAACTTAAAGACAACTATATAAAGAGGTGGCTGCTAAGAGCATGGACTTTGGAGCCAGACCACCTAAATTCAAACCTCAGCTCTGCTACTTTGAAATATCCATACATATATACTAGTACTTTGTATATCCCTCTAGCAGGTAAAAAAAACAACAAACAAAAAACAAAAAACAAAACAAAAAACAAAAAAAACCCAACTGTTTACGTGGTAAGCCATGAAGAGTACCAGTAGGAATTAACTTTCACCTTTTTACACCAGAAGCTTCTGCATTATTTAAAACATTTTACAATAAACAGTTGTTATGTTTTCAAGTAATAAGGGACATGTTGTAAACATGTTGGTACCTAAACAGATAAATAAATCCCCTCATGGGCTAAAGTATCAATGCCATGAAATCTACACAACTTCCTAAAATTTGCTCAGGTCATGATCTCACAATTTGTTAGTTCGAGCCCTGTGTCAGGTTCTGTGTGGACAGTGCAGAACCTACTTGGGATTCTCTCTCCTTGTCTGCCCTCCCCTGCTCATGCTCGCTCTCGCACGCTCTCTCTCTCAATTTTAAAAATCTAAAGAATTTACTTTCTGATTTAAGTGCACTATAGAAAGGCTAACTCAAAGGGCAAAAAATTATTGCAGAGGGGATAAATATAGCGTTAAGTGGGAGGTTACATTAGAGCTGGTCACTCCTATAAAGAGGGGAAAGACTCTGAGAAGCACAAGAATGAGAAAGCATGCTACAGGGAGAGGAAGCAGAGTCCAGACACATACAGCAGGAAGTAGAGGCCATCAGGGAAGACTGGCCAATTTGTTCGGGCAGAGTACAAATGGGATAATAGATGTATAGAACAAATGTAGAAGAAAATCTGCATGTGATTAATAACTGAAGGTTTCATTTTTGTGTAAAAATGTAGCTGGTAAGACATTAATGTGTCAACTTTTCCCAAGATTCAAAGGCATGTATTTACAGCCATATGTGAAAGGACATTGGATATTCTGCATTCACAGAAAAGCATCCTTCATTATTCAATTCCTGTAAAAGAATGGTGGCTTTTTCCTAATTGTATGCAACTTGTGGTCAAAGGGCCAGACTCTGTGTCCCTGCCCAATAAGAAAAGGCAATGGGTAACTCTTACTCTTTTAACATGAAATTGTAAAGCAGCCAAACTTTCATGCATAGAGATAGCGAACATGAAGCCCCAAGAAATATTCACATTTAGGCACTTAAAAATATCCTTCAATCAAAGAAGATACTTTGCTAAGTATGTGAGATGTCATTTAAAATATGAGGGCCCTGCAATTCATTAACCATGAGGGAATGAAGAATATCACCAAATATGGTACTTAAGTCCTTTTCTTAATCTCCTCAGAGAATGCCCTAAATAATATATACTCCCATGTCACATGTAGTACTGCCATGTGTATGTAATCTCTAAGAAAAAAAAAATGTACATACATTTTTTTAATCCCTCAGAATTATTCTTATAGCCCTACCTTAAGGCCCTGGAAAGCCAACAGCCATATTCACTGGAAAAACATGGTTCATTTCTTTCTTAGTTCTTAATTTCTCCTTGTCAGTGCTTTCAACTTTATCATAGTCAAAACTTTCCCTATCAAAATTCAGGTTTGGAGGAATGAAATGTTATTGCTATTAAAACTGCCTCCAAGATATGGTAATTTGAAGAGATCATAATATTAGAACTTAATAGACACAAGTACATATATTTTTCTTTAAATATTCCCTCTGAAGCAGAGGACATGGAAATGTCTGATAGCTGTTTGAGCATACTGAAAGCATTTTGAACCTCTATGACTTTATAAAACACTTTTAGAGAATTACAATTCTATATGCAGTTAAACAGTTTTACTTTATAATTTTAGGTCTTTTTCCAATGTTACCATAAGAAACTTAAGCTTCCTGTCTGAAGTCATCATAGTCAATCCACATTTCAGGAAGTCAATCTATTATCAGACTTTCCACATGTTTCTTCAACTTGTCTGAGGCTGCCTGCAACTAATTTGCTTCCTTTAAAGACATAGTCCTTTTCCGTTCCCTTTATGACCATTCTCAAGTAGAGAACATAGCATTTGCCCCAACATCTTGTTCATTTTTCTAAAATTACTGGTGAACATGTGTGTGCCCACTATTCTCTCATCTCCGGAAAAGTTTGTCACTGCAGCTTCCTTGGTCAGAAAGGTCCTTCTTGCAAAAAGGAAATGTATTGTTCCTTTTAAAAATATCAAAAATTCTGAAAGTCTCTAAACCAACCTGGAAGTATAGCAATAACCCTCTAACAATGTCACTATGTAAGAGAATTTATTAGGGGTTTTTATGACCTCTCATCCAAGGCCCCACCACAATTTTCTGGCACTTCCTATTGCCAAGTAAGGGTGCTGCAGATGTTCAGTGGAAAATGCTGTGATTACATGATTTCTCTGTTCAATGTGCCAAATACTGCATGGTTTGAGGGTTGTAAAGAATAAAAACCACAGACAATAGGTCAGGCCTGGGAAGTTAGCCTTTTCTGCCAGTCTTATAAGGAGATTAGGACTCAGGTTACATCTTAGAGCATTTGTAAAATATTTTATATTTTTGTCAACTGCAATCTTTTCCATTTTTAAGCAATTAGTCTTAGAAGTTTTGACTTGGGTGGCAGAAAGCAATCCTAGTAAATCATGGACTTTATTTTGCGTACATGAAATTCTGATTTGTCCCACATAATCTGTCACCTAATTCCACGAGTCCCCCAAAACTCCTTTCCTATCTCATTTTCCTGGCTTTGATGTTCAGTCACTTTAATTCCCACTCACTTTTATTAACTTTCATAAAATACAAGGTGGATTATTTTTACATATTGAAAGGTAGAGGATATTTCATATTTTATCAATTTATATAAGGATATCTCATAATGTAGAAGACAGTTTAGGAGTCAGGCGCATACATCAGTTCAAATACTGACCCTATGAAAACATTCCTTTGAACCTCAGTTTTCTCACCTGCAAAATGGCAGCAGAATGGCCACCTCAGAGAACTGCAGTAAAAAAAAAAATAAATAAAATAAAATAAAATAAAATAAAATAAAATAAAAAGAGGTTATATAAAGTGCCTAGAAGAATCCCTGGAGTCCAACATTAATCCAATAATAGAATGCATGCCATGTGCTATACTAGGTTCTAGTGCCACAAAGAGGAAGAAAGTAGTCCCTGCTCTCCATGAAACCCCATCTGTGAAGCAAAGATGCTGAATAATGACAAGTAGCTACCATTATTATTTAAACTTTCTATTCTGTTCACAGACCATGCCAACAATATTAAAAACAGTTCTGTAACTGTAGCTCTAATAGATGTCTAAGAAAACTGCCATGGAGGCAAGGCTAGAAGAAAAAATGTTTTTGGAAATAGTAATCAAGGAGAGTCCAGGCAACCATCAAATGTGAAGTTATTGTTGAGCTAAACTTTACACAAAAGTGACTACAGGAAGTTTCAGGAGGCAGGAACAACACAAAAAAAGCCCAAGGGTAGGAGACTGCATGGCAAGCACAGACCAGTCTTGTAAAATCAGAGTACAGTACATAGCAGGAGGGGAGGCTGGAACAGCAAGGTAATCCATTGTCAAGAGCTTTAGATGACACTGCAGTGTGTGGAGTTAGGATATAATCATATGAGGAGCCACTCATTCTCCTCACGTGTAAAATCACTATAATTACATCTGTGCTCTAGAATGGAAGCTATTTGCAGTATAGAATGGAAGGGACAGGGGCTAGGCTGAAGGAGACAAGTCAGGAAAATAGAAAAAAAAAAAGATAATAATTGAAATTAGGGCTAGTGGGGATAGAGATGAAGGACTTATTTGAAAGAGAATTGGAGATGTGCTTCATTAGCATATCTAGTCAAATGATCAAAAGGGTATTAACTTTTTCACTGTTACCATTAAATTATTATGGAGCAGTACTCTGAAGTAAGGGCTCCATGGAGACCATCTCCCTGTTTTGGGGGGATAGTAGCAGGGGGACATTGGAGAGAGATGGAAAGCAGGAGGATAAATCTGTTCGCTCATTTGTTTTCCTTACCAAGAACCCCTTCATTGTCACCTCTGTTTAAACTCTGTGTCACAACACTGACTTTCAGGAAATCCTCAAAGAGGAGAAAAAGATGATTGGGGTGGGGAGAGGGAGAAGGAGAAGCAGAACCAGGAGAAGTTATTTGAGAGCTCTTGGACAACAGAATTCTGCTCTGAGATAAAAGATGGAGGCCAATAGGATGCTATATCACCTCCCATCCAGGAGACCTTGGACAAGCCATTTAGTAGCACATAACCTGAGCAGCAGCATCTGTGGCAGGAAAATAAAGACAACACCTGCCCTGCTTGCCTACTGGAGGCCAGAAGCAACGTAAGGAGCTAACATGCCTGAAAACTCCTTCTGAAATGGCTATATTAATGTAAGGAACTATAATTAAAGGATTACAAATGTTGACATAATGGGCATTTCTTACTTCTATGGAGACTAGAGAGCATGTCTGTGCTCCCAAAGATGTTTATTTTATAAAGATATATTCATACACACACACATACAATTCACTGGAAGCATGAAGAACAGGGCTAATTCAGTCTGCTATAGATTTCAACAGGTCATAGTGGAAGAACACAAAATATGGATCCATTATACAATGAGCTCACCCTCTAATGATTAGGCATTCTTTTAGGACCTCTGCAACACCAGATCTAAGTTCCCACTTTTTTCTATTAGGGAGATGGAAATATACTATCACATTACGTAAATATAGATCACACTGAGCACAATGTTTGACATAAAATGAGGTTCCACTCCCCACATTCATTCACTTAGCAAGTTATTCTAGATCTAGTGTACCCATCATTTGAGGATCTAATAGAAATTGAGAGGGGAGCCTGGGTGGCTCAGTCAGTTAAGGGTCTTACTCTTGGTTTCAGCTCAGGTCATGATCTCATGATTCGTGACTTCAAGTCCCACATCAGGCTCCACACTGTCAGTGCTTGGGTTCTCTCCTCTCTTTCTTTCTTAACAAACAAACTTTCAAAGAATAAAAATTAAGAATGACTGAGTCTCTGCCCTCATGAAGCCTGGAATATAGCTAAAGAAGAAAGGTAAACAAGAACATAGACTGACAAGTTCTGTGAAAGCAATAAAAGGAGGATGTTGCAAAGCATTGAGAGCAAGATTTGAGGCGTGGATGCCAAGTCTGTTTTAAGAAGGAGAATCAAGGAAGATCTTTCAAGAATAGGATATTAAGCTGAGATTTCAAGGGTATAAAGGAGCCACCTATCCCTCCCTGTCTCCCTCCCTTTCCCTGTCCCCCACACACAGATAGCCCAGGCAAAATGAAGAGAGTAGAAAAAAACCTCAAGTGGCAAAGGGCTTGGAGTGTTTACAACACCTGAAGAAGGTCAGGGCAGCTGGAAAGCAGCTAGTAGTAGGCAGAGCCATCGAGATGAAATTGGAGAAGTGTAGAGGCCAGATCACATGGGGCCATGGGCACCGTCGTCCTAAGAGTTTGGATTTAATTCTATGTTCAATGGTAAGAGACTGAGATATTTTAAATAACAGACATAATCTAAGTTCTAGTACCAGCACTGCGCCTCATGTGTAAGTAAGCTTTGACAAGCAGAATATCCTATTCGACTTCTATACATTTCACATTCAAGATGTCCTTCAACTTCAAAGTGTAGCAATAAACAAGTACCTACCATGTTTAAAATTTTGCTGAACGCTTTTTATTAATTAGGAGATGTAATCATGGACCAGTGATTCCTGGGTCTGATGCCCTGAACTATTTCCAACAGTCAAGTAAAAATCTTCCAAAGTCATTTCTCAATAACTTGATAGTCTAGTATAAAATAATGCTCAAAATAAATAGCTCTTTTCTGCTACAGCTGATCCCTGTCCCCCCACCACCCCTTCTCTAGTATCTATTTTCCTTCCTCAAGATAGGAGAAAGATGAAGGGGAGGGGAGTTAGCTTTCTGGTGACCTGCTATCAGTATACTGACCAATACTAAGAAGCAATTTTCTTTGCCAGACCAATATAGGTATCAAGCCATTTAGAAAGGGAGAACAGCTGTCCTACTTTTCTCTTAAACTGATCCTTTTTTTTTTTTTTTAATTATGTGATGTACTTGTCTTCAGGTCCAGCTCTTCTGATTCCTGGTCCTATGATAGGCTTTTATGGGACTTGTAGAAACCATTCTCTGTGTTTCTGTATGGCAACCTACTGCTTGGTTGGACTCCTCCTCATATCCATTCCTATTCTCTCATTTGTTTCTGTTTCCTTTCTTTCTCTCCCTGGAGAGTCAAAGAATGTAACATTTCAAATGAAATTGTGTTAGGACAAAGTTTTCACATTCTACAATAGTTCTTCCTGTGGTTTTCACTAACTAAGTGTTTCTGGATATATGCTCAGCAGTGGGCCATGATTTTTATTTTAAAAGGAAAAGAAGTGTTCGCCGTTTAGAAGCAAAGTTCTCCAGCTTTGGGCTCATGGCACAGGGGGAATATAATCCTTCAGTGAACAGGAGCCTCAGGTGGGCTACATCTCTTTTCACCTTTATCTCTAGCCAGTCCCAGAGGAAAACCATATAATTAGGTTAAAGTGGGCACACATAAAAATGTAAACTGTACTAGAACAAAATGAATAGGGCAAGGGGTCTTCCCTTTGGAATGAGGGCAGTGGGAACAAATTAACAGGTAGGATTTCATATGAGGAATAATTTAAAAAAGAAATAGGGATGCCTGGGTGACTCAGTCGGTTAAGCATCTGACCTTGGTTCAAGTCATGAAATCACAGTTCATGAGTTCGAGCCCCGTGTCAGGCTGTGTGCCGACAACTCCGAGCCTGGAGCCCAGTTTGGATTCTTGGACTCCCTCTCTCTCTGCCCTTCCCCAACCCGTGCTCTACCTCGGTCTCTCAAAAATAAATGTTAAAGTTTTAAATAATGATCACAGCCATCAAAAGTAAAATCACCTAGCAACTCTCAAGGAAACTAGTAGGTGCTGGGTAAATGTCAACTAAATCATCAATAGTCTTATAGTTTATAAAAAATGTGTAACCTATCACATTTTGTTTTCACAGCTCAGGGGGAATTAGAAACCTGCTGTTATAGTCAAATCAAACGGACAAAGTTTACATAATGGAGCTCACACTCCAATATCAGACCAGTTGGGCTCTAGGACCGGACAATACCACTTACGTATGTGACCTTGAGCAAGTTACTAGTTTCCTGAAGTATCAATGAAGTATCAAATATAGGATAATAAGAAGACCCATTAAAAAAAAAACTGTTTCAGGGATTTTAAAGAATTGAAATAAAAAGTACAGAGGATTTTCTGCATGCCTTAAGTATATAGTAACCATTTAAGTATTCTTACTGTGGTCATAAAATAAAACTAGGATTGAAACCCCAAACCAACTTTACATTTCATATATAAATCTTTGGAAGCTTGGAAGGTTTTAGATGTTTCATTCTCACATACAGTGAATATTAAATAATGTGTATTTTACTGAACATTTCATCCACTTTGGGATTAGCTGTCATAATAAAGCTTTAGAAGCCACATTTTTTAGCCTTATACCAAAAGGCTTACTCATGGCTTTACAGTAAATCCAGACTCCTCAACACCAACCAATAGCCTCAGTTCCGCATTGACTGAGGAGTGGCCTCTGCTAAAAATCTTTTTATTAGAGGTTCTGTATTCACATAGGATGAAGGGGTCTACTTCAGAAAACCCCACACCACCCTTCTAGACCTACCAGAAATTAGATTTTACTCTCATGTCATCTCAGCCAGAGATGGTTAGGTACTCACCTAACCAAGTGCCATCTTTCCTCTTCAGTTTTCCCAACCAGACTACTCTGTGTAAGTAACAGTATGTGTTCCACATCCCTGGAGAGATAGGATTCAATCTTCTTCCAAATACCTCAAAACAATGGCCTACACATTTAATGCAGTCACACAAGTGTTTCATTTGGTCTATGTGTTGTATTGCAACTGTAAGCCAACATTTCATTATTCCTCCCCCCCCCCCCCCACTTTTTTAACTAAGTCTGATCTTCTAGCTTATCTTGAGTAATGAGAGTATGTTAAGTTGGGGCTGATAGAAGCTGCCTTCTTTGGTGGATCAAATCCTTTCCAGGTTGCCATGACCACCCCCCAACCCTGACCTTTTTATTATACCTTGTCCACCTTACTCATTTAGAGGTATTTCCTGGACCCTATAGGCATTTGGGTTTTCAAAGCCTTATGCGACATACTCTAGAATTTACTAAGTATGCCTGTTTGCTATTTGAAAGTTTTTGAACATCAAGAGCCCTCGCTAATAAGTTCTAACACCTAGCACATGTAGTTGCTACTCTGTGCTAATGACAAAGACATCCATGCCATGTGTACTGTCAGGTAACTCTGATTACACTATTCTTGCTGTTCCTCTATCTGCCAAAACTTTTAAAAAGAACAGACCCTTACTAAACCCTTTATTACTCAGCCCATTATCCAGTTTTGATCATTGATCTTTAAAGTGGGTGTGGAGACATGGCACATCCTTAGAGTTCAACAGCAGTCTCTGAACCCTAGCCCCAGTTCTCACTATTTGAAGTTTGAGAGTTACTGTATCATCTTCACCTTGTTCTCCAACTTCCAGTCACACCACTACCAGCAGCATGAAGGTGCCAGTGACATCTCTTAACCCAGTGCTTGTAAAATTCCTAGCTCTTTATAGAGGCTTCAAGTATCATGCATCCCTCTTCTGTCAATTAATGCCAACACATTTCTTCATTCACTTATTTTTATTATTTATAGTCTACTTCTAAAGATACAACGTAGAAGGAAAAAATTTCAAGTAAGATAAAACCTGAAGACCACCAAGACCAAAGAGGCACATATAGGATTTGAAACAAAGATCAAAGGTAATAATTCTAAAGCAGGATGATTGACAGCTCCTAATAGCACAGAACTTACTCAGTTTCTTAGCAGCCAAGTAGAAAACAGGATATAATCCAGGCATGGAGTGACGAGCAAGAATTTCCAAGATGACCTTCCTGCTTGTCCTAGTTTAAGTCATACTGCATAACATAGTTATACACCCACATTTTAACAATTTTTGTCCCTTGCTTGACTCCCACTTTTGAATGGTCCTATCTATACAGCTACATGCCAAGAGTGAACAAAATGATGTCAAACAAAAGAAACAAACCCATGTCTACAAAGATCCATTCAGATGGTCTCTCCCCTTCTCCATCCCAACACAGTCTCCCTATTTTCCCTGGTCCTGTCCCTATCTTGACTCTATCCACTCTCCCACCCCTTGTTCAGACACAAGTATGGTATAGGTGTGTTCCTGGCTTCAGCTCCAGCTGTTATGCCCACCATCTTAGAAATGCCTGAGAATATCTTGTCAACCCACCAGTAGTCTATATGTGAGGGAGTATGGAGTCCCTGAATAAGGAAAGGTTCAGACACAATACACTTGATAGAGTAATGCATCCTTGGTAGTGAATTGAAAAATATAAAGCGAACATCATGTTTATCAGTACGATTTTTCTTGGGGTCCAGCACCCTTCCCTGATCTGCTTACTCCTGGTTGGACGCATGACCAAGCCCTGGGAGGCAGGAGGGGCAAGTAGGGTGTAAAGCCACAAGTTGAATTGAAGGAACTTATTTTCTTTTCGTTTAACACAAGGGCATCACATATCTAGGACACAGGGAACAGGACTCTTGGGATTGTAATGACAAAGATGGCCAGAAGCTTCAATGCGTTGAGCTCCATCCATCAGAGATTGCAGGGAGAGCTTTCCCAGCAGAAACCTTCTTGATGCTCTGTGGAAGGGGTGGTACAACAGCAGGCTGGTCGGGGCCAGAAGGTGTGGTGGTTCCATTCCAGGGAGGAGGTGAATGGCATGGGCAAAGAAAGAAAGCAATACAAACATGGATGCCACAAGGTACCCGTTAAGACTAATTTAGGAGTTCAGGTACAACATCTTATGACTCCTTGAAATCTCCACTCTGCGGGACATGCAGGGGTTTATGATCCTGGATTAATAGAGTTCACAAGGGGCACCTGGGTGGCACAGTCAGTTAAGCATCCAACTTCGGCTCAGGTCATAATCTCGCAGTTGGTGAGTAAGTTCAAAACCCGCATCAGATCCTGTGCGGACATCTCAGAGTCTGGAAATTGCTTTGGATTCTTTGTCCCCCTCTCTCTCTGCCCCTCCCCTGATCATGCTCTGTCTGTCTTCAAAATAAATAAAAACATTAAAAAATTTTAAAAAAGGGGCGCCTGGGTGGCGCAGTCGGTTAAGCGTCCGACTTCAGCCAGGTCACGATCTCACAGTCCATGAGTTCGAGCCCCGCGTCAGGCTCTGGGCTGATGGCTCAGAGCCTGGAGCCTGTTTCCGATTCTGTGTCTCCCTCTCTCTCTCTCTCTCTGCCCCTCCCCCGTTCATGCTCTCTCTCTCTCTGTCCCAAAAATAAATAAAAAACGTTGAAAAAAAAATTACAAAAAGTCTTTTAAAAAAGTAGAGTTCACAGGTAGGTTACAGTGATATGTAACCTTCAGATTGTACACTTTGCTTAGGGGTAAAGGACCCTTGGTGCCACAGTTCTATAAATCCCTTCCCTGCTACATATGAGGCAGTCCACCTAGGCCAATATCAAACTGGTTTATCTTTCACGGAGCAGGGCTTACATCTCAGTTGGGCTAACCTATGCCACCCAGTCACCTCTCACACGGCTTCCTTGAACAAAACTCTATTCCAGTTAGGCTACACCTTCCATCTACACAGCACTCGGCCTTGTCTGTACATTTTCTTGTGCTTTGTCCATCTCCAAGTCTCTATTTGCCTACTGACCTCGAGGCTGTGTTTCTACGTATCAGTATAAATTTCACTAATTATTTCCCTGTATTTGCATTCTCAGCATCTCAGCAGGCATGTACTTCAGCGATGCTTTCGAGTTATTGCCTGTGTATGTATATTTGGATTAAGCATTTTAACTTGAACACAGAAGTTAAACACCATCTTTAATAATCAATAAGGGTTTACCAAATTTTTATGTGCTCAGCAATGTTCTGGATACACATAAGAAAAGATACTATTTACCACTCCCAAGAGTTTGCTAGCATAGCACTTTAAGAACAATAGAAGACAGCAGTAATTGAATGGGCAAACATCACTAAGGCAGGGATAGTCAGATGGTTTCAAGAAAACAAGGAAATTTGAACTTGGTCTTGAGGGATGAACAAAAGTATCACAACAGACAGGGAGGAAAATGGAAAACAGTCTTCTTTCACTACAGAGCTCATCCTACATGCCTCTATCCCCAGTCATGGTCCTACTTGCCATCCCTCCTAACAGTATGTATATCTACACTTTTGTTCACATTCTTCCCTCTGCTATCTCTTCTATTCGATGAAACCCTGCTTACTTTCAAACTCTAGTTCAAAAATGTATTCGTACTCATTTGCTTCTCAAGTCAAATAGAGCTACTCTTCTAAATTCACAGAAATTCATTCATTCCTCAATTACAGCACTTACTAGTAGCCAACATTTTTTTCTACTTAAATGCAGAGTCCTTCAAATGCATTTTGGGGTCTTTGATTTGGGCACCTAGCATACAGTTTGGCTGCATTGAGTATGGACTTAGTCACCATTAGGTCCCAAAATAACTGACTAAACATGTAGGCACCAGGATATGAGGAAATTGGATAGAACATATTAGTTGTATATTAAAAATCACCCCCACAACTCAGTGGCTTAAACAATAATTTATTAACTCATGATGTCCAGGAGTTAGGAATTCAGGCATGACTCAACCATGGTCCTTTGGCACAGGGTCTTCTAAAACTGTGATCAAACAGTGGGCCAGGGCAGCAGTCACCTCCAGACTTTGCTGGAGAAGGATCCGTTCCAGACCTAACTCACATGGCTATTGGCCTGGCTCAGGTCCTCACTGGCTTTTGGCCAGAGACATCAATTCCTCCTCAAGTAGGCCTCTCATTAGGGGTGCTCACAAATGGTGACTGGCTTCTCTCAAAGAGGAGAATGAGAGAATGCTCTCAAGACAGAAGCCACAAAGTCTTTTCTTACAACAATCTTTACCATCTTTACTTCTCTCATATGCTATTCCTTAGAAACTGGTCAATAAATTCAGCCTATACTCAACGAGAGGGATTACACAGAGACACATATAAAAAAGAGAGGGGGGTTATTAGGAGGTATCTCAGAAGATGCCTTCAACAAAGAACTTGACAGGAAATCTCAAGGATGAATCAGAGCCAGACCATGAAAGACCTTATAATGTCATGCTTAAGAACATTTATGCATTTGTGGAACATGCAATACAATTATCACACAAGAAGCTCACACATTAAGCAGATTATTCTGAATGTTTAAGAATGCTTGAGAAGCCTTCATTGGATTGGGTTATTGTGATATTACAAGTAGGAAAGCCAGTAAAAAGGCATTTATACCAACATGTGAAGTCTTCCTTGGGAATTCATGTTTTCATTCAAGTATTTTGCTCCTACCCGTCAAGGTGCTTTTGAATATCAAAAAAGGCGAAGTTTTTAAATATGTGTGATAAAGTATTCTAGTCAATGGTTATAAGATATCTCACATGTGTGAAAAGGTACATTTGGTAAGAGCTTAAAAAAAAGTGTCAAGGTCAAAAACAGATTGAGAAGTTGTTACAGATTGAAGGAGACTAAGGAGATGGCTGATTAAATGCAAGATAGCATCCTGGATTTGATCCCAGAACAGATAAAAAGATATCAGTGGAAAAACTGGCAAGGCCAACCCAAACACGAAGCTTAGTTAGCAGTACTAGATCAGGGTTATTTTTGTAGCTTTAATAGACGTACCATGGTTAACATTACAGAAAGCTGAGTGAAGCATACATAGAAACATTACTTTTCTTCACAACACTTCCATAGATCTAAATTTCAAAATATAACTTTGTTTTTACTTTAAATTCAGGTTAACATGCAGTTTAGCATTGGTTTCAGTAGAACTCAGTGATTCATCACTTACACCAACACCCAGGGCTAATCCCAACAAGTGCCCTCAATGCCCATCACCCACCTCCCCCATCCGTCTAGCAACCCTCAGTTTGTTCTCTGTATTTAGGAGTCTCTTCTGGTTTGCCTCCCCCTGTTTTTGTCTTATTTTTCTTTTCCTTCCCCTAGGTTCGTCTGTTGTGTTTCTTAAATTCCACATATGAGTCAAGTTATAAGATATCTTTCTCTGCCTGACTTATTTTGCTTAGCACAATACACTCCAGCATTTTTTAAAAGAAACATCAGGAACAGAACATTTAGATACATAGCTGACAACTCCAGAAGAAGCTTGGATGGGACTGTGGTTAGAAATCACTGGTCTCAGAAAGAAAAAGAAAATCGCTGGTCTCGTTTTATTGAGGAAAACAACTTAAAAATCAGGCTCTGTGGGTGGTAGATAGTGGAAATGCTTCCAGACTCCCAGCTGTTCTATCTCCATGAAGAAAGAGCTCACCACATTCTCAGGAGGTTTTCATGCTGATAAAAATAAGTTAAGCAAAAGCCCTTGGGAAAAATCTGAAATTATGTATTAATCTGATGGAATTTTTATCATTTTTGTTCAAGAATCCATAGTTCACATTTAAAGGGAAAGCAGAGCCCTGTTACAGGAGGAAGTGTGCACACTGTAAAGCAAGATATTTTGTATTTTTATCCTGAAACAGACAAGCAGGTAGAAAGGGAAATTTATGTTCTTTGAAATTAGAGAAAGGGGTCTTGGCAGAGCTTGGTTTCTTTCCTTAGGGTATGTTTTGGTCTATAGGTCCAAAATAACCCCCCTGTTTACCTGCCTTCTAATCAAATGGAAATTTTAACTGGGTTTTCTGGAAGAACTAATTCCAGCTAGCTATCCATGTAGCAGGATGAATCCAGTACAATGATGCATGGTAGATGTTTTTCTTTACTTATTTCAGCTTTTGAATCCATTCCCAGGAATAGAGCTAGATCCTGAGTAAAGCAGACTTTTAAGTTAAAAATCAGCACCCCTGGATCTGCTTTTAATTATTGATTTGCAAGCAAATCTTCAAGGTAACCTTGCTACACCCCTGGCCATTTGAACAAGGCTACTTTCAGTGGTACTGTTTCTTGCCTTCTTCCACCCTCCAAAGGCTAACTTGGACACCATGAATTACCTGACATGTCTGATCTAGCAGAAATTTGAGGCAGTATGCCCAAACTTATAGAAAAGCATACTTCTAAAATCTTAAATGCCTAATATAAATAGGATGTAGAGATCAATTAACCAGAAAAATTTAACTACCTACTGTGCTTACCATAGCACAATGTTTAGTAGGGATATATTTATTTAAAACATGGGGCGCCTGGGTGGCGCAGTCGGTTAAGCGTCCGACTTCAGCCAGGTCGCGATCTCGCGGTCCGTGAGTTCGAGCCCCGCGTCGGGCTCTGGGCTGATGGCTCAGAGCCTGGAGCCGGTTTCCGATTCTGTGTCTCCCTCTCTCTCTGCCCCTCCCCCATTCATGCTCTGTCTCTCTCTGTCCCAAAAATAAATAAATAAACGTTAAAAAAAAAAATTAAAAAATAAATAAATAAATAAAACGTATCTTAAAATGTCTGCTATGGGACAAACTATATCCCCCAAAATGCCTATACTGAAGCCCTAACCTCCAATAGGATAGTCTTGGGAGGAAATTAGTTTAGAGGAGTTCATGAAGGTGGAGCCCTCATGAGGGGATTAGTGCCTTTAAAGAAGGACACCAAAGAGCTTGCATGCCTACTCTGACTCTGGGCCATGTAAGGACATAAAAGGCTGCCATCCACAAGCCAGAAAGAATCCTCACTGAAGATCAAACCACACAGTACTTGGACTTCGACTTCTCAGCCTCCAGAACAAAATTTCATTTAATTTATCAGGTCTCACTAGTATTTTGTTAGAGCACCTTGAGCTAACGACAATCTAAGAAAACACAGCAGGACACTAAGTCCTGATTGTCAAGTTTAATATGCTTTGGTCAAAAGCAGTGAAACTCAGGGTGACTAAGGAATGGGTTTTGGAGAATTTGAGACTTGATCTGATCCTTGTAGGCCTTTCCAGTTGTCAACTGGACTCACAGGTGTCCTCACCCTATAGGCTTGGTCTCTGCTGGTCCCAGTTCCATCCTGACCATGCCTCACTCTCACCAGTCAGCAGGAGCCACGGGAGATTCACTGCTTTTAGAACTTGTATCTGCCAGAAGGGGCCTCATCCTTGGTGTCCACTAGGCTGCTTCCTAACCATTTTCCCTTGCCCAGTGGGCCAGTAATTAGGCTTAGGCCTTTGCTTTAATTACGTTTGGTAGACTTGGTTTCCTTACTGAAATGGGATCCTGCATGCTGAGCTTCCACCAAAGATGGGGAGAAAGTAGAGGAGTGGTAGGAGAGGGCAATGAAGGACTCTTGGTTAATATGCAAGCATAGGAATAAAAGACATGCAGGTGGAAACAAGTAAGGATATAGTCATAAAATAATCTTAACCTGACCTGCCCCCTGACGCACACCCCAACAGACAAGACTAGACGAGCTGGGCTAGAAAATAAGGGGAAATGCTTATTTTAGAAATCGTCATTCTATAGTATTTTTATATAGTGTGTAACCCAGTCAACAATTTAGTAAGGTCAGCACCATAAAACGTGTATACTCACTTAAAATAAAAAACACAACTTTGGGAGGCACTATTTAATCAGGCTACCTAAATATGGTCTTCCAAAGCCTGGAGACCGCAAAAAATGAAACATTTGCTCCATACTTTGAAGTTTTTTCATAAACTTTAGAACATTATACTGCTTAACATAAGCAATGCCTACCCTACTTGGAAAGGACTTTATAGAAGTAACCACCAGAACCAGTTCCAAATCAGTCCCAAGCTGTCAATGTGACATACTTCAGCAACCACCCCTCTGAAAAAAGTCCATCAACATTGCTGGCTGGGAGCAACTTACCCTTGAATATTTTCAACTTCCAAAATTTACCAGTTACGCAACTCCATGGTTTCACAAACACTATAGAAGTTCCTATCTTTGCTTTGCTCAGAAATGAACAACCACATCTCTACTGCAGTAAGAAATAAATTCTGTTAGGTGGGATAAACATTTTTCTTCCTTTCAAATACTTCCTTTGGCACTGCATATTACACATGATCAACTGTTTGAGACTGATTACTTGCTCTCCCCAATACTTACTTGAAGAATGTGTAATCATCTCACTGGACAGTAGGATCCATACCAGTGGTTCCCTAGGAGGGGTGAGGGGGACAATTTTGCTCCAGGGGACATTTCACAGTCCAGAGAGACCTTTGGTTGTCTTGGCAGAGGGGAGAGAGGGCCACCGACATCTTACAGGTAGGAGCCTGAGACATTGCCAAACACCCCACAATATGCAGGATAGCCCCTCTGTACGGTGAATTCTATCCCAAAATGTCAATACTATTATGAAACCCTGGCTTAAGATAACAGAATGTGAAAAACATTAGAAAATTAGGCTTCTGAAAAAGGGAAGACTTTGGAATATTTGAATCATTTTGCCTCCTCACTAACCAATCCACATTTTCGTTGAATTTCAAATGTTAGTTTTCCCCCACAGTATTTCGAAATACTCCAACAGGAAAAAGAAATAAGGAAAAAAAAAAAGATATTAAACTCTCCCAAGGGTCAGATTTCTTCCTTTATCCTACCCCATCAAGATTCCCCTAGCCCAAAGGAAAATATACTGATCAGCCAATCCAGTCTCTCCAAAATGAACTTGTAGTTTTTCAAGCCAGTCTCTTAAAATACTCCTTAAAATACCTTCTATTTAATCATTTTTAGTTATGCAGTGCCTTCTGCCCAGCCCCTTATTCTCTCCATCTTTCTAGCACCGACAACTTGGGAAAGCTCTCTCCATTCACCGGTTCCTTTCCCCCTTCTCTTTTTTCCACTGCAAATGCACTTTTATCCACTCCTCCCCCCTCTCCAAGGGTTTCCCTTAAGGTCAACTCAGATTTCCAAATTCAATACCAATTCTTTCATTTCAAACACTTTTCTGTATACTATAATAAAGTAGTCTCCTCCTTTTACCTGCAGATCTTCCTCTCCAGTTGGCTTTAACATTGAGATTTCTTTGCTCTAAGTCTGACATTTGTTTCTCATGGCCCTTCCCCACTTTCACCTAAATTTAGGCACTTCCTAAAGCTCTTAGGTTCTCCCACCACCGCCACCCCGCAGTGCCATCCATAGAGCATACATGTTCCAAATCCACATCTCCAGCCCCAGTACAGACCTCCATTATATCATGTTTACTTTGGTAAAACATAGGATTGACTCTGGTTGCCATACACACATTTTCTCCTGACTTCATTAGTGAAATGCAAGCACATTGTTGGTGTGAGTGTAAATTAGGAAAACCCCTCTGGAAACTATTTGTTAGTATCTTAAAAACATAAAAATAGATCTAACTTATGGCTCAGGATTCCACTTCCGGGCATACACCCAACAGAAGTGAGTATATATGGACATCAAAAGACCCATACAAGGGGTGCCTGGGTGGCTCAGTCGGTTAAGCATCTGACTCTTAATTTCATCTCAGGACGTGATCTCACAGTTGTGGGATCGAGCCCCACATTAGGCTCTGTGCTGACAGCATGGAGCCTGCTTGGGATTCTCTCTTCCTCACTCTCTGCCCCCCCCGTGCTCACACTGTGGGTCTCAAAAAAAAAAAAAAAAAAAAAAAAAAAAAAGGGGGGGGGAAAAAGACACATACAGGACTATTTATAGCAACATTAGCATTATGGCAACAAATTAGAAACCACGCACAATTCTATCAATAGATGGGACACCTAAGTTTCTGGTATACTCCTCCAATGGAGCACTATCTAGTATTGAAAAACATGGTTACATGTCACAGATAAAATGTTGAGCTAAAGAAGTTAACACAAGGACATGCAGTAGAATTTCAATTACAGAAAGGCCCCAAACAGACAAATCAAACCTCTGGTGACAGAAATCACAACTATTACCTTTGGTGATATTTTTAGGGTGTTTGTAGTGCACCGGATCTCCATATGGGTGGTGGATGCACAGATGGGTCCACTTAGTATTATCATTAAGCTATAGACAAGTGTTACTTGTTTATCCTTTATGTAGGGTTTTTTTTTTTTTTTTTTTACTTTGAGAGAGAAATAGAGCACGCTCGTGCTCACGAGTGAGTGCGTGAGAGAAAATCCGAAGCAGGCCCCACATTATCAGTGCAGAGCCCAAGTGGGGCTCAATCCCGTGAACTGTAAAATCATGACATGAGCCGAGATCCAGAGTTGTATGCCTAACTGAGCCACACAGGCACCCCTTTGGAGGGGTTATATTTTAATCTCACCACTTAGATTTTCAGGACACATTCATGGATGGTTTAAACATTCAAGGGGCACCTGGGCGGCTCAGTCAGTTAGGTGCCAGAGCTCAGCTCAGGTCATGATCTTGTGGTTCCTGAGTTTGTGCCCTGCGTGGGGAGCCTGGAACCTGCTTCAGATTCGGTGTCTTCCTCTCTCTCTCTGCCCCTTCCCAACTCGTGCTCTTTCTCCCAAAAGAATTTTTTAAACATTCAAATGTGTTCCCATGCTCTAAGATGCCACAGAACCCTAAGTTTCTAACAACACTGAAGTCCTCTTGTTAATCAGACTGTGTGGTATTTGTACTTTTAGAAGGAATCCTTAGATACCTAATTGTCACAGGATTGTCAGCTTCCCTAATTAAGTCACAACTACTCATTATTCAATATGAACTCAAAAACAAACCAGAAGAAATCTGCATATTAAAGCTATCAGCCATATCATTTAACATATGCCACTTAGATTTTTCATCTCCTTCATAAGCAAGTTTGAAAACAATTTCGAAGACAAGGAAATCCTCTTATGAGCTTTTCTCCAGAAACTGCTCTCCTGATCCTTTTCAGAAAGAGTGAATTTCAATGTGACTTTCCAATTTCTTCACAGAAACCCTCTTAATGTCAGAAACTGAAAGACTAAATTTACTTTAACCCCTTTAATATGAAATTAACATAGCTACACTGAAATGCATTTGCTTTTAAGATTATTATAGTGAGGTAGGTGTGTGTGTCAACTAAGTGGGATTCTCTCATATACAGGGATAAAATGAAAACACAAGTCAGTTCTAGAGAAAGCCTATCAAATAGAAAATTCAACCTACTCTTGAAACTTGAACTGAGATTTTACAGAAGTTAAATTCATGGAGTTGTTTTAAGGTTTTTTAAAACACAGAATGCTTTTTGGAAAGAAATTACTGAAAACCTTTCTATGGCTTTTCAAACACCTATGATTAACTGGCAAAGCTGCCTCTTATTTCAGCATTTGTCATTGGGACCAGGTTTCTAGTATTATTCTGACTTTTCATGCTTTTCCTTTCAAAATCTATCATTTTTTATGTGATAATTTATCATCTTCAGGCTGTAATCTCAGTAACTGTGTCATACCAAAAATTGGAAATTCATGGTTAATAAATCTCCAGGAAAGAAGTCAGCAAAAACAGAGAAATCATTTTAGATCTAGTCTGATGTTACTCAGCCCCGTAGGCAGCCTGTGAAAAAGGTTGGGGCACCAAAAACGTTTTTAAGAGTTTTATATTTGTTTTTAAAATGTAGTAAACATATTTTTGGAAAAAGTCAGAACTTCTTTGGATTTTCTCATACTTACCTTAAAGTTTAGTTTTTACGTTTAAAAATATTGGAGGTGGGAAACCATTTGTTCCACTACTTAGGGCCACAAGAGGGATTGATGGGGGGGGGGGCATTTCATACACTTCTAGATAAGGTCTGTGTGTTTTTGCAAATCTGGATAGGACTACTTCAGTTTCTACACACAATCTCTCTAAATGAAAGAATATCACAGAGCTAGGTGGAGAAGTATCCAGGACATGTTTTCAAAGAAAGTCTTCCCCTTCCTCAGTTGGGGTTCATTTCTACAATCAACAACAACAACAACAAAATACTTTTGGATCACCACTGATTTTCCGAAGTTTCTAGCTGCTCCCCAGCGTTTTACACAAATTTTACCTTACTACAATTTCAGGTCACACCTCGAGTTCTTTTAAAAACTTGCAAGAACATCAAAAATTAAAATCAAACCACTCACAGTTCTGTGTTCATCGCCTGTCTCTGAGGAAACACCAACACTTCTGAAAAGCAGCCTACACCCTGCCTTAAATAGGTAGATACTTAAATACATCACAAGAGAAGAGTCCAGAGCTCTACACAGCTGTTTTCAATCCTTGATGTACACTGCAATCACCTGGAATCTGAGTTAAGTGATCTGGGGAAGGGCAGTAACTGTGGCATGCTTATGAAGCAAGCAGGTGATCCTACTATGCACACAGGGATGAAAACTGCTTTAGGGGAGCCTGGGAGGCTTAGTCGGTTGAGTGTCTGACTCTTGATTTTGCCTCTGGCATGATCTCCCAGTTTGTGGGATCCACCCCCAACATTGGGCTCTGTGTTGACAGTGTGGAGCCTGCTTGGGATTCTCTCTCTTCCTCCCTCTCTCTCTGTCCATCCCCCACTCACAGTCTCTCTCAAAATAAATAAACAAATGAAAAACCTACTGCTCTAAACCTAAAGCTGATTCAAACTACAGTGAAATATCTTGGGTTGTTAATTTCTTTATCATGTTAATTTTTACTTAGGAAACAAGATTTTAGTTTTAGCTCACTGAAATCGCAGCAACAAAAATAAAATTATAACCTTAATTTCACACTTTTTGGCCCACTGCCGTATTAAATGAATCAGAAAACATCTAAATTCTTATCCTGATACAACCAGCATCAAAAGATAGACTACATTTGCTAGAAGGGAATCTCAGCTCCTCAGAAATTCCTCAGCTGGATTTACAAATGGGGGACTCTATTTTTCCTACCTTCAACAGTCCTCTTTACTGAAAGCCTGCCCCCACCCCCAACTTCCCCTAGCACTCAGCAAAAGAAGGACCAGTACTGAGAAATGTTTAACAAGACGCTCTCTGGATGTGGGATGAAGGAAGATAGAGGAAGCACGGGTTCGCAACATTTGCTGATTTCCATATCGTACCTACTCCACCACAGCCTACTTCCTGGCTTGTAGAGTTTTAAAAAATATATATAACAATCTTCTGAGCCAGTATGAGCCAATTCCAGTACCCCACTATGAAATTAACATGTTTATGTATCAGAGACCTGGATCAGTAGAAACTAAGATTTAGTCCCATCCAACATATTCCTTGGCATACCTCTCTACATATATCAATTTGGAAATTCTGATTTACAGTGGACTTGAGGAACTACCCTCAGATGGAGAACATTCTTGAACTATGTTTTATCCACAACTGGGTCAGAAATATATACATACATCTGTGGAACTCTGAGCAAGAAGGGGGAAAAAAAGGCCCAAGACTTTAGTGACATTAAGAGAAATCACCAAAGTGAAAGATTTCTATGAGCTTGATTCAGCAATAAACCCTAAGAGTCAGAGAGGAGTTGATAGTGTTAGTCAAATTCGGAATGACAACAGATGTGTAAAGCCATTTAGACCTGGCTAACTTGCGACAGGGAAGAGGATAGAGTAAGGAAGCTAAATAGTTTGCATCTGCATCAGGATCAAATGGGCTGCAGGCTTCACTACGTAAGTCAGGGGAGAAGCCAGTCTCCTTGCTTTTGAGAGAGGTACTGTGAAAAGAGCCGATTATCAGAATGATCACCTGGGAAAGGCTAAGTGTACTTAAGAGACTTGAGTTTTCCAAGCAGTTGGAGATTTAGAGCTATCAGGATCCTGGTTTAACTGTTAATATGTTAATGCCATACACCTGGGAACACACAGGAGCTTGACATTTCACCTTCTCCCTCCTGCAACTGTGCATCTAGACAGAGTTGCAGTCTTAAGAGTAAACTCAATCAGATCAAAATCCAAGCTTCACCGCTTAACATTTAGGTAGCCTTGTGACATTTCTCTGTGCGTTAGTTATCTCCTCTGTAAAATAGAGATAATAATAGTACCTGCTTATCATAGGGTCATTACAAGAAATATACAAAATCGCACAGGCAAAACATTCAGCATAGTGCCTCCATGAAACATTCTATTGCTTTGGCTGGGCATCAAGAAAATATGGGCAAAAGAGAGTATAGTGAGGTGTACAGTATTAACTACACTTGAAAAACTGTGTTTGAGAAATGAAATATCTTGCCCAAGATCCTGCATTTAGTAAATTGTGAGACAGAATACCGAACCAGGGTCAACCTAACCTTGAAGCTCCTATTCTTTCCATACAAGTTCTTTCTCCTGAAGGGAGAGGCTGTAACAATACTAATGGATCCTCTAAGATGCTTACTTATCTGGGAGGTGATTTGGATGACCGATGTCCTCGTGCTAAGTTTTTGTTTTTTATAAAGGGTCGAAGTTGAGACTAAGCTATAAGAGCACCCCTCCAACTCTGATTCGAGACAGATTTCTGCAGTAGGCTCCTATTTCTTTGCTCCCACACCTGTCCTCTAGAGGCATTGCATTCTTCCACCCAGGGCGTAGGCAAAAGTCAAATAATGTAGCTTGAACAGCTAGCTATTTCTTACTCTGCCTAGATCAGAGCTGTGTTCCAACACTCTTATTCACACCCTCAGAAATTGTGCTCTATGCCACCCATGCAGTTGCAGTCTATCAGCCAGTCAGTTACTTCCTCTACTTCCATTCTGGCCATGTTTCTCAGTGACTGTTTCTTCTTGGAAGTGATAATATATACTCTTTCTCAATATGTGTGTGGAACAAACAAAAGGTCTTAGATATATTAATAAGTGCATGGTAAAAAAAAAAAAAAGACATTATTTGCCCAAATAAATTTGGGAAGTCCTAGGCTAAACAAAGTTTAATACCAGAGCCTTTAATATTACAATGCATATTAGGTATCTTCAAGAGAGAAACAGAATATGCAACATTTGCAAATAGCATTTCAGAAAAATGGAATGCCCCTTGCTCAGTCAGCCACATTATTTTCATTGTTTTCTGAAAGTGGTAGTTTCCACGGATTTGCCCTTCTCCTCACTTGCTGGTCCTGCAAAGCAGATCCACTAGCAAAAAATAATCCACTAATATTCCAAAAATATTCCATTAATTCCATTAATAATAGTTCTTGATCAGTGAATTATGAAATACAGCTTCAAGAACATGGTACAAAACATTTAGAGCAGGTTCCTATTTGGGGCTGAACTCGTGAGTCACTTTTCACTGAATAGAAAACTCTTGGGAAGCAAGAAGCAGAACTTTGCAAGCATGTCTGAAATATGTGGAAAACTGGTTAATTGGATAGTAGACTCTTGAGCTAATTGCAATAACAGCACTTTTATTTGGATTAGAGCATAAACCAATATATTGAAAACGATGTAAACTGATTACTCAGGATAAAGAAATGACAACACGTGATAAAGGCTAACTGGAGAATGCCGACCTAGGTCAACAGTAATCTGCTGGAAAAACACAATTTGAGTCCCAACTGCATTTTCTTTTTTCACAGGGCATTTTCCATGCATTTTTTTTCTCTCTCTCTTATCATCATTTGCTTTTTACAGACAGGCTGGAATACTGCCAGGTTAATTTTATTACATTTTAAATGGCCTAATTTTTTTTAGTATATTACTCTATTATGGATAATCTGGGGCTGCTTCATATGTTGTTGAACCTTCTCATTTCACCTTTGCACCACAGGTTGTTCATTCTTAATTCGAGTGAAAGGTCAATCTCTTTAACCTTCAATTGTGAGACACGGCAACTTCCTTCAGCTGAAAGTTTGCTTTCTCTCTGTTTAAAAAAGGTAAGGCACTGATGAAAACACTAAGTAAATCTGTTCTCTCAATTATAGAGTTATCTATAGAGTTGCTATTCTTTGGAAATAAGTAAACCCTGGAAAAAAATGTTTCTATAATTTTCTACCAGTTATTGCCATTATTACTTATTTAAGGACCTACTAGAGGTAATGACCAGTTAAAGTGCTATGAATACCTGCCAGGAGATGCAGCACATATGTACCAAATAATAGGTATTATTATAATAAAATGCAACATGCGATAGATTGACTCTACTGGCTACATTCAATAAATCCAAAAAATAAAACAGACATGAAGTAGAGTGGTTTTAATGGATAGTTTGCATAGTAAGCTACTACTTACATAATGTGTTGTAAGAGCTTGCTAGTGATGGGGAAGAGAAGAAGTAGGAGTAAAGGCGAGATTGAGAATGAAGGCAACAATAGCATCCTTACTTTATTAGGCAAGGGAGGACACCAATCAAAAGAAATCATAGCTAATTCACTCAAAAAGTCCAAAGTTTGGGGCGCCTGGGTGGCGCAGTCGGTTAAGCGTCCGACTTCAGCCAGGTCACGATCTCGCGGTCCGTGAGTTCGAGCCCCGCGTCAGGCTCTGGGCTGATGGCTCAGAGCCTGGAGCCTGTTTCCGATTCTGTGTCTCCCTCTCTCTCTGACCCTCCCCCGTTCATGCTCTGTCTCTCTCTGTCCCAAAAATAAATAAACGTTGAAAAAAAAATTTTAAAAAAAAAAAGTCCAAAGTTAGCTTAAATAACAATTATAGTGTTAAAAAATCTGGGGAAAACAATGGACTAAACCTATCTTCATAAAAAGAAAAAAAAAGGAGGAGAAACTACACACTGAAAACAGATCTACAGATAAAGCACATGTATACCTTTTAATGTGCTATTAGAGTTGGCCCTTCAACTTGGGGGTTAGTGGTGCCAACCCCCTGAACAATTGAAAGTCTACCTGTAACTTTTTTTTTAAGTTTAAAAGCTACTACTACAGGGGCGCCTGGGTGGCTCAGTCGGTTAAGCGTCAGACTTCGGCTCAGCTCATGATCTCGTGGTTTGTGAGTTCGAGCCCTGCATTGGGCTCTGTGCTGACAGCTCAGACCCTGGAGCCTCCTTCAGATTCTGTGTTTCACCATCTCTCAGCCCCTCCCCTGCTCATGCTCTGTGTCTCTCAATAATAAATAAGTGTTAAAAAAATTTAAAAGCTACTCGTACAGAAAGCCTTTTGTTATTTTTTTACTGAGGTATAGTTGACATACAACCCTCTTTCAGATGTACAACATACTGATTCTGTATTTGTATATATTGCAAAATGAACACCACAGCAAGTCCAGTTAATACCCTTCACCACACAGAGTAACCGATTTTTTCTTACGATGAGAACTTTTAACATTTACTTTCTTAGGAACTTTAGAATATTCAGCACAGTATTGATAATTATAGTCACCATGTTACACATGACAGCACCATGATTTATTTATTTGATAACTGGAAGCTTGCACCATTTGACCCCTTTTGCCCACCCCCTACCCTCTACCTTTGGGAACCACCAATCTGTTCTCTATATTACAGAGCTTGGTTTTTTGTCTGTTTAAATTCCACATATAAGATCACATGTAATTGTCTTTCTCTTGTTTCACTTAGCATAATGTCCTCAAGTTCCATTGTAGAAAGGCTTTCAAATGATAATTCACTTTGAGTCTAAGTGATATAATGATATAATGAAAGACTGTTATTAGAATTGAATTTGTAATTCTACATTTGGAAACTAAACCTTATCTAGGTAGTACTCTGGATCCTAATCTGCAATCACTATGATATTCAAATCCTCTAGCCTTTGGCTATTCAAAGATAATCCTAATATTAAATATGCTTTTACTTATCAAAAAAATAACCCTTATATCTGTAAGAACATGTATATTGTTGTTTGGTTCTAAAGTGATAGTCATATGAATATATATACAGTATTATGTTAGTATCTTGATTAAATTGAATATAAATCTGCACTTTGGCATTGTGTTTAAGGAATGAGGGGGTGTCTAGCAATTGCACTACTAGGTATTTATCCAAGGGATACAGGTGGGCTGTTTTGAAGAGGCACATGCACCCAATGTTTATAGCAGTGCTATCAACAACAGCCAAAGTATGGAAAGAGACCAACTATCCATCGACAGATGAATGGATAAAGATTTGGTATACATACACAATGGAGTATTACTTGGCAATCAAAAAGAATGAAATCTTCCCATTTGCAACAATGTGGGTGGAACTTGAGGACATTATGCTAAATGAAATTAGAGAAAGACACATATCATATGACTTCACCCATATTTGGAATTTAAGATACAAAACAGATTAACATAAGGGAAGAGAAGCAAAAATAATATAAAAACAGGGACAGGGACAAAACATAAGAGACTTTTAAATATAGAGAACAAACTGAGAGTTGCTGGAGGGGGTTGTGGGTATGGGTATGGGCTAAATGGGCAAGGGACATTAAAGAAGACACTTGTTGGGATAAGCAGTGGGTGTTATACATAGGGCATGAATCACTGGAATCTACCCCTGAAATCATTATTGTAATATGCTAACTTGGAGGTTAATAAAAAAATAATTAAAAATAAAAATAAATTTACAAAATAATTCTGAAACAAAAAGGAATGAGGGGGTCTATATCTAGCAGCACCTACAGAGATACCTTCTTGGAAATATAAACTATGGGTCAGTCCACAGAGCTGTGCTCCACCTAAAAGTATAACAGAGAGAGGATAAAATGGGCAGGCAAACAGGTCTACCAAGGAGTGTAAAATAGGAGTGCACACGTGAGGCCACTTCACAGTAATGAACATGTCAAAAATGAATCCTTGAACTAACATCTCCTTTTCTGCAGAAATTTCTTTATTATAATTTTTTACAATTACCTTTTTAATATAGATAAATCTAAAACAATTTATAAATTACAAAAAGCTAAAAATTTAGTAGTAAAAACTTAGATTTGAACTATAGAAAAATTCTCACTGATTTCATTAACTTTAAAAATTTTAAGTATAGTTGACACAAAATGTTACCTTAGTTTCAAGTGTAAAACTTAGTGATTTGACAAGTTTATACATTATGCTCTGTTCACTACAAGTAGAGCTACCATCTGTCCCATTACATTGCTATTACAATATCACTGACTATATTCCTTATGCTCTGCTTTGCATTCCTGTGGCTTACTCATTCTGTAAATAGAGTACTGTATCTCCCTCTCAGCTTCAACCCATTTTGCCTAACCTCCTCCCTTCCCCTCTGACAGCCATCAATTTGTTCTCTGTATTTATAGGTCTGTTTCTGCTGCTTGCTTATTCATGTTTTAGATTCCATTTATGAGTGGAGTCATATGGTATTTGTCTTTCTCAGTCTGACTTATTTTACTTAGCATAATACCATCTAGGTCTATCCATGTTGTCTCAAACGCAAGATCTCATCCTTTCTTATGGCTGTGTAATATTCCTGTGTGTGTGTGTGTGTATGTGTGTGTGTGTGTGTTTATCACATTTTTCTCATCCATTCATCTATTGATGGACATTTAGGTTACTCCCATGTCTTGGCTATTATTACAAATAATTCTGCAATAAACATAGGGGTGCATATATTTTTTTTGAGTTAGGGTTTTTGTTTTCCTGGGTAAATACCCAACAGTGGAATTATTGGATCATATGGTATTTCTATTTTTAATTTTTGGGGGAAACTCCATACTGTTTTCCACAGTGGCTGTACCAATTTACATTTCTATCAACTGTGCACCAGGGTTCTTTTTTCTCCTTATCCTCACTAATACTTGTTGTTTCTTCTCTTCTTGCTTTTAGCTATTATAACAGGTGTGAAGTGATATCTTACTGTGATTTTTATTTGCATTTCCTTGATGATGAGGGACACTGAGCATCAGAAAACATGTGTCTGTTGACTATCTGTCATGTCTTTGGAAAAATGTCTATTCATATCCTCTGCCAATTTTTTAACTGGTTTTTTGGTTTTTGGTTTTTTTTTTTTTTCTTTTGGTGTTGAGTTGTGTAAGTTCTTTATATACTTTGGATGTTAACTCCTTATCAGATACATCATTTGCAATTTCTTCTCCCATTCCATAGGTTGTGTTTTTTGTTTCCCTGATGGTTTCCTTTGCTGTGCAAAAACCATTTATTTTTATGAAGTCCCAATAATTTTATTTTGCTTTTGTTTTCCTTGCCTTAGGAGACATATCTAGAAAAATATTCCTAGGGCTGATGTCAAAGAATATACTGCCTCAGCTCTCTCATAGGATTTTTATGGTTTCAGGTCTCACATTTAGAACTTTAATCCATTTTGAATTTATTTTTGTGTATGGTGTTAGAAAATACTCCAGTTTAATTCTTTTGCATGTTGTTGTCCAGTTTTCCAAGCACCATTTATTGAAGAAACTATCTTTTCCCCATTGTATATTCTTTCCCCCCTTGCAATAAGTTAATTGACAATATAAATATGGGTTTATTTTTGGGAACTTTATTCTGTACCATTGATCTATGTGTCTATTTTTGTGCCGGTATCATACTACTTTGATTACAACTGTATAGTATATCTTGAAATCTGGAATTGTGAAATCTCTAGCTTTGTTCTTCTTTACCAGGATTGCTTTGGCTATTCAAGGTCTTCTGTAGTTCCATACAAATTTTAATATTATTTGTTCTAGGTTTGTGAAAAATGCTGTTGGTATTTTGATAGGAATTGCTTTGGGTAATGTGGACAATTTGACAATATTTGTTCTTCCAACCCATGAACATGGCATATCTTTCTATTTGTGTCATCTTAAATTTCTTCCATCAGTGTTTTATAGTTTTCAGAGTATAGGTCTTTCATTTCTTTGGTTAAGTTTATTCCCAGGTAATTTATTATTTTTGGTGTTATTATAAATGTTATTATTCTTTATATCTCTCTTTTTGTGACTTTGTTGTTAATGTATCAATATGCTACTGATTTCTGGGTATTAATTTTTATCCCACCACACTTTACTAAATCTGTGAATTCTAGTAATTTTTCGGTGGAATCTTTAGGATTTTTTATGTATAGTACCATATTGTTTCCAAGTGACAGTTTAACTTCTTTACCAATATGGATTCCTCCCATTTCCTTTTCTTTTCTGATTGCTGTGGCTAGGACTTCCAGTACTATGTTGAATAAAAGTGATAAGAGTGGATATCTTTGTCTTATTACTGACCTTAGAGGGAAAGCTCTGTTTTTCACTATTGAAGGATGATGTTATCTGTGGGTTTTTCATACATGGCCTTTATTATGTTCAGGTATGTTCCCTCTACTGCCTTTACTATGCTGAGGCATGTTTCCTCTAATCCTATTTTGTTGAGAGTTCCTATCATGAATGGATGCTGAATTTTGTCAAATACTTTTTCTCACATCTCAGGAATAAATTCCATTTGATTGTGGTAAATGATCTTTTTTGTATTTTTGTATTTACAATATATAATGTATTTAATGTGTGAAGCTTGCTAATATTTTGTTGAGGACTTTTGTATCTATGTTCATCAGGGATCTTGGCCTATAGTTTTCCTTTCTTGTGGTGTCTTTGTCTGGATTGGGTATCAGGGTAATGCTGGCCTTGTAGAATATATTTAGAAGCTTTCCTTCCTCTTCTATTTTTTGGAATGGTTTGAAAAGGTATTAACTCTTCTTTAAATTTCTGGTAGAACTCATTTATTGTCTGGTCCTATACTTTTATTTTTTGACAGTTTTTTGGCTACCCATTCAATTTTGCAATTTATAATTTGTCTGTTAATCTTTTCTATTTTTTTCTCCTTCAGTTTTGGAAGATTGAATGTTTCTAGGAATTTATTCTTTATTCTGGGTTGTCCAGTTTACTGGGATATGCTTTTAATACCATTCTCTTACAATGCTTTGTATTTCTGTGTTGTCCATAGTTATTCCTCTTTTCTTCTTTCTGAATTTATTTGGATCCTTTCTCATTTTTTTCTTGACAAGTCTGGCTAAGAGTTTGTCAGTTTTATTTATTTTTTAAAAAAACAAGGTATTGGTTTCATTGGTGTGTGTGTGTGTGTGTGTGTGTGTGTGTGTGTGTGTTTTAGTCTTTATGTCATTTATTTCTTCTCTGATCTTTATTTCCTTTCTTCTATCCACCTTGGGCTTTGTCCTTTTTTTAAATTACCTTTAGGCATTAGGTAAGATTATTTACTTGATTTTTTTTCTTGCTTCTTAAGGTGGGCCTTTATTGCTATATAATTCCCACTTAGAAATGTTGTCACCATGTCCCAGAGATTTTGGATCATTGTGTTTTCATTTTCATTTGTCTCCATGTATTTTTTTATTTCTTCTTTTATTGCTTTATTGATCCATTGTCATTGTTTTTTTTTATTACACGTAGTCTTCAGATGTTTGTGTTTTTTCCAGTTTTTTTCTTGTGATTTATTTCTAGTTTCATACTGTTGTGTTCAGAAAAGATGCATGGTATGATTTAAATTTTTCTAAAATTTATGGAGGCTTGTTTCATGGCCTAATATGTGATCTATCTGGAGAATGTACTATGTGTGCTTGAAAAGAATGTGTATTCTGTTGGTTTTAGATGGAATTATCTGTGTGTATCTGTTATGTCCATCTAGTCTAATGTGTCATTCCAAGACATTGTTTTCTTATGGATTTTCTGTCTGGATGATGTGATGTAAGTGGAATGTTAATGTCTCCTATTATTATTACACTACCATCAATTTTTCTCTTTATGTCCAGTAAATATTTGCTTTATGCATTTAGATGCTCCCAATGTTGGGTGTATAGATATTTACAATTATTATATATTCTTGTGAAATTGATCCCTTTTTGCCATTATGTAATTCCCTTCTTTATCTCTTATTACAGTCTTAGTTTTAAGTCTATTTTATCTGATGTAATTATTACTACTCTGGCTTTTTCAATTTTTTTTCACTTCCATTCAGATGGTGAAAGTTTTTCCAACCCTTCACTTTCAGTCTCTATGCATCTTTAGGTCTGAAGTGAGTCTCTTATAGGCAGCATATAGATGGGTCTTGTGTGTGTGTACGTGCGCACACGCACACGTGTGTGTGTGTGTTAATCCATTCTGGCAGTTTAAGTCTTTGATTGAAGCATTTATGCCATTTAAATTTAAAGTAATTAACTGGGACCTTATGAAGACAAAAAGCTTCTCCACAGCAAATGAAACAACCAACAAAACTAAAAGGCAACCAACGGAATGGGAAAAGATATTTGCAAATGACATATCAGACAAAGGGCTAGTATCCAAAATCTATAAAGAGCTCACCAAACTCCACACCCGAAAAACAAATAATCCAGTGAAGAAATGGGCAGAAAACATGAATAGACGCTTCTCTAAAGAAGACATCCGGATGGCCAACAGGCACATGAAAAGATGCTCAACGTCGCTCCTTATCAGGGAAATACAAATCAAAACCACACTCAGATATCGCCTCACGCCAGTCAGAGTGGCCAAAATGAACAAATCAGGAGACTATAGATGCTGGCGAGGATGTGGAGAAACGGGAACCCTCTTGCACTGTTGGTGGGAATGCAAATTGGTGCAGCCGCTCTGGAAAGCAGTGTGGAGGTTCCTCAGAAAATTAAAAATAGACCTACCCTATGACCCAGCAATAGCACTGCTAGGAATTTACCCAAGGGATACAGGAGTACTGATGCATAGGGGCACTTGTACCCCAATGTTTATAGCAGCAGTCTCAACAATAGCCAAATTATGGAAAGAGCCTCAATGTCCATCAACTGATGAATGGATAAAGAAATTGTGGTTTATATACACAATGGAGTACTACGTGGCAATGAGAAAGAACGAAATATGGCCCTTCGTAGCAACGTGGATGGAACTGGATAGTGTGATGCTAAGTGAAATAAGCCATATAGAGAAAGAGAGATACCATATGTTTTCACTCTTATGTGGATCCTGAGAAACTCAACAGAAACCCATGGAGGAGGGGAAGGAAAAAAAAAAAAAAAAGAGGTTAGAGTGGGAGAGAGCCAAAGCATAAGAGACTCTTAAAAACTGAGAACAAACTGAGGGTGGATGGGGGGTGGAAGGGAGGGGAGGGTGGGTGATGGGTATTGAGGAGGGCACCTTTTGGGATGAGCACTGGGTGTTGTATGGAAACCAATTTGACAATAAATTTCATATATTGAAAAAAAATAAATAAATTTAAAGTAATTATTGACAGGTATGTATTTATTGCCATTTTTAAAAGTTGTTTTCTGGTTCTTCTTGTAGTTCTTTGTTCCTTCTTCTTTTGCTCTCTTTAGTTGTGATCAATGACCATCTATAGTGTTTTGTTTGGCTTTCATTCTCTTCATTTTTTGTAAATCTGTCATAGATTTTGGGTTTGTGGTTACCAAAAGGTTTATATACTTCATCCTAAATAAATAATCATCCATGTTAATTTTATGGTCATTGAAGTCCAAACACATTCTTAAAAGAAAGAAAACAGAAAACAAAAAATCTTTTTCTTTTTCAGTTTCTGTTCCCTTTTTACTCCTTTCTCCACATGTTATGTATATTTTGTCATATTTTACATCTTTGTTTACATATTTTTCTTATGTCTAATTATGGTCATTTCTTTTCCACTTAAAGAAGTCCCTTTAACATTTCTTTTAAGGTTGGTTGACTAGTGATAGCTCCTTTATCTTTTGTTTGTCTGAGAAATTCTTTATCTCTCTTTCAAATATGAAAGTTTGCCAGGCTGAGTGTTCTTAGTTGTAGGGTTTTTTTTTTTTTTTTTTTTTTTTTTTTTTTTTTTCCTTTCATCAATTTGAATATATCATGTCTCTCCCTTCTGGCTTGCAATGTTTCTGCTGAAAATGCAGCTGACAGCCTTATAGGTTTGTATAGACTTGGATGTCTATTTCCTTACCTAGGATAGGGAAAATGTCTCTTTTTCTCTTCTTCTGGGATCCCTAGAATGTAAATGTTTGTTCGCATAATGTTGTCCAAAGATCTCTTAATCTATCCTCATTTTTAAAAATTCTTTTCTCTTTTTGATGTTCAGCTTGTATGCTTTCCATTACCCTGTCTTCTGGATTGCTGATATGTTTTTCTGCATCCTCCAATCTACTGTTGTTTCTCTCTAGTGTGTTTTATATTTCATTTATTGTATTATTCAAATATTATTGGTTCTTTTTAATATTTTATATCTCTTTATTGAGAGTCTCATTGAGTTCTTTTATTCTTTTCTGCAGCCCAGTGATTATTTTTATGATCATTACTTTAAATTCTTTATTAGGCATATTGCTTACCTCTGTTTCATTTAGTTATTTTCCTGATGTCTTTTTCTAATTCTCTCTTCTGGAGCATATTCCTCTATGTCCCCATTTTTGCTTGACTTTCTATATTTCTTTCTATGGAAAAGCAAAATGACTACAGCTCCTGAAGCTGAAGGTTTTGTGTATGGTTTTCCTTATGCAGACTGTGTGTTTTTGGAGCTTTAGTTATATATGCTAGTTTAAACTGCGGCTTTTTTAAGAAAGAATAAGGAAAAATAATGGCAGTAAAAGAACAAAGAAAAGAAGAAAAGAAAAAAGGAGAAAGAAATAAAGAAAACAAGAAAGAACAAATTAAAAAGAAAAAAGACATTTTAAAAAGCAATAATAATAAATATAATAATGAATTACATTTTAAAATAAAAATTAAACAAAACAAAAAAAAACAATAAAACACAAAACCATGGCTTGTTCTCTGTGCCCTAGCACCACAAGGTGGCTGGCGTGGGCTAGCGGTCCCTGGGTTTGCTGAGGTCTAAAAGCTCACCATGAAACAGATCTTGTTCTGATTTAGGGTGGAGGGGAAGATCATGTTTCCACAGTTCCTTGGACCTTTTAAGCTGTGGTATATTTTTCTGTGTCTCAGGGCAACCAGAGCTGGCATGGGCTCGGAGTTCTGAGCTTGCTGAAGTCACAAGATTTCTGTGATGACTGGACCCACCAGTTACAGCACCAGGACCTGCCTGTTAAGGTCTTGGAAGCTGCCTCTTATAGTAGCCAAACCCCGCTCCAGCCTGGGCTTTTAAGGTAGAGGGAGGAAGAGATCATTCCTGCAGTTCCTCAGCCTTTTTGTTATTTTTTTTAATGTTTTATTTATTTTTTAGAGAGACAGAGACAGAATGCAAGTGGGTGGGAGCACAGAGAGAGGGAGGCACAGACTCTGAAGCAGGCTCCAGGCTCTGAGCTGTCAGTACAGAGCCTGACGTGGGGCTCAAACTCACGAGCTGTGAGATCATGACCTGAGCCAAAGTCGGATGCTCAACCGACTGAGCCACCCAGGCACCCCATCCGCCTTTCTAAACTACAGCTTTTCTTCTGTGACCCAGTGTGGCTAGGGTTGGTATGGGCTTGTGGACACTGGGCTCACTGAAGTCACAAGCTCACTGAGATGACCAGACTTGCCTGTTATGGTGTCCAGACCATGCTCACATCTAGTCTTTGAAGGTGGAATGGGAATGTAAACGGTGTTGATTTCCAGTCACTGTGATCTGGAGAGCTTTCCTGCAGCTCATCCACTGGCAGATTTCTAGTGTTGTCTCTATTATACGCCGAGTTGCTCTTTTAAACTGTGATGTTTTGTTTTGTTTTGTTTTGTTTTGTTTTGTTTTGTTTTGTTTTGTTTCTGTGCCCAAGGACAGAGGGATCTCTTCCCAGTCCCTCAGTACCATCCCTACCTACTGCCATTCACAGCATGGGGAAGAAGGGTTCCCTTTATTACCATGTCTCTGTCTCTGTTGCTGGTCTCTTCCCCGTTCTCTCTGTCTTTGGTTGTTCAGTAGCTGTGCAGTCAGCCCTTACTCAGTTCTTCTTCAGGAGCAACTATTCTATTACTAGGTGTAACTTGGTGTATTCTATGATGGAGGTGAATTCAGTCTCCTATACTGCTACCTTGAACCCCACCTATAACTTTTGACTCCCTCCCAAATTTAATTACTAATAGCCTACTGTTGACCAGAAGCCTTAATAATAAACATAAAGTCGATTCACACATATTTTGAATAGGTATTAAATACTGTATTATCACAATAAAGTATGCTAGAGAAAAAAACTTAAGAAAAACATAAGAAAGAGAAAATACATTTATAGTAGTGTAGAGTATTTATTGAAAAAAATCCTCATGTAAGCAGACCCATGAAGTTCAAATCCATATTGTTCAAGGGGCAAGTGTATAGGGTTTTTCTTGTTCTCCTGTCATTTAAAACAATTGTTTTGTTCTGTTTTTTTAACAACGACTACCAAGAACTACATTTTCATTTAATTAAACTTAACCCAGTAAATAAACTTTGGAGTAGGACATTAAAAACTATGTGCTAATAAAATGAGCTAAATACAAAATGATTATACCTAATGTTTCAGAGATGCTCTTTAAAAAGGCTTTACTAAATCATCTGGTTTTCACCTCCAGTTGTCTCCCTATCCTTCCTTTCCCTAGCAACAATATAACATTAAAATCTTTTGCTGTTCTGGAACAAATATTGCCTTCATATTTGTAGTCTATCTTTATGATCTGTAATGTGGTTGTTAAAATGATTGTACAAATGTTTTTGCTTTAGTGCAGATAGAAGGGAGCAGGCATTAATCAACCATTCAATTTAAGTGCAAGCCACAATAATGACTGTGTTAGTAGGGATGGCAAGTGTCACTGAACCAGTCTGGACCAAACAAAATGTGTGAGTCACACTGGCTGGGTAGCACAAAATGTCAGCTTCCTCAGCAAGGTTCAGCAGAAAATGCAAATAATTTGAGTGGAAAAAATATACGTTGTGATGAAAAACCTTTGAAAAGACAGGCTTGTCTATGTGAAGTGAATATTAACAAATAAAGCATCTCAGGAATGCTAACAAGAAACATGGCTATCCATTTATACTGTTCTCACCCATCATCCAAACCAACCTGTATGGACTGTAGTTTAACACTTTTGATGACCACCATTCTTTGGGGGCATTGCACAGATCCATGGAAAATACATTATTAACTACTTATTTATCACTCTTCTCCCTTCACCCGCCACTCACAAAACTTTAAGAGACTCACTCTAATATTCAAGTATCCTAAAAGGAACTAATCACTTAAAATTAAACCTATTTATTACTGCACAGAGTTTATTATATAACTGGCTGCTGATGTTTATTGCTCACACAGTTTGTCAGGAGTATGGCTGTAATTATTTAATAAATAAGCTCTTACTGTAAGAAAAGTGAAGGGCTGCCTTGGTGGCTGTCTGTTAAGCATCCGACTTCAGCTCAGGTGATGATCTAACTGTTAGTGAGTTTAAGCCCTGCATCAGGCTCTGTGCTGACAGCTTGGAGCCCAGAGCCTGCTTCAGATTCTAGGTCTCCCTGTCTTCTTTGCCACTCCCCTGCTCACACTCTCTCTCTCTCTCTCTCTCTCTCTCTCTCTCAAAAATACATAAACATTAAAATTAAAAAAAAAAAGTGAGAACAATGTTTCTTTGTGCACTTATTCAGTAATAGATATAATAAAGGATGATTGGTGCCTTAATGATTTGTATTTATTTTTCATGTTTTTTTTTTCTTTATGGAAGTACTCTTTCCTAGACAGAAAAACTAAGACTCTACATTACTAATTATCAAAAGTCTTATTTATACTTCCCATAGTGCATTCTTATTTCTTAAATATATATATACGTTTAAAAATACGTGAAAAACTTGTTTAAAAGATCTCACAAGGGGCGCCTGGGTGGCTCAGTCAGTTAAGAGTCCAACTTCAGCTAAGGTCATGATCTCACGGTTTGTGGGTTTGAGCCCTGTGTTGGGCTCTGTGCTGACAGCTTAGAGCTGGGAGACTGGAGCCTGTTTCAGATTCTGTGTCTCTCTTTCTCTGCCCCTCCCCCACTCGTGTTCTGTCTCTCTCTGTCTCTCAAAAATAAATAAACGTTAAAAATTTAAAAAATAATAAAATTAAATTAAAAAATAAAAGATCTCACAAAGAAAGTGTTCTCTGTCCATTCTGTTAGGTTCTAAACTCCCCAGTTCTAAAATAACATGAATTTTAATTTGTCTGTCTTCACTGAAAGTAATTCTCAATAAGATAATGAAGAAAAATCATCTTTTTATAGATATTTAGAAATCTATTTCTTAGCACATAATAACCCAGGGCTCCCTTCCACTTTTATAATACACATTGTACCTGCCATTACTATATAAACACACACACACACACACACACACACACACACACACAATTTGAAGGGATGGGAGTGGGAAACTCACTTTTTTTGAAGTCCTATTATCTACCATTCCAGAAATCCCCCGGGTGTTGTTTTTCAGAGTTGAGTGCTCTCAAAATGTAGCCCCAGAGAACATGTCAGAAGGAAGGAAGAAGAGAAGGGATGAAGAGAGGAACAGGTAGGAAAAGGGAAGATAAAAATCACGCTATTCTGAAATCGAGAAGAAAGTTTATGTTCATACCATTATGAAACTTAAACCATTTGAACTCTCATCTATAAGGAAGGATAGAAACTTTAAAATCAAGCTATTAGCACAATAATATTAAAGTTAAAACAAGTCAAATGCAACTTTACGTACATAATAAAAAGATGTTATTGAATATATAACTCTGCCCACGTCCAAATTTACCCTTGTCTCTGTGCATTTTATATCCATCCTACAGGCAATACTTTAATTTCCATCTCAATTACCCATGGTGAGTCAGTCAATAAAGGATTCAAAACTGAACTGAGCCAGAATTATGATTATTGTGGAGGCTGGCTTATGGGTCCAGGGGTATTTACTATACTATTCTTTATATGTTATTACATGTTTGAAACTCTCCATAATAAATCTCCATTAGTCTAAATCCCAGATCCATACATTTTTTATTTCAAACATTAGTTTTGCATACTTTCTCCCTTAATTCGGATTTGGATGGGAGATAGGATAGGGCAAATGCTAAAATTACTATCACCATAAATGGAATGGAATGATCAAAGGGAAGTAGAAAATAGCACAAGATAGTAGAGAAAGAAGAGAGGATGCTGAAATGGAAGGATTTTGAATGAGAAGTAGCATTTGAGGGGCACTTGGGTGGCTCAGTTGGTTGAGTGTCTGACTCCTGATTTCAGCTCAGGTCATGATCCCAAGGTCATGGGATCAAGCCCTGCAATTCTCTCTCCCTCTGTCCCTCCACCCCATTGCCACTCTCTCTCAAGTAAAAAAAAAAAAAAAAAAAAAGTTTTTATTTTTGTTTTACGTTTTATTTATTTTTGAGACGGGGAGAGACAGAGCATGAACAGGGGAGGGTCAGAGAGAGGGAGACACAGAATCTGAAACAGGCTCCAGGCTCTGAGCTGTCAGCACAGAGCCCGACATGGGGCTTGAACTCATGGACCGCGAGATCATGACCCGAGCTGAAGTAAGCCGCTTAACCGACTGAGCCACCCAAACACCCCACTAATTTAAAATATACTAAAAAAGAAGTAGCATTTTGCATGGTAATTGAAAAATGATCGGAAGCAGTTTGGAGGCTGAAGGAAGAGGGGCAAGCAAGATGAGCAAAGACAGAGAAGTGGAAATATTCTGTGTGGGTTCAAGGATGACAGGTTGCCCAGTATGGCTGGAGCATAAGGACAAAGAGAAAAGTGTTGAAAAGTAATGGCCATATTGTGAAAAGTCTTCATAACCAATGCTAGTAAAGGGGAGGAAAAGTTATTTGTTTTTAATTCTCTTTTGAGGAATGAAATAGCTCCAGAAAACTGCAAAAATTGTATGGATTATCACAATGTGAATAAAGTAACTCTCACCATATTAAAAGAATGTAACATTAACAGTTCCCCTGATCGAGCAGTCTCTCTTGTGTCCCCTCTGAATCTCTCTCTCTGTTATATCTCAAACACCATTGATTACCTCTTCCTGTTTCTGAAATTTCTATGGAAGAAAACATACAATATGTATTCTTTTGTGTAAGTCTCCTTCCACTAAGCATTGTGTTTGTGATACTCATCTGTGTTGTTTCCTGTATCTGTTATTACTTCACTTTCATTGATGTTTAGTATTCTATTGTATGAAAATACGCAATTTATTTAATCCATTATTGATGAACATTTGGGTTTTTCAAATTTGGGGCTCTTACAAATAATTCTGATGGGAACTTTTTAAATATAGCTTTTCTTGAACATTGGCACATATTTTTGTTGGATATATACCTAGCACTAAAACTTCCATTTCATAAAATATGCATGTGTCCAACATTATTGGATAATGGCAAACAGTTTTTCAAAGTGGTTACAAAAATCTATACTCTGATTAGCAGCATGTTAGAGTTCTCATTGTTCTGCATCTTTACCAACGTTTAGTGCAGTCGTTATTTTAGATTTCTTTATCCTTGTGGACTTTAGGAGCTTCTCCTTATGGTTTTAATTATTAATGACATTGGACATGTTTTAATATTTTCTTTTTTTTTATTTTTTTATTTTTGGGACAGAGAGAGACAGAGCATGAACGGGGGAGGGGCAGAGAGAGAGGGAGACACAGAGGCAGAGAGAGAGGGAGACACAGAATCGGAAACAGGCTCCAGGCCCTGAGCCATCAGCCCAGAGCCTGATGCGGGGCTCGAACTCACGGACTGCTAGATCGTGACCTGGCTGAAGTCGGACGCTTAACCGACTGCGCCACCCAGGCGCCCCATTAATATTTTCACTTGTTATTGGGTATGCTGTTTTGTGGTGGATGTTTCAGACTTGTTTTGTTGTTGTTGTATACCAGGTGGCCTTTTACTTATTGACTAGTGAGGATCCTCGTATTATCATAAGACATATTCTTCATTGAGTACATTGCAAATACCTCCTTCTACTCTGTGGCTTATTCCTTTATTCCTTAAATAGTATCTTCTAATGAGTAGAAAGAAATGTTTACTAATTAACTACAATCTTTTTCAATTATAATCAGGATATTTTGTATCCTGTTAAAGAAAAAATTATTTACCACAATATCTTGAAGCATCTTATATTACTTACAGAAACACTGTATTAAGCTTTCAACTATATTTCTACAATCTGCCTGAAACTGATTTGGGTGTATGTAAACTCTATCTCAAAAGTAAAAGGATTACACAAAGATTGAACTTTAGTAATGGCATGCATGAGGGAGTATTTAGTAAAAAGTGTACTGGTATGTGTAATTTATTTTGAAATGCATTTAAAAAAAGATGGATTAATGAAAGGTAGAAGTATAGGCAGTAAGATGTATATGTGACAAAACACATAGAGTAAAATGCTAATGGTAGAATACAAATTGTGGGTATATCAATATTCACAGTAAAATTATTTCAACTTTGCTGAATATTTAAAAATTTTCAGGCGTGCCTGGGTGGCTCAGTTGGTTGAGCATCCAACTTCGGCTCAGGTCATGATATCACAGCTCGTGAGTTCGAGCCCCATGTCGGGCTCTGTGCTGACAGCTCGGAGCCCGGAGCCTGCTTTGGATTCTGTGTGTGTCTCTCTCTCTCTGTCCCTAACCCACTCGCATTCTGTCTCTGTCTCTCTCAAAAATAAATAAATGTTAAAAAAAATAGAAAGAAAAAATTTCCATAATATATTGTAAAAAATTAACCAATGTATTTTACTGTATTGAAATAAGGGGAAATTGATATGATCACTTTAATAAATTCAGATAAAGCATTTGACAAAACTCAATACCCATTTATAACACAAACACTCAGAAAACTAGGAACACAAGGGAACTTTTTTAACCCAATAAAATACACTTATTGTGGGTTGGATTCTACCCCCAAAAAGATGGGCTGAACTCCTTATCTCTGCTACCTGTGAATGCAACTTATTTGGAAATAGAGTATTTGCAATGGTGACTAATTAAGTTAAAATAAGGTTGTATTGGAGTAGGATGGGCCTTACATCTAATGACTGATGTCCTTTTCAGATGACCATGTAAAGCCACAGAAAAGTCAATGTGGAAACACACACAAAGAGAAAATGGCCAGTTCTTGGGATTTCTTTGTTTATAAATGCATCACTCCAATTTTTGCCTCTGACTTCACATGGCCATTTTCTCTTTTAAAAGCTAGAAAGAGGCAAGGAATACTCTTCTTCTAGAGCTTTTAGAAACAGTGTGACCCTGTTGACATCTTGACTTCAGAATTCTAGCTTCTACATTTTGAGAGAATAAATTTCTGTTGCTTTAAGCACCCAATTTGTGTGTGTGTGTGTGTGTGTGTGTGTGTGTGTGTGTGTGCTGGGAAACTAACACACCATCTATAAAACACCTATGGCTAACATCACACTTAAAGATTAAAATATAAAAACCCTTTCTCCAATATTGGGAAACAGACAAGGATGTCTGCTATAATCATTTCTATTTAACATTGCACTTGAGGTCCTACCCAGTGCAATAAAGCAAGAAAAAGCAATGAAGTCATACAGATTGGAACATATAAAGTAAAACAATTTGTAATTGCAGCCAACACGAGATCTTGTATGTAGAAAATTCTAAGGAATCTGGGGGTGGGGGAAGCTACTAGAATTAATAAGTAGGTTTGACAATTCACATGATACAAATATCAAAAACATGAAATAGTTAGCAATAGTTAACAAAATATGTGCAAAGCCTGTACACTCTATAAGCTACTAAACAAGGCTAAGAAAAATTCAAGCAGACCTAAATAAAGATATCACCTCCATGAATTAGAGGTGTCAATATTGTTAAGATGTCAACTTTCCCCCAAGTTACATCTATAGATTTGAAATACCTCAAATAAAACCTCAGCAGTGTTTTTTCCTTATAAAAATAGACATCCTATAACTAAAATTTACATGGCAATGCAAAGAATCTAGAATAGTCAAAACAATTTTGAAAAAAATAATTGAAGGACTGACACTACCTGATTTAAAGTTTTACTACAAAGCTATAGTGACCAAGATATCATGGTGTTGGTGTTAAAATAGACATACAGATCAATGGAAAGTAATACAAAGTCCAGAAATAGACCCACACATATATAATCAATTAATTTTTAACAAAGGCACCAAAGTAAAGTAATGGGAAAGGACAGCCTTTTTTAACAAATGGTACAGGGACAATGGATATTTTTTAGGAAAATAAACTCAATCTCTCACTTGTACCACACAGAAGGAGGGGGAAAAAAAGCTCAAAATGGATCATATATCCAAAGTTAAAAGCTTCTGAATAAAACACAGGATAAAGTCCTCATTAGGCAAAGACTTCTTAGAATATAGAAAGCACTAACCATAAAATGAAAAAAAGAAAAAGAAAATCTGATAAACTGGGTTTCATTCAAATTAAAAACATCTGCTCCTGGAAAGATACCATTTCAAATATTAAAAGGCAAGCTACAGACTGGAAGAAAAATATTCACAATACATATATCTGAAGAAGGACTGATATCTAGAAGAAATTTTCACAACTCAGTAATAAGAGGACAAGCAACTCAATGTTTAAAATGGCCAAATGATTTTAAGGAACGCTTCACAAGGGGCACCTGGGTGGATCAGTCGGTTGAGCATCCAACTTCTGATTTCAGCTCAAGTCATGATCTCATGGTTCATGGGGTCAAGCCCCACTTCAGGAACCATGCTAACAGCATGGAGCCTGCTTTGGATCCTCTGTCTCCCTCTCTCTCTGCCCCTCCTCCTCCTCTCAATAAATAAATAAACATTAAAAAAAACACTTCACAAAATAAAATGCATAAATGGCTAAGAGTGACCAAAAACATGCCCAGCATCACTGGTCATTAGAAAAATTAAAAAGTGAAACCACAGTGATAAACAACTAAATTCTCACTAGAATCACTAATTTTTTTTAATTGACAAGATGAAGTGTTGGTAAAGATACATAACAACCAGAATTCTCATACATTTTGCTGAAGAGAGTGTAAATCCATTTCGTTTTATACTTTGGAAAAGAATTTAGCAATTTCTTCTAAAGTTAAACATATATTTACTATATGATACAGCCATCCCACTCTTAGAGAAATGAAAATATATGCATATAAAAATATTCGAATGTGAGTGCTTATGGCAATTTTATTCATAATAGCACCAAACCGGAAATAATCCAAATGTCTATCAAGAGGCAGATGAATAAACAATATATTTAGGCATATTCATTAAATAGAATACTACTCAACCACAAAAAGAAGCCAATTATTAACCACTGCAAAGCATGGATAAATTCCTCAAACACTGTTATGAGTAAAAGAATCCAGATGCAAAAAGTATACACTATATGATTCTACTTACATGAAGTTCTAGAACAGACAAAATGAATATACAGTAGTGAAAAAATCAAAAGTTGCCTAGGGCTTCGAGTGAATGGCAGTTCACTGCCAGGGCAAAAGAGAACGTTCGGGGATGTTAGAAGTATGTTATATCTTGATGGCACTGGTGCACCAATTAACTAGTGAAGTCACCCGCACGGTAAAAATGCATGAATTTTACTGCATGCAAATTATACCTATATAAAATTGATTTGAAAATGAAAAAAAAAAAGAACTTGAAAAACAGTAAAAGGGAAGGAAGGAAGGAAGGAAGGAAGGAAGGAAGGAAACAAGAAAACAGGAAGGAGGTATGACAAATGCATTAACTTCTGAAAGTTTTCATGCAAAGAACTGAGAGAAGAAAACGGAAGAGGTTAAAATTCTTACAACTTAAATCATACAGGTTTGAAATAAGAGACCTTACAGACTTCACAAAGAGGAAAGAGTGCCAGTTGGCTAAGGGAATACGTATATGATGGTGAGAGGGGAACACAGTCTGTTTTTAGAAAGTATGGGCAAAGCTACAAGATGGAATTGTCATAGCCAGACTAGGGGCCACTGTTGAAACAATACCGACAGAAACAAGAAGCAGAGGAAGGAGGTCCCTTTTCCCTCCTCTAACCATTCAGTTTCCCTCTCGTGCTCCCTACTTGCACAGTCTAGTGAGGAAGCACTAATATAAAGGAAATACGGTTATTTCGGCACCATCAAGTCTAAGCATAGAAAGATGAGTTTGTTAGTGAGATACAGCAGCATAATAACCAGCCTGTTCTACCCCTTTGACTACTCAGGATCTCTTTTACATACCTTTTTACATATATTTAAATATCTATTCAATAACAAGACAACTTCATTTCACCTAATAAGATACAATTACCCTATATATAAAGACCTCCCACTGTCTCCCAAAAGTGAAGACGCATGAAGTCCCAATAATGATTGTATCCACTGCCCTGAGATAGTCAAAGTATCTATCTCTGTTGTTAATTGCTCCTCAAACTTAGAGTTCTCTCTGAATGTTGTTACCAAAAAACTAAATTTTAAAGGTAAGTACCAATAAAAATGATACATCAAATAGTAAGAGGTAAGAGAAACAGAGAGAAAACACTTAATACACACACATACACACAGAACCAATGTTCAGGTGGCCAATGTTTACCCCCTTTGTAGGTTGACCTAAATCTTTATTCCTGAAGGATCTAAAGTATCTGAATCCTCCTTGATCCTGCATTCCTTTGGTTGTTGTAATTATCCTTTAAGTTTTAAGATGGAGATGGAAATAGTTGGAGGCATCCCAGAGAATCCTTAGAGATCCAGTCTCTCCTATATCCATTGTGTAGCTGCATATGCACAAGCACTGCTTACACGAGTACATTAACTTTGTAAAATTAATTGTGCCATATAATTATGATATGTGTGCTTTTCTGTATGTATGTCAGACTTCAATGCAAATGTATTATAATAATCAAGGTAGAAGAAATGAGAACCTGAACTAGAGTAACGATTGTAAATATGGAAGAGAGGTTTGTAGATATTGAACAAAATGCTGCAGAAGTTAAATTGGCCATATAAGATTATATATATATATATATATATATATATATATATACACACACATATCTTAATGTACATATTATGTAGCTGCATAAATACGTGGGATAAATGGAAGCAAAGAATAAGCATAACACTAAGATTTCTGGCTTCAGTGATTTGATAAATTAAATAAGACAGGGAATACAGCAGGAGGAGTGGATGATTAAGGATAACATAAAAGAATGCATTCATTCTGAAACATGTTACTTTTAAAATGGTGATGAGATTTGCAAACAAAAACAGCTGGCATCTGAAGGTGTGCTGGCTTATAGAAGCTTAAAATCATGGGAGATTGGGGCTGACAATACAGATTTGAGATTCACCAGCATATAGGTAGTAATTGAAACCATCTCAAGAGAACAGATAGATGGGGAAGAGAGTGAGGTAGGCAGAATTCTAAAATCTCTCATGATCCACTCCCTCATGTAATCCTCACCTATTGAGTGCATCTAGTTCTAAGCATATGATGAGATATGACTCTAATGATTGTTATATGGCAAGATGTCTCACAAATGTAATTAAGGTTCCAAGTCAGTTGATTTTTAAATAGGGAGATATATCCTAGCAGAATATAACCTTAAAATCATTTGGACTCTCCTTGGTGAAAGATATGTAAAGTTTGGGAGGGATTCAATGGAAAAGAAATTCTCTGTTGATGGCTTGCATAGAAGTGTCCATGCAGCAAGGAACGGTGGGAGTGGCCCAAGCTTACAGCCAGCAAGGAAATGGGAACCTTGATCCTATAACCACAGGAACTGAATTCTACCACAAACTGAATGAGCTTGGATGCAGATTCCTCCCCAATGCTTCCAAAACGGCACACAGCTAGGCCGACTCCTGTATTTCAGATTGTGGGAATCTGAAGAGAATCTAAGAGAACCTAAGAGGGGCCCTACAAAACTAAGAAATAATAAATGAGTCTCGTTATAAACTAAGTTTGTGGTCATTTATTAGGTAAGAGTAGAAAACTAATACAAGTAGCAAATGCAGCAAATGCAGAGGCTCAAAGGATTCATGGAAAAGAATTCAATGAAGAAACCAAAAAAGAACAGTCAGAGAAGTATGACAAAGATTACAGCATACATGAGTCTCAAGGAAAAGTGCTTGTAACAGTTTAAATTGCAAAAGATACAAGTATAGTATCTAAAATAATTGGGTTCAGTAATGCATTGGTTACTAATAACTTGTCAGAGCAGTAAGGGTAGAGGAAACCCAAACTATAACAACTTGAGGAAAACAATGGAAAGCAAAAGGGAAAAATGAGTATAGACTTTTTTTTTCATGAAGACTCTTTCAAAACGAGAGAGAGAGAGAGAGAGAGAGAGAGAGAGAGAGAGAGAGAGAGAGAGAATAATCAACAAAACACTTCTGGCTAGGAAAGAAAGGCAAAGTGGAAGGAGAAAGGGAGAAACTGAAGATATGGCAGAGAGGATAAAAACCTCACAGTGAGGTTTCCAAGAAGATAAGAAAAAATAATAGAACACAGATGGAACAGTTGACCTTGAAGCAGAAGAAGGACATCTCACCACCTGATGTTTATGGGGCAGCGGTGAGACAGAAATAGATATAACTCATTTTGAAAGGAAGAAATGGGCACTGGAGGAAGTACCACGCTTAGGCTTGGCAAAGTGGAAGTACCACCCTTGAGCCTTTGCAGATCCCAAGTTCTGGCATATTTTCCACAAATATAACTCCTCCTCTAATGCTTGGATTGGCGAGGGACAGCAATGCTATCAACAAGCAGGTCTGGACCAAGTTCCACACTATTCCTGGTCAAGAACTACCTTCCTCAAAATTGTCTAAGTCCCCTTGGATGCCTGGGACTGGGGATGGCCATGCCATCTAAGAAGATGTGGACTCTGGGCCCTATTTCTCCTCTCGAGGACACTCTCTGACTCTATGCTCCTTTCATGAAATCCACTAAATGCCCTGAAGAGCTTTGGAACTCATGCCTCTGGGGTTGCCCTGGCCTCTGTCATTAGTCCCAGTTCCAGGAGGATGGCAAGGTGAGCACATTGCTCTTGCCTTGCTGACATAATCTATTTTGTTTTGTTTTACATGTAACTGAGTGAGGGTGGGCTGTCAGAATGACACTAGCATGCGATTCTTAGTGACACTCACATGAGACACGGGACAAGGTCGGGGCTCTGAGCTACTAATGAGGGTGGTCCCCTATCAACTCTTGAGCCCAAACCACAGACCCATTCATGTTCTGCTTTGGTTGCAAATGTAACCAAAGGCTGTGGGATTGGCAGCAGAGATCCTTTATCCTATGTGCCTTCCACCAACAGCACTCAGAAGGAGTCTCTGTGCCATGTTTCCAGCCATCCATGGGAGATGCTGCACCTATCTCCTCTAAAGGCTTTCATGACCACTGCTCATAATACCATATGGTGCATCAAATTAATGCCTCTCCTGCTTCTCATTGACATGGTGAGTGTAGTTGTACTAGAAGAGGGATAGATAGTCCCTGCATGAAATGGACTTCTCTACTTGCTTTATCCAACTGTCATTTGCTTATCCTCCTTAGTTGTGATGATATTTGGAAAACGGGGGTGTGTTAACATTGAAATGAATCACAGTTTTAGAATTCCAGAAATATAACCTGAAAAGTTAAAAAAAAAGACATGCTTGGAACATGTCTTGTTCTATGTTTGTAGGATTCTGAACAGTAAACTTAACATAATCAGAATACTATGGTAAAATTTGGATTTCTGGTCATCATCAACAACACATAGTAACAACCTTCACGAGAGAGTCACTGGAAGCTAGTATTCATGGGTAACACAATGGATGATTTAGCATTATGAGTTATTGGTAGCCAGAATTAAATAAATGATGTCTAGAAACTGAAGAAGCAATAAGATATCTATTTTTTAATAGCGACTTTGTGAAGAATAACAGTACTGCTATCTTTTACTAATGGTGGGAGATATGACATTAATCAAAAATAGCTCATCTGATGACAAAGAATATGAAGCCATAGTTCCTGGACCTGAACAGGAAGAGATGATACCAGATACTATGAAGAATATTCTCACGCACTGACTGGACAATAAGCAAATCCACAGATTCCACTTGTCTAATGACTTCTCATGACTAGTTTTAGAGACCTGATTAACTGTGAGGACCATGAATTTGTATTAAGTAATCTAAGTATTTGAAAATTTTTATTCCAGCGAATCTCAACAGCTCACATATAAGAGGCAGACAGTAAAATTAATTCTAGGCTGAGGACTTATAGAGGTACAGAAAGATGAGGATCCAAGGGAATTAAGAGAGGTTCAAGAGATCAATCATGGGTTCCAGGATAAACAATGAAGTAAGGTTAGAGAGAAGTGAAATAGTAGTTCTTGGAGACAAAATCCAGAGCAGAACAAGGGTGGGGGACTTCTGGGATGGTGGGGGACCAAGATACGGATAAGAGCCAGGTGTCAGCATCTTCTATGACTGTGACAAGAAAATGGGAGTTTAAGGATTTATAAACAGATGTCTAAATCTCAAAAGGGGAAGGTTGTTTTGCCACAAAAGGTGATGAATATGATGCCTTAGTTTCCTATTGATGCCATAATAAAAATCACAGAAACTAAGTGTCTTACCCAACACCAACTTACTATTTTACAGTTCTCAAAGTAAGCGGTTTCACTAGGCTAAAATCAAGATGTTGGCAGGCCAGTAATCCTGTTAAAAATCTAGGGAAGAATCCGTTCCCTTGCTTTTTTTAGTTTATAGAGGTCACTTGCATTTTTTGCCTCAGGTCCCTTTCCTCCATCTTCAAAGCCAGAAGCATAGCTTGTATCTTCTCTCCTCTCTGACCTCTGCTCTTACCTCATAACTTCTTTCTCTCAGACTCTTATCTTCTTGCCCCCCCCCCACTCCTTTTTTAAAGAACCCTGTGATTATATTGCCCCCACTCAGATAATCTACGATAATCTCCTCAGCTCATGTTCCATAGCTTAAGACATCTTCGAACTCTCTCCTACCATGTAAGGTAACATAGTCATAGTTGCTGGATATTAAAATGTGGACATGGAAGAGGGAGCGTCACTCAGCCTACCACAAATGGTATATTGAGAGAATGACTACCTCTACCTAAAGTGCTCCAGGGGCATTGGTATTCACAAGGAAGGGCAAGGTTTATCTAGGAAAATAAAAGTAAAACTTACATTGAGTGAAAAAGATTGAACAATTAGATTACTTTGTTTAGTGTGAAATAGAGATTCCAGAAGCTAAAACTGAAAGGTTTGGTAGAAAGAAGAATATCAAGAAGGTAGATTAAATAAGAGTACCATGGGTTAAGAATGAATACCAGAGAGAACAAAAGATAGGAGAACAGTACTACTAAAATGATAACTATAAGTGGCAATAACGTGGAATTATCTAGGCTTAAGGCTGAAACAGACCTCTGGTGTCAAAGTTAATCCCCATTGCAGTTACAGAGTGCCAGGAGATTCCGTATGCGGAGTCTGCACTGAAGCTACCAGGTAAAGTGACTGTGCTTTATGCTATTTACTTAAATCAGCAAAGTAAATCTGCAATGCCTCAGAAGGGATTAGTGTGCTTTTTTTCATGTTTGTGTTGTTTTCTCATTTATAAGAAAGGGCATTCTATTTTATGAAGCTTTACAAAATTGAAGCATTGGAAGCTCCTGTTTACTTGAAAATGTATAAATTTAGAGTCAATTCTGGAACTCTGAAAACTTCTATTATAGTGGAAGAAAAATTGTCTGTATTTTGTAGATTGCATGATATAGTTGTTCCTAAACCCAAGCTGATAGAATGAGAAAGTCAGTATCAATTATGTCAAACTTAAATTGTACATTTGCAAGAAATTCCAAAAAAAAAGGAAAACGCTTTGTAGAAACATCCTAAAAAAAAATCCTTGGTATTCTGGTTCTGAACCAAATACCATCTATAATTTGTAAGATATTTTAATAACTTTTTAAGATTCTTATTGTTTTGGGGGCGCCTGGGTGGCATAGTCAGTTAAGTGTCCAACTTCAGCTCAGGTCATGATCTCACGGACCAATGAGTTTGAGCCCTGCATCAGGCTCTATGTTGACAGCTCAGAGCCTAGAGCCTGCTTTGCATTCTATGTCTCCTTCTCTCTCTGCCCCTCCTATGCTCACACTCTGTCTCTCTCTGTTTCTCTCAAAAATAAATAAACATTAAAAAAATAGATTCTGGGGCACCTGGGTGGCTCAGTCAGTTTAGCATCTGACTTTGGCTCAGGGCATGATCTCCCGGTTCATGAGTTTGAGCCCCATGTCAGGCTCTGTGCTGACAGCTCAAAGCCTGGAGCTTGCTTGGGATTCTGTGTCTCCCTCTCTCTCTGCCCCTCCCCCACTCACACTCTGTCTCTCTCTCCCTCTCAAAAATAAATAAACATTTAAAAAACATTTTAAAAATGCTTATTATTTTTATTTCCACACCCTCAAAATAGAATTTCTTCAAACAAATTAATCCTAGATATAACTACTGAAGGGCTGATGCTGGTTATGATAGGGAACTTGAATAAAGACTCCATGTGACATCATTTTTTTTGTCAAGGGTAAGTTTTTCAATCATTTCTTTGGTTTTCATCTAAAATAGCATGGGGCCATGATGCTATGTGAACCTTCTTAATATAGCCTTGGTTTTAAGCTTTTCATCTCTTAGGCATTTAAATCCACTTTTTCTTTTCTGTTGAAAAAGTTCAAGCAAAAAGGAGAAAAATGAGACAGAACTCTCTGCTTTGAGTTCTAAGAGTACTTGCATGAGCCACGAGATGGGAAGCTATATGATAGCTTTTTGCTCTTTTCTACAACCCCATGACCTAACTGTGAGAAGCACTTGCCATCCCCAGGGTCAATTTCAACACATCTAATAGCAAAACTTGAATGAAACAGCCAATAACTGAGTCTGCCTGACTGGTAATAGCAGCTGCAGCATTGTCAAACCATCAGCAATTTCTCTCTCGAAAACACACAGGAGATGGATTCGTATTTTCTTCCTCATTACAACCAAGAAAACTGATACACACAATATAAATGTAAGGATTTTTTTTCCTCATGACTTTTCCTCTATAGACTTCTTTTTCTCCTTGTGTGCCTTACAGCTGAATGTCAGAAACTTCTCACACAAAGCTACGAAGCAGTAAGTAAACTAGAAATGTTGGGTAAATGTATTTTTCCCAAGTATAAGAAGACCCATGAGATACTTCACCTCCAAGGTATAGAATGATATAGTTAAAACCTGGGGTCTAGAGAGAAAGTATTAGGTCAATAGGTGATTTCGTTATTTTACAGAGAATAAACGAAATGAAAATGAGAGCTTTCTTTGTTTTAGAATGAGTTTTATTAGGGGCGCCTGGGTGGCGCAGTCGGTTAAGCGTCCGACTTCAGCCAGGTCACGATCTCGCGGTCTGGGAGTTTGAGCCCCGCGTCAGGCTCTGGGCTGATGGCTCAGAGCCTGGAGCCTGTTTCCGATTCTGTGTCTCCCTCTCTCTCTGCCCTTTCCCCGTTCATGCTCTGTCTCTCTCTGTCCCAAAAATAAATAAACGTTGAAAAAAAAATTTAGAATGAGTTTTATCACCTTATTGTAGAAACATTGGTTATCTTATGCTCTGACTGGCAACAATATAAATTTTAATTAAGAAAGGGGAAACAAATCGGCATATAAAGCTATATTTACCTTATGTAGATATTTTTTAGAACAGCATCTTTCAAACTATGAATCATTACATAAATTTAGTGTGTCCCAACTAGTACTTTTAATGAAATAAAATAGAAGTATCTAGAAATTTTTAAATAGTAAAACTATGCTTTGATTCTTGATATTTTGTTTCAGTTGCAGTAGGTGAGTGCACATATACATGTGTCCACTGTTGGGAAGTTAAATGTGTTTCTTACAGCAGATTGCAGTCAACATTTAAATATACTACTTTACCACATTGGAGTATGTGGGAATAATAATTACAATGTCATTTTCGATTACATAAGCCCTGATGTAGACTGCGGGAAAGATGAGTGAAGCTCTAGAACTGACACTAGATAAACAGGATCAAATTTGGTAAAATTCCTACCTATGTATTGAAATGGAAACAGACCTCAGAGAAGTCACTGGTAGATACTATAATCGATAAACATGAAATCACCATAACAAATTTGTCTCCTCCTGTTGGTGGTCTCTCAATCTCAAGATTAACCTGTATGCAAATATTTACCTTAATAAGGAACAATACATTTACTCATCATTTAACAAGAATGATATACAATAAAACCTTGGTTTGTGAGCATAATTCATTCTGGAAACATGCTTGTAATCCAAAGCACTTGTATGTCAAAGCAAATTTCCCCATAAGAAATAATGGAAACTCATATGATTTGTTCAACAACCCAAAAATATTCATTAAAAAAAATCATTACAATACTGTAATATAATATAAAATAATAAAGAAAATACAAAATACAAGGAAAAACAAATTAACCTGCACTTACCTTTGAAAACCTTCATGGCTGGGGTGAGGGAGACAGAGGAGGGTTACTCTGTAGGACGACTTTCACTATCACTAACAGAATCACTTCTATCTATTGACTCAATGGAATCTTTTCTACATGGGGGCCATTGTACACACTAGCACAGTACAGGATACACTGACTACAGTACAGTATTCATAAACTCTTGTCATATACTGTATTTGATGTAACTGGCAATAAAGCAGCAGAGGAAAGGGTCTATATCTGCAGGCAACCTGACCTAGAAAGAAGTAAGGCATTCCTAAGTTTACTCTTGTATGGAAAAGCAAAGGACTGTCCCTAGGTGCTTTGAAGTGACAAAAAATACACTAGTGCCAGTGATGGGCACATTCCAACATTCTGAAAAATCACTGATTTCTGCCAAACACCTTGGCTGGAGACCAAGCATCTGAGCATGGGAGACAATCATCCACAATCCCACAGTGAGAGAGATAGAGGAAGAGAGAGAGAGAGAGAAGAACCATTGGCTCAGTTGTAATCATGTGACATTCATCATCACACACTACTCATATTACAAGACATCACTCGTTTATCATGTTAAAATTTATTAGAAATGTTTGCTCATCTTGCATTAGCAGTTGCAGAACAAGTTCCTCACAATCCAAGGTTTTACTGAATTTCAGTAAATTGAAATTGAAAAACTTCTCCTACAATTGCTAGCAAATGTAGTTTTAAGTATTGAGTTAAAAGATATTTATTCATTTAAAAGCAATTTTTATCTTTCTTCAAATCTAAGAATAATTTTTAAAAGAGAAGTGAGTTCCAAGATACCAACTCTTCATTGCTAAGCTACAGACCCCTTCAAATATAAACCCAAATTAAGCATTAATCTCAAAGTCTTTGTCCTAAGAGAACTAAAAAGATCTTTTCATATAACTAGAAAGATAAGAATAAATCAGCAAATTAATGGGGTAAAAAGTGAGGAATTAACCCTGGCATACACTTATTTGGGCAATTTATTACTACAAAATTAGTCTTCTCCAATGCTATGTTCACAAATAAAACATCTTTAGAAAATACTTATTTTGCAACTCTTTTTGCAATGTGTGCAATATGTATGCATTAAGTATAAACTAGAGAGTAAGCTTAAACATTATAAATTTAAAACTCAAGAAACATCTCAAATAAACAACCTAACTTTGCACTTCAAGAAAATAGAAAAAGAAGAACAAATGAAGCCCAAAGTCAGGAAATGTAAGTAGATTCTTCAGGAACTGCAGAATTTTTTTAAAGGATCTAAAAAAAATGTTCAGGTATAATAAGCTGAGTCATTAATAGAAATAAAACTAAGTAATTTAATGTGCTAAATGTCTCACCTTGACTAATTAGTAGACTCAGAATAATTTTATGCTGAGGTCTGATTCAACGTGTAATGAATATTTTAACAGTAGTAGTATATGATAATCCACAAGAAAATTACCAGTTGAGCTAATGTGAAAGAAAGTGGGAGCTGCAAAATCCTTTTGGCTTTAGTGAGGATGTATCGTTTCAAAACATGAGAGGAAATAAGTAATGACAAGGCAAGAGGCTCCTAGACAATCAAAAGAAAGGGGATATCTGGAGAAATATCTTAAAAACATACAAACAAAAAGGTTTTTTAATTACATTTTCAAATTTAACTTCATATAAAATGCTTAAATTTAGGCTAAAGCAAAAAATGGGCATTTCTCATTACATTTAAAATACATACACTCTGGGGCGCCTGGGTGGCGCCGTCGGTTAAGTGTCCGACTTCAGCCAGGTCACGATCTCGCGATCCGTGAGTTCGAGCCCCGCATCGGGCTCTGGGCTGATGGCTCAGAGCCTGGAGCCTGTTTCCGATTCTGTGTCTCCCTCTCTCTCTGCTCCTCCCCCGTTCATGCTCTGTCTCTCTCTGTCCTAAAAAAAAAAAATAAATAAACGTTGAAAAAAAAATTAAAAAAAAAAATACATACACTCTATCTCTCAGTACTCTAAACAAAATAGACTAAGACTAGCCGGAATTAGTAAATCTATCTCTTCGGAAGTAAAGGGAGGAAAATATGGTTAAGATGATTCATCTGTTCTTTAGAGATTAAATTTCAGAGTAAAACCCAGTAGAAATTACAACAACTTACGTACTTTCTAGGGGACCTAATGACCCTCTTTCTCCCTGTTGCATTCCCCACTGCCCTGAGCCTTCAGACCTCCTGGGAATGCAGGAGAAGAGCATCATCACAGGGGCAGGACTGCCCTGAGGCAGCCATCACACTCAAGATATATCTGTGCTGTCTACAGTAGCCTTCCTTTGTTTGTACAATGCATACTGAACCTCTTCCCCATCTGTACCACATCTTCAATTTCTGGAGTGGGTTACAGGTACCGGTAGTCTAACAGCCAGACATTCAGCACCTGTCATTCAATCTACACCTTTATCTAATACCAAGTTTGTGAAAGATTCAGTACCTGGGGCTTAGAGGAGGAAAACAGAGCTAATGATAATGTATACCTATTGAGTTGTTGCTATGTAATAGGCACTGTGCATTCTTTACATTAATTCACTCATTCAATACTACCAGTAGCTCAATATACCAATCAAATTTATGCTAACACAATGTGAGAAACTAAGTATCATCTAGGTAAATTTTTCTTTGAAGAGCTGGTAATTGGTAAAGTCTGGATTTGAATTCAAACAGTAATGTAATAGAATTTAATATCTTAACCATTCATTAGATTATACGATATCATAGTAAATAAGAGAAAGAAAAACAAAATATCTAATGGTATATAATTTTAAGCTTATATTGCCACATAGAAATTAGAACAAAAGATAAACACATATACAAAATAAAACCTAGACCACACACCAAGAAATCCTCAGCCAGTAGCTGAGAAGTCACAAAGAGTCAGTGCAATATCTTGTTTCACCAACTCTGTGCTAGTGGGACAAGGATGTGGCCTATTTTAGGTCTATGCAAAGCAGCTAAGGGAAAAAAAAGAGCATGAACATGAATCTGTAGAAACAAAGAATCATATTTACAGACATGTCAGATATTGGAATCAGCCAAAAAAATATGTTTAATATAAAGAGATAAAAGAAATAATTCTAAGCATGAACTAGGAACAAGAGACCATCAAATATGATGGGACAGATCTGAAAAAGAGCTAAATAGAACTTCTTTAAACAAAACACATTAGGATTAAACCTAAATAATGGATTATAAAATGCATTTAGACGAGCAAAGTTCCAAAATTCACTAAGATACTCCCCAAGTGGAATATTTGAGGGGATTAGAAAATATCAAGACATATTAAAAACCTGTAGTATTTAAAGTGTGTGTCATTTTTACAGAGCTAAACAGATTAATACAGTTAAATAAAAGCAGAAACACAGATCTATTTCTGTGTAGTATCTTTTTAAACATTTTTTTAAATGTTTATCTATTTTGAAAGAGAGAGAGACAGTTTGAGCAGGGGAAGGGCATAGAGAGAGGGAGACACAGAATCTGAAACAGGCTCCAGGCTCTGAGCTGTCAGCACAGAGCCCAACATGGGGCTCGAACACACAGAGCCCGACATGGGGCTGGAACCCACAGATGGTCAGATCATGACCTGAGCCAAATTCAGGCTCTCAACCGAGTTAGCCACCCAGGCACCCTCTGTGTAATATTTTATAACAGTGCTGGATGGAACATCAGAAGGGAAAGAATGATACTCAGTGAATGGTGAGGGCACAATTGATTTCTTTATACTTTGTACAAAAATCAATTCTTGATGGATTCATGGTTTAAACAGGAAGGCCAAAATTTTTAAACTTTAAAACTGGAGAAAGAATTTATCATTTTGCAGAAGAGGATGATTTCTTAAAACACCAACACTGCAATCATTTTTTAAAATTTTGATCAATTCTACTAAATAAAATTGGAATTTCTTTCCATCAAAAGACATCATAATGAAAAGACAAGCCAAAAACTTGGAGAAGATATATGCAACCCATATAGACAACAAAGGAGGCATATCTGGAACACATAAGGGATTCAAAAGCAGCAAGAAATCCAGTAGAAAAATGAGCAAAAGATACAAACAGGAATTTCATAAAAGGGCAAAACTCAAATACTTCATACTCACTTTAAAAGACAATGTCATTAGTCCTTAAGGGAATGAATATTTAAATTATGAAATACCATTTCATATCATATATTATCAAAAATAAAAGTCTGGTACCCCGACTTGTGGTGATCATTTTGTAATGTCTATAAATACTGAATCATTATGTTGCACACCTGAAACTAATACAACAATGTATGTCAGTTATTTTTCAATAAAAAAATTAATTTAAAAATTCTTATAATACCAAGTGTTCGTTAAGATGTATATAGCAATAGGAACATACATTAACACTGGTAAAACTAAATTACTACAATCACTTTGAAAAAAAAATATTCGCATTAGCTCCTAAATTTAGATAAAAGCCTATTCCATAACCCATGCATTTTGTTCCTAAATATATACCCTAGAGAATCTCTTGTGTATGGGCAAATGGCGACATGTAAAAGAATGTTAATAACAATGCTTTCATAACACAAAAAGGAACCCTGAAAACAACCCAAACATCCACAGATCAGAGAACAGATGTATATGTTATATTCATTCCATAGAAGCCTGTCACTCAAAATTAACTAGAGCTACATGCATCAACGTGGATGATTCTCACCAACACCCTGTATGACAAAGCAAGATGCCAGAAAACAATATGTAGTATGATATTACATATATATGATTTTCATAAATACCTAAAACAAGTTATATTCTTAGGAATGCATGCATGCATATTAAAACTATGTGAGGGGCGCCTGGGTGGCGCAGTCGGTTAAGCGTCCGACTTCAGCCAGGTCACGATCTCGCGGTCCGTGAGTTCGAGCCCCACGTCAGGCTCTGGGCGGATGGCTCAGAGCCTGGAGCCTGTTTCCGATTCTGTGTCTCCCTCTCTCTCTGCCCCTCCCCCGTTCATGCTCTGTCTCTCTCTGTCCCAAAAATAAATAACAGTTGGGAAAAAAAAAAAAGCTGCTAGAAAATGCATATTTAAAAAAAATAATAATAAAAAATAAAACTATGTGAAAAACCAGGGGAATTACAAATACAAAGTCCAGGGTAGTATTTGGCAAGAATGCAGGAGTCTGTGGTGGCAAAAGGGACACTTGGGACTTCAGAGTTGTTAATGTGGGTAGTAACACTCTCTACTGGGGCATTTCAGAAATTCATGATTAGGTACACACTATTGGCTTTATTGGTCTTCCAACTGTCTTGCTGAACTAAACCCTTACAAATGTAAATTGGTAGTATTTTAATATGTGATAATACTAAAACATTTTTCTAAGAAATTATTTTAGAAGTTCAGTAAAGTAACAGATCTTACAGAGAGGGAAGTTTAAATGGAATAAAGACATTTTAAAGCTAATGTTTTATTTGCACATTCTGCCCACTCAATATATTCTAGCATTTCCAGCTACATATGTAATTGAAAAGGATTTTAGCATATAGTATGCTTATGGAAGCATTCTGGGCTACAACAAATGGAGTAATTTTCACACTGCAGCTTCCAATCCAGCTCAGAATATCACTTGAGAGACGATGGTTCTTATTTTCTCCATTTTGGCAGCCTGTCTTTTGCCTTCGCCAGTTATCTCTACTTGTTTTTTCCACCTCTTCTTTCCCTTGGTCTATAATTACTTACAGAACTTTAGACTTGTTTGTTTGTTTGAGTGTCCATCCTTAACTCTGTTCATATATCAAATGGTTTTTGATCTTATCTATTCTATGTCAGAACAAATTTATTTCAAGCATGCAAGAGGAATGTAACTGCTTCATGAGTGTTATAATATACATGTACTCAAACATTTACAGATCGAAACACATTTAATTTTGCTTTCTATTTCTTTTATAATAAGTACTTCATTACATTGATTTAAAAAATACTGTGAGTTTCTTCTGAATTTTGTTGCCAGATCGTGAAATGTTTATTATTAAAACTTATGCAGTGAGGAGACAGGTGGCCATTTCGATATGATTTATTAGGCCTCTCATATATGTCATCACATCTGCACAAAATATTTCATAATGAGAAAAATAACCCTTATCTTCAAATAGTGCAGGAGCAGTGTGAGTAATATCTAGGTTTGACATTGGGGTACAGTCGGTAATCTGCGAGGGGGTGAGGGAGGAAGGTTAAGTGGGGGAGTCCATGGATATGCTGTGAGACCAGAAACAAAATGTCCTAATGGACCAGGTACAAAAAGCACATCCTAAGAAGGCAAGGGTACCTCTCTCTCCTGTCAGAAACCTCCTCCCTTTACATCCAGGTACCTGGAGGAGGAGGAAGTGCAGTTTCCAAGAAGCCTGAAAATCCTACCTTGGAAACAGTAAAAAAGAGTAATGTATCAGTAGCTTCCCACAACAGATTTCATTGTCGAAAATCAGCAGTTGACGCATCTGAAATCTGTCCCTGCCAAAATCTTCACGCAGTTCACCACAGCACGACATGGAAGGGTTGGACTGTGTGGAAGCGCCTAGAGGAGCAACCCAAGTAAAACCAAGCATGCACATGTGCAGACCCTTCCAGCGAGGAGAAGCTGGAGTTAGGTGTCAAAGGAGTGTTTAAATACAGGGAGGCAGCTTAACAGCCTCTGGGAGTGTTGAAAGCGAGCAGGGGGTCTCAGTTTTTGGAACTAAAGCTTAAAGCAAAAACATGTTACTACTGGAAATAGTTAAGGCTTTACTCCCGAAGCAACCAAAATAAGGATCTTGGAGCGAAGAAAACAACAAAAACAAAAGTCAAATTTCCTGGAACCGAGTAAGAAGTAAGAGCTTAAGTACAATAAATATATCAGATTCCTACCTGCATGATAGAAGCAGAGCAAACAAGGCAGAAAAATAATAATGTTTACTAGAACTCAAAAAGCATGATTTGCAATTGGCAAAACAAGGTGGGTAATCTAATAGACATTATTGATGTTACATGTATCTGTTTGCCTGGCTTTTTAAGTTCTACAATTTCTTTTTCCAGATTCTGTTAGGTAGAGTGGTAAATGGAAGTGAAAATACAGTGAAGAAGTAAAATATTTTATTACAAAAGGATTCCCAGGACAGGAAAAATAGTATTTTATTTTGCTGTACATACAGTTTCTGTTTGATAGTCACAGTACATTATCAGATTTAAATAAAGGCATCTACTGCCAAACAGTGAAACCATTTGTGTGGCTTGCTTTATCACTAACGAGTATCTGATTTTTTTAATATTGAGAAATATTTTATTTGAGAGAGAGGCTTCTTAAATATTTTGAAATACAAAGGAAAGGTCGTTTATTATTTTTTTACAACCTATTATAAAAATAGCACATCTCATGTTATAAATATAGTTTGAGTTCCACTTTCAAGTGAAAAGATTGTCTCCTATCAGGAATAGTTCCCAAATGTTCAGAATCTGCTTTGACAGTTTGGCTTTGCATATCAGAAGAATAGAACTGCAAGCAGCATTGAGATCTGAAGACTAAATTTAGGACTTCTCTCCAAATTAGTGTCTCATAAAATTTGCCAAATGTTAGACACAACTGTCTGCAAGATGCATTCAGTCTTGAGAAACTTTTGAATATTCAAGCAGTTTTTCTTGGGAGATAAGAAAGATAAGGGATTGGTTGGTTGAAGAAGACAGTTTTACTCTATTCCACTACTTGCCTGCAGAATTTTACATGAAGCAAATTGGGAATCTTCTGTTATCACGCTGACCCATACTACGTTATATGAACCACTGCTGTTGAGGTTTTCCAAAGCTAAATTTCTTGCCAAGTTCAAATGAAAGTATCTAACTAAGCCAAGGATCTTCCTGTTACTTGAAATTACATAAGAGCATGCATGCAATATTTACCATCTATATTCTTTGCTTTTTCTAACCAAGATCTGCATATCGGGCAGAATACACTAAATGTGAAGAAGACCCATGGTATCATATTTACTGCCTATTCAGCACATTTCAGTGCTGAACGACCAGTCCCAACCACTAAATCTTTCTCTTTTCAACCACAGCTTCACTGAAATATTATTGACATGTAATATACATAAATGTACATATATGATGATTTGATACACATATATATTGCAAAATAAGTACCACAGTAAAGTTATTTAACACCTCTATCCCATCACATGATTACCTTTTTTTTTGTGTGTGGTGTTAACTTTTAAAATCTACTTTCTTAACAAGTTTCAAGTATGCACTACAATATTGTTTATTATGTTCCCCATACAGTGTATTAGATTCTCAAAACTGAATTCATCTTCCAGCTGGGAGTTTGTGCCTTTGACCAACTTCTATTTCCCTCACCCCCAACCCTTGGCAACCGCCATTCTACTCTCTATTTCTAGGAGTTCAGCTTTTTTAGATTCCACATATAAGTGAAAACATACGTATTTGACTTTCTATCTGACTTATTTCACTTGGCATAATTCCCTCCAGGTCAACCAATGTTGTCTCAAAAGGCAGGATTTCCTTCCTTTTAATGGCTGAATAGTTTTCCATTGCCTGTATGTACCACATTTTCTTTATCTGTTCATTTGTTGATGGATACTTAGGTTGTTTCCATGTTTTGGCTATTGTGAATAATGCTTCTATGAACATGAGGGTATAGTTATCTCTTCAAGATAGTGTTTTGATTTCCTTCAAATACATACCAAAAAGTGGAATTGCTAGATCATATGGTAATTCTATTTTTAATTTTTTTGAGGCAACTCCATACTGTTTTCTATAGTGGCTGTACAAATTTACATTTCCAACAGTGCACAAGAGTTCCATTTTCTACACAGCCTTGCCAAGACTTCTTGTTGATTGTCTTTTTGACAATAGTTTGTAACATGTATGAGACAATATGTCATTGTGGTTTCAATCTGCATTTCCCTGATGATCAGTGATGTTGAGCATCTTTTCATGTACCAGTCAGCCATCTATTCTGTCTTCTTTGGACAAATGTCTATTTGGGTCCTTTGCCCATTTTTTTAATCAGATTGAATTATTTAGGTTTTGTTTGTTTGTGTGTTCTGTTTTTTGTTTTTGGTTTTGGTTTTGGGTTTTTTTTGCTATTGAGTTATAGGAGTTCCTTGTATATTTGGGGTATTAACCTCTTTTTTTTAATGCTTATTTATTTTAATTAAAAAAAGAGACAGAGGGAGAGAGAGAATCCCAAGCAGGTTCTGTAGTGACAGCTGAGAACTCAACACGGGGCTCAAACTCACAAACCGGGAGATCATGACCTAAGCCAAAGTCAGATGCTTAACCACTGAGCCACCCAGGAACCCAGGATGTTAACCTCTTATCAGATAGGTGATTTGCAAATATGTCCTCCCATTCTGTAGGTTGCCTTTTTTATTTTGCAGATTGTTTCTTTTACTAAAATGCAGAAGCATTTTAATTCGATGTAGTCCCACTTGTTTATTTTTGCTTTTGTTGTTTGCACTGTTGGTGTCAAATACAAAAAGTCCTTGCCAACACTAATGTCAAGTAGATTATTCCCTAGTTTTTTCTAAGAGTTTTACAGTTTCAGGTCCCACATTTAAGACTTTAATCTATTTGAAGTTAAATTTTGTGAGTGGTATAAGATAAGGGGCCAATTTAATTATTTGGCATGTAGTTATCCAGTTTTCCCAACACCAAGTTATTGAAGAGACTGTCCTTTTCCCCACTGAGTCTTCTTGGCTTCCTTGTTAAATATTACTTGACCATAGATGCAAGAGTTTATTTCTGGGTTCTCCATTCAGTTATATTGGTCTATGTGCCTATGTTTATGCCAGTGTCATACTGTTTCATTATCATAGCTTTGTAATAAAGCTTGAAATTAGGAGTTGTTATGCCTCCAGCTTTGTACTTCTTTCTCAGGACTGCTTTGCTTATTTAAGGGTCTTCTGTAATTCCATATGAATTTTAGGATTTTCTTTCTATTTTCATTAAAAATGTCATTAGAATTTTAATAGGGATTAAATTGAATTTGTAGGTGGTTTTGGAGTAGTATGAACATTTTAACAATATTAACTTCTGACCCATGAAAATGGAATATCTTTTCATTTATTTGTGTCTTCAGTTTCCTTCATCGATATCTCATAACTTTCAGGATGTAGAACTTTCACCTCCTGGGTTAAATTTATGCCTAACCATTTCTTAATACTATCATAAATGAAAATATTTTCTTTATTTCTTTTTCAGATAGTTCCTTGTTAGTGTACAGAAATGCAACTGATTTTTGTATATTAATTTTATACCCTATAACTTTACTGAATTTGTTGATAAGTTCTAATAGTTGGTGGTTGTTTTTTTTTGTTTGTTTATTTGTTTTTTTTTTTTTTTTGGTGCAGTCTTTAGGATTCTTTCCACATAAAATTATATCATTTGAAAATACAGACAGTTTTACTTCTTCCTTTCTGATTTGGATTCCTTTTTTTTCTTCTTCTTGCCTGATTGCTCTGTGTAGGACTTCCAGTAGCATGTTAAATAAGAGTGGTGAAAGTAGGCATCCTTGTCTTGTTCCTGATCGAATGAGAAAGATTTCAACCTTTCACTGTTGAGTATGATGTTTGTTATGGGTTTCTTATATATGGCTTTCATTATGTTGATGTACATTTCTCTTATATACAATATGATAAAAGTTTCTATCTTTAATGGATCCTGAATTTAGTCAACTGCATTTACTGCATCTATTGAGGTATCTTTCATTCTATTGATGTGATATATCACATTTATTAATGTGCATAAGTTGAATCATTCTTGTATCTCAGGGATAAATCCTCCTTGATCGTGGAGGGTGATCCTTTTAATACAATGCTGAATTTTGTTTATTGGTATTTTGTTGAGAACTTTTGTGTTTATATTCACCAGGAATACTGGCCTGTAATTTTCTTTTCTTGTAGTATTCTTTTTTTTTTTTTTAATTTTTTTTTCAACGTTTTTTTATTTATTTTTGGGACAGAGAGAGACAGAGCATGAACGGGGGAGGGGCAGAGAGAGAGAGGGAGACACAGAATCGGAAACAGGCTCCAGGCTCCGAGCCACCAGCCCAGAGCCCGACGCCGGGCTCGAACTCACGGACTGCGAGATCATGACCTGGCTGAAGTCAGACGCTTAACCGACTGCGCCACCCAGGCGCCCCTTTTCTTGTAGTATTCTTATCTGCTTCTGGTATCAGGGTAATGCTGGCCCAATAAAATGAGTTTGGGAGTGTTCCTTTCTCTTTATTTTTTGGGTTGGTGTTAATTCTCCTTTAAATGTTTGGCAGAATTCACCATGAAATCATTTGATCCTGGGCTTTTCTTGGTTGGTAGGTTTTTGACTACTAATTCAATCTCTTCACTTGTTACTAGTCTGTTCAAATTTTCTATTTCCCTATGATTAGTTTTGGCAGGCTGAATGTTTCTAGGAATTTATCCATTTCATCTAGGTTATTGAATTTGTTGGTGTATAATTGTCCAAGGGGTCTCATGATCTTTTGTATTTCTGTGCTATCAGGTGTAATGTTTCTTCTTCGTTTCTCATTTTACTTATTTACATCTTCTTTCTTTTTTTGTTAGTCTATTTTATCTTTTCTAAAACCCAGCTCTCATCTTCATTGATCTTTCATTATTTTCTTTAATCTCCATTTCAATTATTTCTGTTCTGATCTTTCTTTATTTCCTTGTGCTAACTCTGGACTTAGTTTGTTCTTTTCTACTTCCTTGAGGTATAAAGTTTATTTGTGATCTTTTTTTTTTTTTTAATTTTTAACGTTTATTCATTTGTGAGAGACAGAGAGAACAGAGTGTGAGCGGGGGGAGGGGCAGAGAGCGAGAGGGAGACAGAATCCAAAGCAGGCTCCATCCAGGCTCTGAGCTGTAGCACAGAGCCCAACGCAGGGTTCAAACTCACTGACCGCGAGATCATGACCTGAGCTGAGGTCGGACACAACCGACTGAGCCATCCAGGTGCCCCTCTCTTCTTCCTTAACATAGGCATTTACCACTATAAACTTCCTCTTATAACTAACTGCTTTTGCTGCATCCCATGAGTTTTTTGATACATTGTGTTTCCATTTTTGTTTGTTTCAAGATGATTTTTTTATTTCTCTTTTGATTTCTTCTTTGACCTACTGATTGTTTAGGAATGTGTTATTTCATTTCCAATTACTTGTGACTTTTCCAGTTTTCCTCCTGTTACTGATTTCTAGATTCATACCATCGTGTTCAGAAAATGTACTTGGTATGATTTCAATCTTCTTACATTTGCTAAGTCTTATTTTGTGACTTACCATATGATTTATCCTGGAGAATGTTCCCTGTGTACTTGAATGTGTATTCCATTGCTTTTGGATGAAATGTTATGTATGTGTCTGTTAGGTCTATTTCCTGTAAGGTATAATTCAAATTCAGTGTTTCCTTGTTGATTTTCTGTGTGGATATAATATTCAATGTTAAAAGTGGAGTACTGAAGGGGTCCCTGGGTGGCTCAGTTGGTTAAGCAACCAACTCTTGATTTCAACTTAAGTCATGATCTTGCTGTCTGTGAGACTGAGTCCTGTGTCAGGCTAAGTGCAGAGCATGGAGCCTACCTGGGACTCTCTCTCTCCCTGTCTCTCTGCCCCCTCTCCCCTGCCCATGCATTCTCTCTCAGAATAAATAAACTTAAAAAAAATTTTGTAAGTGGGGTAGTGAAGTCCTCTAATATTATTGTATTGCTATCCATATCTCCCTTCAAATCTGTTAGTACTTGTTTAATATATTTAGGTACTCCACTGTTGGGTGCACATACATTTATAATTGTTATATTCTTTTTGATGAGTTGATCTCCTTATCATTATATAATAACTGTCTTCGTCTCTCGTTAATATGTTTGCTTTAAGTTTATTTTTTCTGAGATAAGCATAGGTACCCCTGCTCTCTTTGGTTTTCCATTTGCACAGAATATCTTTTTCCATCCTTTTAGTTTGAGTCTATGTGTGATCTTAAAGCTAAAGTGAGTGTTTTATGTGAAGCATAGAGTTGGGTTTTGCTTTTTTTTAATCCATTTAGCCACCATATGCCTTTTGTTTAGTCCATATACATGTGAAATTATTATTGAGTTATGTACTTATGAATGTCATTTTGTTCTTTGTTTTCTGTGTTGTATTTCTTTGTTCCTTCATTCCTCGTGCTCTCTTCCTTTGTGATTTGGTGACTTTCTGTAGTTGTATGCTTAGATTCCTTTCTCTTTATCTTTCTGGTACCTACTATAAGTTTTTGCTTTGTGGTTATCATGAGACTTACATAAAATACTTTATAGATATAACAGTCTATTTTACACTGATAATAACTTAACTTTGCATACAATTTACCCTTTTTTTGAGCCCATCCATTGAGCTTTTTATTATAGTTATTGAATTTTTCATTCCTAAAACCTGATAGAAAATGGTAAAGCATGACCCCATTTTGGTAACATTTTTATTCATTTGTTGGCACATATGAATAACAACTCTTTCAACTCATTGAATAATATTTTAGGTTTTGTCATTGGCTTACACTTCTATATTCCCTATTCTTTTTGCCACAACATTTTTGGGCTATACCCTTACATGTTAGATTCTATTGTGATTCATAAACTATAAAGCATATGTTTTAGCCATCTCTTGTTGCATAAACAAATGTAGTAAAAAAATAACACTTTATAATTTTTCAGGATTTTGTGAAATTCTGCTTGGTATATTATTGATGGGGGCTGGGATACTTGGAAAATCTGAAATTTACATAGTATGTGAATGGCAGTTAGTGCTGGCCACCAGATGTGAGCTGAACTGCAGCCGTCGGCCAGTGGCTGTAGTTCTACATGCAGAACTCTCCACACGGACACTCGGGCTTCCTTTTAGCATGGCAGCTGGGTCTGAATCTGGTTCTTCTTTACATCTTTTATTTATTTGCTGAGATTTCATTCATTTCAAGTGTGTCCATAATTGTTCATTAAAGTATTTTTATGATGACTGCTTTAAAATCCTAGCTGGGTAATTCCAACATCAGTGTCATCTTGGTCTTAACATTTGTTGAGTATCTTCTGTCATTCAAATGGAGATTTTCATTCTTATTGGTATAAGTGATTTAAAAAAAAATCTCATCCTGGAAATTTTAGTTATTGTTATGATACTCTGGATCTTATTTACATGTTTGGTTATACAAGATTCCCCTCTGCCTGGAGTGGAAGTAGGGGCACTGGCCTCAGTATTAGAATATTTTGAATTTGATGGCATACTTGCCTTACTGGCATGTTTTATATTTTCATATGTTTTCTTGTCACTAGTTAGCTCTTTAATCTTCTATTTGATGAACTTTAAGCATGTATTATAAAGTAGGTCTTGTGATGATGAACTCCCTCAGCTTTTGTTTATTTGTCAAAGCCTTTATCTCTCTACTCCTGAATGACAACTTTTCCGGGTAAAGTGTCTTGATTGACATTTTTTTTTCTTTCAGCACATTCAGTATATCACCCTATTCTCTCCTGGCCTTAAGGTTTCTGCTGAGCAGTCTGCTGACAATTTTATATGGTTTCCCTTACATGTGAAAAATTTTATTTCACTTGATGTTTTTACAACTTTTTGTCTCTGATTTTAGACAGTTTTATAATAATGTATCTTGAAGAAGGTCTTTTGGTGTTGAAATTTGAGAATGATATATTAGCTCCTTGACCTTATCTAGAAGTATCTAAAATCTCTCCCCAGATTTGGGAAATTCTCAGCCATTATTTCTTTATTTTTTTTATTTTTATTTTTTGTTTATTTTTTAATCTTTATTTACCTTTAAAAGAGAGAGAGAGACAGAGACAGAGTGCAAGCAGGGGAGGAACAGAGACAGAGAGGGAGACACAGAATCCAAAGCAGACTCCAGGCTCCAAGTTGTCATCACAGAGCCCAATGCGGGGCTTGAACCCATGAACCGCAAGATCATGACCTGAGCTGAAGTCGAACGCCCAACCAACTGAGCCACCCAGGTGCACCATCAGCCATTATTTCTTTATCTTTTTTTTTTTTTTAATTTTTTTTTCAACGTTTATTTTTGGGACAGAGAGAGACAGAGCATGAACGGGGGAGGGGCAGAGAGAGAGGGAGACACAGAATCGGAAACAGGCTCCAGGCTCTGAGCCATCAGCCCAGAGCCTGACACGGGGCTCGAACTCATGGACCGCGAGATCGTGACCTGGCTGAAGTCGGACGCTTAACCGACTGCGCCACCCAGGCGCCCCAGCCATTATTTCTTTAAATAAGTTTTCTGCTTTTTTTCTCTGTCTCTATTCCTTCTGGGAATTCAATAATACATAAATTGTTTATTTTTTACTTTAATGGTATTACATAATTCACATAGGTTTTTCATTCTCTTTCTCTTTGCCTCTCTGTCTGTATAATTTCAAATGACCTATCTTTCAGTTCTCTATTTTTTTTTTTTCTTTTGCTTGGTGAAGTCTGTTGTTGAAGCTTTCTACTAAATTCTTCAGTTTGGTCAATGTAGTCTTCAAATCTAGGATTTATGCTTGTTTTTGGTTTTATTTTGTTTTGATTTTGTTGTTGTCATTATTATTTTTTTTTTTTTGAATGCTGTCTTTTGTTGGATTTCAGAATCCAATGCCTCTTTTGTTGAGGCATTCTTATCTTAATTTTATTTAGTTCTCTGTATTTTCTTGTAGTGCACTGAACTTATTTGGGAGAATTATTCTAAATTCTTTGTCATGCAGTATATAGATCTTCATTTCTTTGGGGTCAGTTATTGGAATTTTATTAGTTTTGTTTTGTGGTGTCATGTTTCCTTGATTATTCATGATCCTTGTGGCCCTTGTGTTTGTTTGTATACATTTGAGGATGTAGGCTCCTCTTCCAGTCTTTATGAACTGCCTTCAACAAACAAAGCCCTTCACCAGTCAGCCCATCCAGAGATTCTGGGAGGGCAGTCTGATGGTGTCCACAGGTGTGCTTGCTGTGAAGTTCCTAGGCAGTGTGGGTCTGGGGTGGGTCAAAAGCCTGGGATGGCAGTAGTCAACTTGGTGCTGGGCCCCACCAGAACCATGAATTCACAAGTACCCCCTGGAGCATGTATGTATCCATGGGCACGGGTTTGGATCCTGAGGCCTTAGGAGCCACCCAAGGTCAGAGGACACACCCAGTACTTGGGTGAGTTAGGAACCTGGGCTCACAGGGTCCTTTAAATACCTGGTGCCATGGAAGTCAGTGATAGTGAGGTAAGCTGGGAACCTGGGGTCACTGGTTCTGCCTAAGTCTGTAGGAGCTGGAAGATACTGGAGTGGATTGGGAGGCAAGTTTCAGGGGAGTCCTCCAGGAGCCTGGAGCCAAGGAAGTTGTCTGGAGCTGTGGAAGCCACTAGTGCAGGCCTGATGGAACTGGCCATGCCTGGGTGGGCTAGGAGCCAAAGTTCAGAGGGGTCTTCTGAGAGCCTGGAGCCAAAGAAGCCATCTGGAACCATGGCAGCTGAGTGGGTTTGCTGGAGCCAGAAGTTCTGAGTGTGAGCCAAGGACCTAGATTCACAGCACGCCCTCCCCACCCCACCCCCGCCCCCAAAGTCTGGTGATAACAATGTGGCTGGAGCTGGAGGGTGTTTGCTGTGAGCTGGCAGGTGCCAGGTTGAGATGGGCATCTGGGTTCATAGCAGTCTACAGGAGCCAGAGGCCACAGGATAAATCTAGGGCCCAGATTCATAGGGGCCTGCCAGCAGCCTGGTGTCACAAACACTGCCTGGTGCTGCTAGAGCCCATAGGCACCAGAAGGAGCCAGAGCCCTGGGTTCCTAGGAGGCTGTCAGGAGCCTGGGGTCACGGGAACTTCTAGGGGTGCAGGAGCCACCTAGGGCTGCTGGAGTTGACAAGTTCAGGTGGGAGAAAAGACTGGTGCCAAGGATGCCATCTGGGGCCACTGGAGCTGCCTGAGGTCACAAGAGCTGATGGGTACCAGTGGTGTTGCTGGAGGTAGCAAGCACCAGGATGATCAGGAGCCTGGGTCCATGGGAGCCTACAGGGAGTCATCTAGGGCTGGGTGGATCTAGAGCCCATCATGAAATCCAGCATACTTTATTCTCCTCTTGTGGGAAAGATGTGTCTCTCTGTCACTCTCTGCCCAAGTACAGGGGAACAGCCATGGGGGTGGTGTGAATCTATTTATTCTACCCTCTTTAACATGTCCTTTCCTATTTCTGTGCTTCACCCAGGTGCTAAAATCCTTCACCTGGAATCCTTGACTCTTGTGAAGGTATTTTTAAGCACAGATACTTGTTCAAATTGATGTTTCTGGTGGAGGATGAGGAGGATGAGGGGTAAAAATTCCTGTGCCACCATTTTGCTGAAGTCACTCTAACCAAAACTTTCCAACAATATGCAGTCCTACTAATAAAAATAAACCTGTGGAGTAAATGTTTTTTGTTTCTTTCCCCAGAAGATCTAAAGACAGTTCAAATCTCAGCTTTGCCTCACTTTGGTTGCTGGTCTTTGGATATCATTATGGTCTGTGTCTCAACTTCATTATGTGCAAAATAGGTGTCTGAAGAGATGACCTTGGGTTCCCCTGATCTCCACAGATTTTACAACCACAGCATAGTCTCTATGATTTGGCAAGAGCTTTGCTTTCTATTTATAGAGAAAGTAAAGAGCTATATTAGAGAATTACAGTATATATGGAAGGAAGAGTTTGAGGTCAGCCAAAGAGGGTGTGATTAGACAGGAGACCACAGAGGAGATGAGAGACATAAATTATAATTCTTCTTTATAGATTAACATAACCTTGTGATCTTTTTCTATAATGTGGGATTTTAGGTCAAAGAAGTTTTAAATCTGACTTCTGTCCTGGAAACTATTGGAAAAAAAAAAAACAACTAAAACTAATTTTTGTAAGAATAGGCATAGGGCAATAGAAGAAAGGCAGGAAAATGCCAAACAAGAAATTTAAAAATTCCTTGTCAAATCACTATGTGGTACACCTGAAACTAATATAAGATAGTGTGTCAACTATACTTCAATTTTAAAAAATTCTATTAAAAATAAATTAGGGCGCTTGGTGGCTCACTTGGTTAAGCATCCAACTTTGGCTCAGGTCATGATTTCACAGTTCATGGGTTCAAGCCCATCGTCAGGCTCTCTGCTGACCACTCAGAACCTGGATCCTGCTTCAGATTGTGTTTCCCTCTCTCTCTCTCTGCCCCTCCCTGCTTGTGCTCTGTCTCTTTGTGTCTCTCAAAAATAAACCTTTAAAAAAATTTTTTAAATTAATTTCCCTTCAAATAAAAATTGAGATTACAGTATACATAGCCTTCAAACATTCCTAAAGCTTGAAACAACATGCTGCTAAATTATTTTTCCTAATATACTGTTAATTAAAGTAGATGGCTTCTGTCACCAAAAAATAGTGCTTTTTCCTTCCATATCCCAGCATTTTGCCTAAATTAACCAGTCCTAGAAACATAACTTCATGAATGGGAGTTATTTAGCTTGTATCTCTAGAATAGTGATATACAGCACATAAGGAATTGAATTTAAGAGGATTCTTCATATGGGGATGCTATGAAGTCCATAACATAAGGTTTTTTATTAATGTTTTCATTCATTTATTTTTGAGAAATAGAGAGTGTGAGTGGGGGTCACAGGGACAGGACAGAGACAGCCCCCCCGACGTGGGGCTCCGTCTCACAACACTGAGATTATGACCTGAGACGACATCAAGATTATGAACTGAGCCACCTCATAAATGTCAATTGTAAATCAAGGGAGAATTGTAAAAAAAAAAAATCATTTGTGGTGACAATTACAAAGTATCTTTGCAGATTTACTGTTGCTTTCAAACTGGGAGTCTGTCTTGATCCTCAGTAAATTGAAAGTGATTCCTTTTGGTTCAGAGAGTCTGGAACAGATATGAGAAGAATTATAACTCCTGGTGGACCCTAAGATTGTGCAGTTTGTTAAATAAATAGTTCACATGTACATTCAGAGCAGTATCAACTGAGAATTACCTGATGGCTAAAATGATAACATGAGTTTTGATTTTTTTGCACCCTCAGAAGTGAACTCATTAGCTCTCTTAATGGAATAAATGACAAATAAATAAGTAAAGGATAAAATACTCCATTTACAATATGCCTGCAATGAGTCAGTCACTTTGTCGACATTGCCATTTAAGTCTTCTGTTACCTCTTGAGAATAATTATTCTAATTTACATGGAAGTAAACTTGCCCAACATCACATTGGAAATAAGTGGAGTGGCGCTGGGACATGAGATCAAGTTTCTCTAGTGCAGTCAGCACACTTATCTTCTGCTGCGAGACCCCATAGGGTCTAATTTCTAGAAACCAAAAGCCTATTAAACTTAGTACTAAATTAATTATCTTCAGGTGAACTAGTTACCACCTACTGCCTTTTCTTGGCCTAAAAAGGGGACAAATAGTTCTTTCCTACTTCATAGACATGTTCTGATACTCAGTTAATGTTTCTGCACTGCTTTGAAGCCTTCTTTAGGTATTAATAGACGTTTTATCTTATAAATACAATAGATTTTGTGAGGATTCCTTTTACTTCCAGGAAGACAATTCTAACTACTTAAAATTGAAGCTCAAGTTCACTTAGAATTCAATATGCTATTCTTAGATGTGTCTCCCAGAGTTCAGTATCACTTGGAGCCCGAATTTCATCTGAAGGCAAGTAGTGAATTGGGTACTTTACAAAATGCTATGCAAACTCGAAATACACCCATAAATTTTAGCAACCAACCTATTTTGTCAGTGTTAGCGTCATCACAGATGCTCATTAACGTGCTCAAGGATGTGCTCATAGGTTTTCCTGATCTGATCCCTCATTTTCACTGGCCTGTGAGCATGTTAATGTTACATGAAAACTTACAGGATAATACTCAATAACTATTTCATAATTGTGTTAATCTGGAAATCTCAGTGCGTGTAATCTAATTCTTAACAAAAATTCATTATTTACATTTAATAATTCATAAGGGAAAATATATTTGAAAATGGGGCCACTTTAAACCTGGGTATTGCTCACAATGGGCTACTTGATGCCATCATAAAAAATTAAGCTCTAAATCCTAATGATTTAACACAACAAAGGTTTACTTCCTGCTCACACTACACGTTCATTGCAGTCTGGGGGCCTCTACTCCACATCTTCAGGCAGGGACTCAGGGATTGCAGCATCATGTAGCTTCACCCTCTCAACCCAGTAACCTTGGTTATTACAGCATGGCCAAGAAGGGCTGCAGAGTCCTGAATCTTTTACAGTTCTTTCACTGCTGCATCCCTGAAACTCACACAGGTCGCCTGACATTTCCTTGGACAGAGCTAATCACGAGGCTCTGCCTAACTGCAAAGATACCAGGACATATATGGAAGTAAGTGGAATGCTTGGTGAAGTTTCTTGTTACCACAAACAGGAATAATTTAAGCCTCAATTGTGTATAACTAGCTACCTTTTAAGAGCCCAGTAAGACAACATTTTTTCTTTAGAGTCACTGCCAGAAGCACAGGTCATTCTTTAATTTTTTTTTTCAACGTTTTTTATTTATTTTTGGGACAGAGAGAGATAGGGCATGAACGGGGGAGGGGCAGAGGGAGAGGGAGACACAGAATCGGAAACAGGCTCCAGGCTCCGAGCCATCAGCCCAGAGCCCAACGCGGGGCTCGAACTCACGGACCGCGAGATCGTGACCTGCCTGAAGTCGGACGCTTAACCGACTGCGCCACCCAGGCGCCCCGCACAGGTCATTCTTGAACACATGTACTAAATTCACTTGTGAGTGAGTGACGCGTTATTTAAGATGCTTTACAGTGCCGTAATCAGTATGGTTTTCCTATGACACAGGTTGTAATAATTCACATTACAATGTGAAAATTCAAAACTTTTAGAGAGCAACTAAATGCCTTAAAGTAACCAAGCTAGTAAATGATGAAATTGTGATTTTTTTTTTATTTTTTAATGTTTGTTTATTTTTGAGAGAGAGAGAGAGAGACACAGAGACAGAGAATGAGCCAGGGAGGGGCAGAGGGAGAGACAGAGACACAGAATCCAAAGCAGGTCCAGGCTCTGAGCTGTCAGCACAGTGCCCGACGAAAGGGCTCTAACCCAAGAGCTATGAGATCATGACCTGAGTTGAAGTCAGACACTTAACCAACTGAGCCACCCAGGTGCCTCCAAATTGTGATTTTTTAAATGGGCCTTTCTGAATATGAGATGCTTTATTTCAACTAAAATGAGCTTCCTTCATATCACAACATAGCTAGGTCTATGAAGGTTTGAAGAAAATAAGCATAGATATTTTCCTTTCCAAGCAGCAGTTCCTTTTTGAATTACAACAACTACTAGATTTCAGCCATAACATTATAATAACTGATTATTTTTTAACTCTGAAATGAGAATACCCAACTGTCATGATTCTAGAAACAAATAACATCACATATAAGAAACTGAGTTTCAGTCAGAAGATGATGTAGAGTAAGTGGTCATTACATCAAGGTAGGTCGTTAGTAGAAATTACAAAGACTACTTTTACATAAGCCAATACTTCTTTTGGTGTATAGTATTCTTACTTTCCTAAGACCAATATATCTGAAAACTCTGCTCTCTAATAATTTTCAAAGTCTCTCATGTGGAAATATCAAGGAAATGGTATTTTGCTTAAGCTCATCCTTGGGAATCTACAGGATGATCTAGCCAAAATTTGGGAAGTGAAAATGCAGTCACATGCCATGTTTGAGATGTATTAAACACAGATAACTCTGAACTTTTACTCTAATCAAAGAAAATACTTATCGTTGTAGTTTTGACAGGTTTATTCCCCAAACTGTTATATTCTATTTACTTCCAGTAATTTCTTAAAGACTACATTGTGTTTTAAAAAGATTCTTAGGGACAGGTCTCATAAGGACATGTAAATCACTTCAAAACACTGATACAAAAGATTATTATCAAAAAAATCTATTTTTAAAATATATTTTGAATTTAAATTATTCCTCCTTGAAACACTCTCATGATTACAAATGTCAGTTAATCCTTGTTTTGTTTACTTGTTTTGCAAATCAGATTGTTTCCAAAGCCCTAGGAGATAGATATTCAAAGTCTAACATGTTAATATTCCTTACCTAATAAACCAACCACCTAGTAACCTCAAACATCCAAAACCCAGAAAAGCACAAAGATCCACAAACAGATAAATTATAAAACACAAAATATATTCGTTTACTTAAGGAGGACCTCATCTGAAACACTCAATGCCTCCTTGTTCGTGTTTTCAATATAATTTTACTGTAGTCAAAATGTGATTAACCAACTCCGTAAGATGGTAGCAGGAAATTTTAAAAGGAAAGAAGGAGATTATAGAGGTAGATATGTGCTATTTTTAAAAATTTTATTTATTGCTACTCATGTCATTGTAGTCAGAGTCAGAGGCCAAAAGCTGAGACTTGTATCTGATACGATGTGCAAGTATTACCAGGATGTTATTATCATGGCAGGATACCTTGGTACCAGTGTGGTACCAGGGAAAGGGGCAGAGGTGAAAACCGTAGATTAGGCACTCAGGTGAGCACTGTGGCTTATAGGATAAATTGGGCTGAAGGAGGGAAATAGGCATGAGAGGGCTGAAATAGAAATCACAGAGTGTAAAACTGAAGTCAAACCACCCAACTCACAATTTTTTTTCCTTAGGATATATGTGTGTTCCTATGTCTCTGTGACAGAGAACAAAACCTACTACAGCTCAATAATTCATAGCTAACTTCACAAAAGAGCCTTTTATGCTCCCGATGTGATTTTCTAAATCAAGACAGAAAGTACCCAACATCCTGACCTTAAATTGAAAGAGGTGCATTCAGACATTGTGCTTACTGTTCTCTTTCTTCACTTCTACACAAATATTATCAGCACTAGGTCCCATCCCTTAAGATAAACCAGTAATCAGACTTTGTGTTTTATTTTTCTTTAAAAAAAAATCTTTTTTATGAACAGGAAAATATTGTGAATCTGACACAAGAAGAGAATGTAAGACCTTAAGTTTCTTACTAAGTCTAATATCAGTAAGTTGATATTAAAACAATTATAGCTTTTACTAATATTTCATGCCTGAAATATTCGTAACATTAAAAAATATGCTGTATACATGGTATATATGATATAAATCATATATATATATATAAATATAATCTCTCTCTCACACACACACACACACACATATATATATACCCACACCCACACCCATATATAAACATATATCCCTGCACTTTTTGTATTCGTGGAATAGGATTAATCCTTCTGTTGATAACCTAGAAAAGTTGGCATGAATATATATGCTTAGATGTTTGGAGTTAGTGAGCATACATGATAGCAAAGAATTAAAAACATTCTCTACTAGTAAAATTAGTAAAGATACTTAAATATATAAATATGCTGTAAAGAATAATTGAGGCATTCTTAAAATAGAAAATATGGTGAAAAGCATTTCTATACTAAATGTCAAGAATTGCTATAAAGTTACAGAAATGAAGAAATCATGGGTTTTGTAAAACAATTGATAAACAGATAGTTAGAATCCAATATGAAATCCAGAAATACATGTATACCTATAATGAATACTTGATATAGGACAAAGATATCACTGCAGAGTAGTAGTGAAAGATACATTTATTGTTTCCAATAGATAATACTTCATTAATTAAACATCCACATGGGGAAAAAAAAGAAATTTGACTAGTACTTTACACTGTATACACACTATATTTACACTATTTGCAAATCCAGAGAGATTGAAGATTGATGTGTGCTGGGTAAAACAACAAAGCTCCAAAGGATAACATAAAAGAATATCTTTGATGGTATCTGGATTGAAAAAGACTTTTTCAGACATAAAAATAATTGCTTATAAAGAAAAACTGATAAATATGGCTACATTAAAATTATAAAGTTATTTTCATATAAAAGACTATCAAGAGACAATGCTTTTCATCAAACGGGAAAAATAAACATATGAAAAGATGATCAACTTCATTAATCATCGGAAAATTCAATTTAAAATCACCATAAGATACCAGTTCTCAACCACCAGAAAAGATAAAAATAAAAGGACTGACAATACAGGTTTTGAGAGAATATGCAACAATGAGAACTCTCACACAGATGCTGATGAGCACGTAACCTGATACAAACATTATAGACAACGCTCAGGCATTGTTTACCAAAGTTGAAGGTACATAAACCCTATAACCCACCAATTTTATACCTAAGGACATACCCAATTCAAAAGCAAAAACATTTCAGGACTATTCACAAAAAGAAACAAATTTAAGCATCCTTAAGCAACAGAAAGGGGATTGCCATTATAGTATCCAATGAGGTACTAAAAACAATGGTAATGAACAATCTACAGAAACAGCATGGCTGAATCCCAAAAACAGAAAGTAAGCTACAGAAACCAATTATAAAAGAGTACATCTATATGTACTCCATTTATTTAAAATCTTTAAAGCAAGTGAAAACTAAATTAGAGTGCTTAGTGATTCATACTATGTGATTAAACTATAAAGAAATGCAAGGAAATGATTACCATTAAAGTCAAGAAAGTGGTGACTTCGAGGTAGAAGAGACAATATGGTTGGGAAGGGACACAGTGGTTACTTCTGGTTGTGGTCAGTGTTCTACTTCTTGACCTAAATGGTTCTACATTTTTATCTTGCGTAGTTATCTCTATTTTATTTGACAATAAAAATATTAAAATAGTTCAAACTTTAGGGTTCACAATAATATATGGATTGCTATTGTCAAAAATATAAATGTATTGCATTATGTGATACATGCTAATAACTCTATAGCTATAATTTTTTTAACCACTGAATACTGAAGATTTGAGTAAATACATTCTCATAATTCCACCCACCCCCTCCCTCCTTTTTCAGGGACTATGCTCCTTTCTCTCCCACATCATCATATTTGCCTCTCCAGAGGGCCATACCCCTCAGCAATCTAAACATGTAATATTTTCGTTTTATTAAATTTTTTAAAAAATACAAAGAAACTCCCTTGTCCTTTGTCCTGATGTCACACTCTGATAAACCTGTATTTTCTGTTTCACTTCAAAGCAAAACTCCAAAAACAGTTGTCCAAACTTATTGTCCCCACTTCTCCCATTCTCCTCTGAACATTCCACTACGGCTTTAATTGCTACTTCACCCAAAGTTCTCTGTCAATTCATCAAAGACCTCCCTCTTGTTAAGGGTGCCTGGGTGGCTCAGTCAGTTAAGTGTCCCACTTTGGCTCAGATCATGATCTCACGGTTCGCTCCCTCTTTGCTCCTCCCCCACTCATGTTCTGTCTCTCAAAAATGAATAAACATTAAAAAAAATCTTTAAATACAGTTTCTCAATTTTCAGTCATTTCTTGTTCAACCTAGTAACCGCATTAGAGTTAGCTAGTTGATCACACCTTCTTTGAAATACTTCACTTGGCCTCTCAGACACCACTCACTTTTGATTCTTGTAACTAACAGGACTCATTCACATCTTTCTCAGAGTCTTCTGGATTGTCCTCATCTTTTTTTTTTTAAATTTTTTTTAATGTTTATTTATTTTTGAAAGAGAGAGACAGAGAGACAGAGAGAGTGGAGAAGGGGAAGAGAGAGAAGGAGACACAGAATCCGAAGCAAGCTCCAGGCTAGGAGCTGTTAGCACAGAGCCTGACACAGGGCTCAAACCCATGAGATCATGACCTGAGCCGAAGTCAGATGATTAACTGACTGAGCCACCCAGGAACCCGTGTCCTCAGCTTCTAAACCTTCATATATGCTCACACTAACAAGAAAATTCTGCTAAAATAAAAGCTCAACTTTTTTCTTCACTGCTATATCTCTAACACTTAAAACAATACCTGGCATATAAATAAATTTTTGGTAAATTAATGGATGGACCACAGTACAAACTATTGTGCTAAGGTCTTCACTTTTTCATTATTTATTTAGATTAATCAGTGATAACTAAATGTAAAGTTATGACCAATTAATGCTATGACTTCTGTTTATTCAGTTTCAATGATAATAAACTTGGTGTCCATTGTGTTTCAACTGTCTTATTTTGTTAATTTAATCCTCAATTGCCTTGTCCCATTAAGAATTATAATTGCTATTTATTTATTTATGTATTTATGTATGTATGTATGTATTTATTTATTTACAGTGTGTGTGCAGGGGAGGGGTAGAGGAAGAGGGAGAGAGAGAATCCCAAGCAGGCTCCATGCAGTCAGTGCAGAGCCGATGCAGGGCTTGATCTCATGAACAGTGAGATCATGACCTGAGCTGAAATCAAGAGTCAGATGCTTAATCAACTGAGCCACCCAGAAGCCCCTAAAAAAGGATTTTCTATCTTCAAGTACCTCACAGCACAGTAAGGGAACTTACACTTTTAAATTGTATCAGAGGTACATTATTTTATCATAGATTTAACGATCTGTTCTATCAGAAATTATTATTATTAACATGGAAAAGACAAAAGAAATTGTTATATGTTCTTCCAGTGAAGTGCTGAGCTGACTTTTCTGACTGGGCTCTTTTATGACTCTATAACAGCAGAGGTTAAGTTATATATTTTGTTCAGCAGAGATGCAAATTATTTCTGTCTGGTGGAAAATAACTAAATGTTTATTTCTCCTTGAGATATTAACCAGTTGCGCATTCTACATACCTTATTTTAACATTTCTTTTATATCTATAGCAGTGCTGTGCTGGAGCTGGTTCAGACTGGCTCATGAGAACTTTGAAAGCTCATTGACTTCACATTGGTAGTTTAAAATCAGCCCCAAGTAAATACAAAAAGATCGAGATCATACCGTGATATTTTCAGACCACAACGCTATGAAACTCAAAGTCATCCACAAGAAAAAATTTGGAAAGGTAACAAATACTTGAGGAATGAAGAAATCCTACTAAAGAATGAATGGGCTAACCAAGAAGTTAAAGAGGAAATTAAAAAGTATATGGAAGCCAATGAAAATGATAACATTCAACCCAAAACCTCTGGGACGCAGCAAAGGCAGTCATAAGAGGAAAGTATATAGCAATCCAGGCCTTCCAAAAGAAGGAAGAAAGATCTCAGATACACAACCTAACCTTATGCCTTAAGGAGCTGGAAAAAGAATAGCAAATAAAACCCAAAACCAGCAGAAGACAGGAAATAATAAAGATTAAAGCAGAAATTAATGCTATCAAAACCAAAAAAACAGTAGAGCAGATCAATGAAACCAGAAGCTGGTTCTTTGAAAGAATTAACAAAATTGATAAACCACTAGCCAGTTTGATCAAAAAGAAAAAGGAAATAACCCAAATAAATAAAATCAAGAATGAAAGAGGAGAGATCACAACCGACACGGCAGAAACAAAAACAATAATAAGAGAATATTATGAGCAATTATATGCCAATAAAATGGGCAATCTGGAAGAAATGGACAAATTCCTAGAAACATATACATTACCAAAACTGAAACAGGAAGAAATAGAAAATTTGAACAGACCCATAACCAGTAAGGAAATTGAATTAGTAATCAAAAATCTTCCAAAAAACAAAAGTCCAGGGCCAGATGGCTTTCCAGGGGAATTCTACTAAACATTTAAAGAAGAGTTAACACCTATTCTCTTGAAGCTGTTCCAAAAAATAGAAATGGAAGGAAAACTTCCAAACTCTTTCTATGAAGCCAGCATTATCTTGATTCCAAAACAAGAGACCCCACTAAAAAGGAGAACTACAGACCAATTTCCCTGATGAACATGGATGCAAAAATCCTCAACAAGACATTAGCCAACCAGGGGTGCCTGGGTGGCTTGGTCGGTTAAGCGTCCGACTTCAGCTCAGGTCATGATCTCGCGGTCTGTGAGTTCGAGCCCCGCGTCGGGCTCTGTGCTGACAGCTCAGAGCCTGGAGCCTGTTTCAGATTCTGTGTCTCCCTCTCTCTCTGCTCCTCCCCTGTTCATGCTCTGTCTCTCTCTGTCTCAAAAATAAATAAACGTTAAAAAAAAATAAAATAAAAAAAGACATTAGCCAACCAGATCTAACAATACATTAAAAACATCATTCACCATGACCAAGTGGGATTTATACCTGGGATGCAGGGCTGGTTCAATATCTGCAAAAAAAATAACGTGATTCATCACATCAATAAAAGAAAGGACAAGAAACATATGATCCTCTCAACAGATGCAGAGAAACCATTTGACAAAATACAGCATCCTTTCTTGATAAAAACCCTCAAGAAAGTAGGGATAGAAGGAGCATACCTCCAGAACATAAAAGCCATATATGAATGACCCAATGCGAATATCATCCTCAATGGGGAAAAACTGACAGCTTTCCCCCTAAAGTCAGGAACAAGACAGGGATGTCCACTCTCGTCACTGTTATTCAACATAGTATTGGAAGTCTTAGCCTCTGCAATCATACAACAGAAAGAAATAAAAGGCATCCAAATTGGCCAGGAGAATGTCAAACTTTCACTCTTCACAGATGACATGATACTCTATATGGAAAACCCAAAAGATTCCACCAAAAAACTGCTAAGACTGATTCATGAATTCAGCAAAGTTGCAGGATATAAAATCAACACGCAGAAATCGGTTGCATTCCTATACACCAACAATGAAGCAACAGAAAGAGAAATCAAGGAATCATCCCATTTACAGTTGCACAAAAAAACAGAACATACCTAGGAACAAATCTAACCAAAGAGGAGAAAAATCTATACCCTGAAAACTATAGAAAGCTCATGAAAGAAATTGAAGAAGACACAAAAAGATGGAAAAAGATACCATGCTCCTGGATAGGAAGAACAAATATTGTTAAAATGTTGATACTACCCAAAGCAATCTACACATTTGATGCAATCCTTATCAAAGTAACACCAGCATTCTTCACAGAGCTAGAACAAATAATCCTAAAATTTGTATGGAACCAGAAAAGACCCCGAATAGCCAAAGCAATCTTGGAAAAGAAAACCAAAGCAGGAAGCATCACAATCCCAGACTTCAAGCTATACTACAAAGCTGTAATCACCAAGACAGTATGGTACTGGCACAAGAACACTCAGATCAATGGAACAGAGTAGAGAACCCAGAAACAGACCCACAAACGTATGGCCAACTAATCTTTGACAAAGCAGGAAAGAATATCCAATGGAATAAAGATAGTCTCTTCAGCAAGTGGCGCTGGGAAAACTGGACAGTGACATGCAGAAGAATGAACCTGGACCACTTTCTTACACCATACACAAAAATAAACTCAAAATGGATGAAGGACCTGAATGTGAGACAAAACCATCAAAACCCTAGAGAAGAATACACTGACCTCAGCCACAGCAATTTCTTACTTGATACATCTCCAAAGGCAAGGAAATTAAAGCTTCTGCACAGCAAAGGAAACAATCAGCAAAACTAAAAGACAACTGACAGAATGGGAGAAGATATTTGCAAATGACATATCAGATAAAGGTTAGTATCCAAAATCTATAAAGAACTTATCAAACTCAACACCCAAAAAACAAATAATCCAGTGAAGAAATGGGCAAAAGGCATGAATAGACACTTGTCCAAAGAAGACATCTAGATGGCCAAACGACACATGAAAAAATGCTCAACATCACTCTTCATCAGGGAAATACAAATCAAAACCACAATGAGATACCACCTTACACCTGTCAGAATGGCTAACATTAACAACTCAGGCAACAACAGATGTTGGCAAGGATGTGGAGAAAGAGGATCACTTTTGCATTGTTGGTGGGAATGCAAGCTGGTGCAACCACTCTGGAAAACAGTATGGAGGTTCCTCAAAAAACTGAAAATAGAACTACCCTACGACCCAGCAATTGCACTACTAGGCATTTATCCACGGGATACAGGTGTGCTGTTTTGAAGGGACACATGCACCCCCATGTTTATAGCAGCACTATCAACAATAGCTAAAGTATGGAAAGAGCCCAAATGTCCATTGATGGATGAATGGATAAAGAAGATGTAGTATATATATACAATGGAGTATTACTTGGCAATCAAAAAGAATGAAATCTTGCCATTTGCAACTACGAACTGGAGGGTATTCTGCTAAGTGAAATTAGTCAGAGAAAGACAAAAATCATATGACTTCACTCATACGAGGACTTCAAGAGACAAAACAGATGAACATAAGGGAAGGGAAACAAAAATAATATAAGAACAGGGAGGGGGACAAAACAGAAGAGACTCATAAATATGGAGAACAAACTGAGGGTTACTGGAGGGGTTGTAGAAGGGGGGATGGGCTAAATGGGTAAGGGGTACCAAGGAATCTACTCCTGAAATCATTGTTGCACTATATGCTAACTAATTTGGATGTAAATTTTAAAAAATAAAAAATAAAATTTAAAATCACCCATGGTAAGGGGAGCTTTGGTGGCTCAGTACTGGTAAGCATCTGACCCTTGATCTAGGCTCAGGTCATGATCTCACAGTTCATGGGTTCGAGCCCTGCACTGGGCTCTGTGCTTGGGATTCTGTCTCTCCTCTCTGCCCCTCCCCTGCTTGTGCTCTCTCTCTCAAAAAAAAAAAAAAAAAAAAAAAAAAAAAAGGAAAAAGAAATCAGCCATGGTGGGAGTACTTGTGCTACAAAAACTGGCAGAGAGGGCTTTTGTATGTTTGTTTGCTTCCTGGAAAGACAGTTGAACCAGTTATTGGTTCCCAAATTAATTGATGAGTAAATCAAATTAATGATTTAAATAAAATTTTTGACATATGTTGATTTTATGCCTTTATAACAGTCATGATTTTTTAACCTTTTGAAAATTATACTTTAAGACTTGTTGTCAGTTGCCTTTCTCAGGATTTATTTAGCCATGATTCCATTATGTAAATGAAGAACTTGATTTTCACCGTCACTGGAACAAATTCAGTATGACAATCTAAAAGGTAACAACTATAAGAATTCATCCTAAGCAAAAGAGAGAAATAGACAAAATCATATACAATTTTAATACTTCATAAATAGTTGAATGTTCTAAATACACCAACATGACGACAAAGTAAGCCTCATTTCCTTTTAATGTGTGGGTTGATTGGTAGGGAATTACTGATTTCAGTGTGTTCAGAATATTTCTGAGGAATTCTACTTACCAGTTCAGTTGAGACTGAAGATGTAAATTCAAATCTTCCCTTCTCAGAAAAGAGATAACTACTTAAATTTTAAAGAGCTTTGTTGATCTCTTATGCAAATGTTCAAAAACACTGTCAGTCCAGGCTCAACCATAATGATTCACTTTTCATTTGTACAGAACAGTTTAAAAAATATCACTTTGAATAACTAAAAAAATTGTGTGGGATAATCAGATATAGGCATTATTATCCTCATTTTACAGATAAAACAAACAAACAAACAAAAAACAAAATCAAAGGCCCAGACCTTTTCTTGAGAAAATTTTACATACCCTACTGGGCAATTCTGAAGTGACTTGGTTGCGGCATGCTCCACAAAATGTAAAAACAGAATGTAGACAGCTTTAAATTAGTAGAAAATAGCTTTATAGTGCAAAGTTAAAAAGTATGCAAACAGTATACATACAAGCATCATAATCACAGGACCAAGACTGAGGCTAGAGTTAAGTTCTTAAATTGTTTTATTTTCTGTGTGTATGCAGCTAACAACTCATAATGATCAAATCCAGCAAGCAGAGAAAACATTGGGTGATTCAAGATGCTTAAGTTTGTGTCTTTGGATTTTTAATGTGTAGATTTGCCATCAAGCAAGTTCTTGGTTCTTGACAGAAGTAGCAATGTTCTTCAGCCATAGGCTAAATTAGGTACATAGATTTCTTTATACTTTGTCATTTGGCAGCAATTTTTTTTCATTATGAGGTTTTGCTCTTGTTTTCACATCACCAGTTAAATTTTGTTTTAAGTCACTATTGTGTTTTTCACAATTGGATGTTAATTATGGCTTTTGAAATAACTGTCTGATGGAACTGAGTCATTTCAAGGCTTTTCATTGAGTAAAAATGCTCTTGGTAGCTAAGGTAATTTCAGGGAAGTTCTTTGATGAGGACTTTGCAGTTTAGGATTAAACAAAGCTTTTGAGAGAAAAAAAAGTTCCGTGAAGTTTGGCTAAAACCCTCTCTTTTGTTTCTCTTTCATTGCACATGGGAGAAACAGTCATATTAATGCCAGCTTCATAGATAGTCCTGAATAAAGTAATTGTCATTGTGAATTTCTATGAATTTGAACACCAAATCAAAATACAGAGTATAATAAATCATAAAAACTATTCTCTTTATTCTCATGAAAATGCAAATCTGACTTTAATTTACATCATTATTGCTTAGATTTTTGTCACTTTCTTGATTGACTTCGGGGAAGAAGCGAATGAAATAGGAAATAAAATTTGGGTCTGATTGTGTCTATCAGAAATAAAGGCTTCGAGGCAGAATTTATTTGAGGATAACAGTAAAAAAAAGTCCAAAGGTAACTTTGTACTTTTTGTCCATTTGGCTAGTTTGAGCTACATTTCCCAGAATTCCCTTCCTGTGTTTCCAGTTAGGTTGTCCATGAGACTGATCCTTAGGAGATTCAGAGGGAGGGAGGGGAGCAGTCGCCATTTTGTAGCTCAATCATATTGCTGATTTGCTGACTCAACTCACTGATGTGAAGTACTGCTGAGCCTACAATTGTCCTATTTTCCCCTCCATTCTCCTTCTGTTTCTCTGACTCCTGGGCCATGTGTGTGTGTTTAGTTCTATAAGGAAAGGCCTGGCATCTGCAAAATACACATGCCACCAACACTAGAGGCAACAAGAATTGACATGGGTTTCAGTCCTTTCTTGAGAAATTTTAACTCATGTTTTTGAGTTCTGGTTTGCACATGGTCTCCCCTACTTTACATTTATCTTCCCTTCCCAGCTACTTCCTCTGAAGACTCTAAACTGCAGAACCGGCTGTGAAGAAAATAGCCTTGCAGATAGTGCTTAACCAGCTACCTAAGGCCAAATCCTATATATATATATATATTATTTTTTATAAATATTTATATATTTATATAATATATATTGATAAATATATATTATAAATATAAATTTATATAATATATAGATAAAGGTATAAATATATATATACAAATTTATATTTATGTTTATGCTTTTCTGGTTGAACCCTGAATGAAACAGTCCTTCAGAAGTAGAGAGGCACCTGAACAGTAGAATAAATGCCAATATAAGATTTTTTTTAATTTTTTTTTAACGTTTTTATTTATTTTTGAGACAGAGAGAGAGCATGAACGGGGGAGGGTCGGAGAGAGAGGGAGACACAGAACCTGAAACAGGCTTCAGGCTCTGCGCTGTCAGCACATAGCCCGATGCGGGGCTCGAACTCACAGACCACAAGATCACGACCTGAGTCGAAGTCGGATGCTTAACCGAGTGAGCCACCCAGGTGCCCCGAGATTTTTAATATAATTATCAAAAATATCAGAGACATGGTCTACCAACAACAGTTGTTCATATCACTAATTGAATCCTGCTCACCCATCTCTCATGTAACAGACAAGCTGGAAAAACATCCACCACCAGGTGCTCTGCAGGCGAATATCAACAGATCCCGGATGAGGTAAAGAGAGTCTAGATCAAGTTATTCATTCTATACTTGAGCATACAGAAGGTTCAGATCGAGTTGACCCTGTTAACTCTGTTAAATATGATAAGATGAAGAGAAATAGTTGACCCTGTTAACTCTGTTAAATATGATAAGATGAAGAGAAAGAGATAAGATGAAGAGACAACTATATAAAAATTCAAGTGAAGAAAAATAGAAGAAAGAAACTCAATTATGTAAGACAGATAAACAATCCAATATGGAGTAAAGAAGAAAATATTCTACAACATTTTTTTATATAGAAAAAAATTAAAAAGAAAATGAAATCAATGAAAGAAAATGAGACACTGCACCAACAGAATGTGATGAATAATGCAGAGCTAAGTCAGTCAGATAAGGACAAAACACTATTCCACTACAAAACTAATATATAAACTAGAAGCAAGAAACATCATAGGAATGGCTAAAACCTAATTTGAAGCATGGATGGAAGGTTCAAGATAGTCACAAGTGGCAGGAGAAAATAACAGTGATAAAATTGCATTTAAGAAAGATAACAGATATGATGTAATGGATAACAACAACAGAACTTAAGAATATTCAATGAGTATGACCACAGTTGAGAAGACCAACAGTATAGAAAAAGTATACAATGATATAATAGAATATATTTTCCAAAAAAAAAAAAAAAACAAAAAACAAAAAAAGAAGGGATAGGTTTGGAGATTAAAAGGGCCCCTCTAGAAAATCTGACATAAAATTATCAACACAGGGGCATATTGTGGTGAAGCTAGTGAATTTCTAGGATAAATAATTACTCAGATGTATAGATAGAAATATCTACACAAAACAAAGGTTTTGGAGAAGATGCAGTCCAAAAGGGAATCCATCTGGCAGAAGATTTATTCACAGCAACACTCAAGCCAGCAGACAGTAGAATAATATCTACAGAGTTCTGAGGAGAAGGAAAAGTTACCCAATGTATTGTCAGAGTCTCAAGTATGGCAAACAGATGACAAACAAAAGAAAACATATGACACATTGGGGAATCTGGTACCCCTCACATGACCTGGCCTCAGTCTTTTGGTTACTTTCCAACCTGAGGCTTAGCCTCCGGGATTAGGAAATATCTTTATGAGAGGCTAAAACACTCAGCTTCAGTAATTTATTTATTTTCTGGAATTGATTTGTGGATAGGAATTAACTCAGATGCTAGATTTGAAGTCTGCTTTTCTAAGTAGAATTTTAAGAGCCTGAGATAATTAATAAAGTCCCACCATGCATTTGGATGGACTTATTTACTAGGAGAATTTGAGTCATATACTTAGAATTTAACGAATCTAAAAACATGGGTTTAAAAAAATCTTTTACTCAGTATTTTTAGCTGACTTCATTGTGAAGGTCTGCAGATATCTAGACAGCCAAATCATCAGAACCAGAAGGGTCCAGCTATGTTGTTTTTCAACCAAAAGGTCTAAGGCACATGAAAGCTGTTCAACCTCACTAGCAAAAAAATAAATGAAATAAGGACAGAAAGCCAAAAAAATACCAGTCAAACCAGAACTTTCTGTTCCCGTTCTCTCTGTGCACCAAGCCAAATGGCCCTTAAGAATTACTGGCAAGTAGGGGATTAAATACAAGAAAGAAACTAGACATTCTAGTGCCTGAAACCAGGTAGTGAATCTCTACAGACGCCAGTTGAGAACAGAGATGTGTATTTTTGAACAAAGATGGATGTGTGATTAATATATCAGAATTTCTGAGTCAAAACTAAATTTGCACCGGACCATCTATTACTCAAGAAAGACTAGAAAATCACAGGGCTGTCGAAATTTTTATCCAGTAAAAAGGGAAAACATTTCCCTGGAGTAAAAAATTTAAATGACAGTGGAAATTAAAAAGTTATAAGCATTTTTGAATTTTTTTAAAAATACAACAGAATGTTACACAAATCACAAGGTACAACTCAATACATTTTTACAGTGATCACACCTTTATAACTAGCACCCATGTCAAGAACCATCACCAGCATCCTCAAAGCCCCCCTCTTGCTACGTTTGAACCACCTCTGCCAAATGTAACCAGTAATCTAATTTCTGATATTGCCAATTGGTTTTACCTATATTTGAACTTCATATGAGTGAAATCATAAGTATGCATTATTTTGTGTCCAACTTCATTCACTTAACATTATAAGATTCTTCCATATCATTGCAAGTAGTTGCAGTTTTCTTTACTCTCATTTCTGCATAGCAGTCTTCCACATCAAGGGTTGTGGAACCATGAACCAAATCTGGCTTACCACCTGTGTGTGTATGACTTACAAGATAAAAATATTTTTATATTTCTTATAGATTGAAAAAAACCAAAAGAAGAACACAATTTCAAGACATGTGAAAAGTTCATGAAATGCAAATTTCAGTGTCAATTAATAAAGTTTTATTGGGATATAGCATATTCATCCGTGGCTATTTTCATGCTACAATGGCAGAGATGAGGTATTGTGACAGAGACTGTATTGCCTACAAAATCTGAAATATTTACTCTCTGGCCCTTTATAGAAAGTTTGCCAAGACCTGGTCTGTGTGAATATACAACAATTTATTTATTTGACTATTGAGAAGCATCTGGGTAATTTCCACTTTGGAGATACTGCAAACAGAGCTGCTATGAATATGATTATGCATTTCCTTTGTGAACATATGTGTGCATTTCTATTGCATGTATTGTACTTAGGAATGGAATTGCTGTGTTTTAGGGAGATACTGCCAAACAGTATTCCAAAAGAATTGTACAAATTTATACTCCATCTGGCAGTGTTTGGAAGTTCTGGTTGTTCAGTACCCTTTCCAACACTTGGGATTATAGGTTATTAATTTTAGACATTCTGGTGAGTTTCAAGGAGCACATTAATTGTTTTTATTTTCCTCAGTAAGGCTCCCAGATATTTGATTTTCTTAATGCAATTGCCAGTGGCATCACTTAAAAATTTTTATTTCCTGTTTATTTATTGTTTAATATATAGAAATGCAATATTTTTCCCAACAATCTTGCCAAATTCATTTATTAATTCTAATAGTTTGACTTCTGTTAGGTTTTCTGCCAATATTATCATCTCTTCTGCAAATAAAGATTTATTCATTTCCAACCCTTGTGCCTTTTCTCCTTCCTTTTTCCTTCCTTCCTTCCATTTTTTTTTTTTTGGTTTGATTGCATCTGCCAGTATCTTCAGTACAATGCTATGTAGAATTGATGATGGCTGACAGATCCTTGTCTCATTACAATCTTAGACAAAAATTTTTCAATATTGCACTAAGTATAATTGCATTATATTGCATTAAGTATACTCTTTCCTCCAAGGTTTTCACAGATATTCATTTTCAAATTAAGGAGGTGCTCTATTTATATTTTATGAAGAGATGTGTGTGTGGTGTGGTGTGGTGTGTGTGCGTGTGTGTGTGTGTGTATGTGTGTGTGTTTTAATCATGAACCAATGTTGAGTTCATCAAATGCTTTTATGTATCTAGCACAATGTTCACATGGTTTTTTTTCTACTTCTCTCCTTCAATGTGATGAAGTATGTTAGTTGAATATTAAATGGTAAATTATTTACACATTCTTATAACATACCCTACTTGGTTGTAATGTATGCTCTCTTTAATATATTGATGGATTGAACTTGCTAATTACCAGGAACTGCGAAGGGTCTGAGAGTTTACCTTACTAAACTGACTAATCTTAACATGTGAACCCACCATAGTTTCATGGGTGCTGGAAAAAGATAAGAGATGACTGGGTCAGAGAAAATGAACAGTTATTTATTCATGGCAATAGCAATAGTCAGAGTATCATCATTCATGTCGGTGCCCTGAGCCCCAGTTTCCACAGGGCAATTCAAACAGGGTCTAACAACACACAAAAACCTACACATGCAGTGGGATGCATTATAAAAGAGGGGTTCTGAATATAGAGAACCCCAATCTATTATAATGGGAAGTAAGCAGGTTGCCCTTTGCTCTGGCTAATTGTTGTACAATCTGTTTGCTGTCTTTTTGAAAAGAAGTCTTCTAGGACTGCCATAACAACATACCACAGTTTGAGTGGCTTAAACAACTCATAGTTCTGGAGGCTAGAAATCCAATATCAATATGCCGCAGGATTCGTGTCTAGTGAGACCTCTTCTTGGTTTGTGGATGGCTGTGTCCTCACATGACCTTTACTATATGCATGCAGGAAAAGAGAAATGTCTAGTATCTCTTCCTCTTCTTGTAAGGATACCAATTATATCAGATTAAAGTCCCACTCTTCTGACCTCATTTACATTTTAACTGTCTCTTTAAAGGCCTCATCTCTAAATTCAGTCACATTGGGGGTTAGGTCTTCAACACATAAATTCTGGAGGAGACAATCCAGTCTATAACAGAACCAAACAAACAAACAAACAAGGTAACTGGTGTTCCATGCATGAGATGTGCAGAAATGCAAAAGACTCCTATAGAGAATTATCTCCCAACACTATTCAGTCCTTGTTTCTACATCTTCTTGGCTTTTGATGATTTTTTCTATGAGTACACCACCCTGATTAATCTGACTTACAGAAGCTGAGACCAAATATGCTCAATTTATCTCATTTAGCATTTAATTAAGGGCACTAATAACAGCAGACAGAATGAAACCAACATTAAGTATTAACCTCAGTCATGTGCCTCAGATTCCCAGACCAAGCCAGGTGAACAAATTTCATAAACCATTGGGGTCTACCTTAGAAAGCTAGATGGCTTTCTAAATATCTGAACTAAACTCTCCCTTGACCAGAGGCATTAATCCAGGTACAACAGAATGCACTATTACATAGACTCTGCCTTTGCCTACAAGGAGAATGCCTTGGGCAATTCAATCATCCATAAAACCCCTGGCTAGAGAATTGAAGTTCTAGGGCTGAGGTAGTAGCATTAATTACTTTAGATAAAATCAGAGACAAATTTCATAACACATATTTTAAATATTTGGTTGTCATCATGGCATACATGTCCAGAAGAGTGCACATAAATGTGACTTATATATTCTTACAGGAAACTCCCCGAATTAGCTGAGGCTAGCCTTAGTAGAAAGACCTCCACAATCACATGAGGGATACATGATGTAGTAGTGGTGTTTTCCCACAAATCTGAAGGCATCTTATGACGATTCCTAAAGTATAAATCATTGTGTTTTGGGGAAGACAAATTAATGCCTGACTTCCACATAAGTATAGCTGTTGTACCTCTGGAAATAAAGTGCTATTTACTATTGTCGGGGCACTTGCAGCCATGGCAGACCTTAGGATTCCCACCTGAATTTGAACAATTGAGTCTAGTCCTTGTTTTTGGAAAACTGCCAAAGTAGTTGGTCCATCCTATCCTGTTTGTCCACCTTATCAATCAGGTAGATTTGTCAGCCCGCAAGATAACAGAACAATGGCTAGGAGAGGGAATTGCCAAGACATCTGAATATCTTCACATGTTTAATGCATAAGAGGTACAGGAGTTGACTATCCCTTGCTGTTTCTGATAGACTTAAGGTCAAGTCCAGCAGTGATCAACTTGCAGTCAAGTTATCTGGTCAGGAGATAGAAGACTCAACTGTCAGTTAAATTTAAAATGCTTGCAAAGTTTAGGAGAGGACATTTTTCCTTTAAGGAAAAAGTACCAGGGGAGTCTCTGAAAAGTAGATCATTAACGCCCCTTCCTATCCCACTTATCCCAGAATCTAAGACATTGTTGTCCCAAGTACAAGAGTCATTGTTCTTCCACCACTTCCCAAAATTAACATGCTCCATTGTGGTAGCTACAGTTCATCTTTTTTTCCAATCATCCCCTATTTGCATACCTTATTCCTTCCATCTGAAAGGGTCAAATGTAAGAGGGACAAGGGCCTTCTTAAATAAAATTTAGTGACATAGTATTTCTACCCTCCCAAGCTGTAATGAAATCTGCCCTTTGCTCAAAAAAGATACTACATCTATCTTCTGAGGCTGTTATATAAGCATCCCCCAAAGGGTAATTTAGAACAAAACTTCCTAGTACTTCTCTCATATAATGTGCAGAAACATGAGAGACCCATGGAGAATTGTCTCCCAACACTATTATTTTATTTAGAACTTTTGCATTAATACTTATGAGAGAGGTTGTTCTATAATTATTTTTCTTACAGAATTTTTGTCAGATTTTGGTATCTTGATACCAGCCTGATACAATGAGGGAAATGTTCTTTCTGTTTGTATTTCCTGGAAGAATTTGGAGATATTTGTATTATTTTTTTCTCCAATGTCTGAACAAATTTACCAATGAAGGCATCTAGAGCCTGGCATTTTCTTTGTGGGTTGGTTTTTAATAACGGCTTCAATTTCTTTAGTAAATATGACTATTCAAATTTCCTATTCTTTTTTGCAAGTTTTGATAAGATTTGTTTTTCAAGAAATTTGTTCATTTCATCCAATTGTCAAATTTATTCTTGTAAGTGCATCTATATTTTCTTCTTGCTTTCTTTTAAAGTGTGTAGGAGCTTTAGTTTTGTTTCTCCTTTTTTTCTGATATTGCTATTTTTTTCTAAATCAGTATTATTCAAGGTTTATAAAGTTTTGGCTTCATTGATGTTTATGGCATATTTGCTTTCTGCTTTATTGTTTTTGAACTTCATTCTTTCCTTCCTTCTACTTTCTTTAGATTTGATTCTCCATTCTTTTTCTGGGGATGTGTGAGGGAAGCTTAGACCATTAATATTCACTCATTCTTATTCTCTCATACTTTTATTTCAGGTTTTCCTCTAGCATTACTTTAGCTACATCCCATAAATTTTGATTCCATGTCTTCAGAATAATTTAGTTCAAAATATGTTCTTTCCAACTGGAATTATTTCAAGGAGTTGAAATTTTATTCAGCTCATCTCAAAAAGCAAGAAATTCAATGTTTTATCTTGTGACACACCTTAGTTCAATATGTACAATACATCTGATGTAGATTGTCTTCCCACTCAAAATGAATTATTTGGAAAAAGAGACTGCTAGACAATGGACCTGAGAATAGAATATATACAGGGGCACCTGAGTGGCTCAGTGGGTTAAGCAACTGACTTCAGCTCAGGTCATGATCTCATGGTTCGTGAGTTTGAGCCCTGCATCTGGTTCTGTGCTCTCAGTACCTGCTTTGGATCCTCTGTCCCCTTTTCTCTATCCCTCCACTGCTCTCATTCACACACACTCTCTCTAAAATAACATAAAACAAACAAGAATAGAATATATACAGTCATTTTAATAAAAATAACAACTAATATTCATTATAACTTCTTGAGCCATGGAATGCTTACTAATAGGTTGTTTAGTTTACAAGCAATTGAGGATTTCAAGTTGTCTCTTTGATATTGATCTCTAACTTAATTCTGCTTTACTCAGAACAAACTCACTGACGACAGTTTTCTGTAATTTTGAGGCTTTCTTTATGGTCTAGCATATGTTCAACTTTGGTAATCAGGAGACTACAGCTAAAACTATAGACATCAAAACATACTGTGTGGCTGCAGGATAGTCATCAAGAAACTGCTACTCCCACAAAGTCCTTTCAGCAAACAGCAAGCTAGGGAAATGGCATTGGAAGGCTCCTGAAGAAATACTCCTCATCTCCATGACCATGCAGACCAGGCACCGACAGCCAGGGCAACAGGAAGATGGCTTTCGTCTCATCTCCACCTTCCAAATTCTGCTCAAGAGCATTTAATTAGTGAAAAATACTTTGCACCCACAACTATAGATGCAAGATAATCTTGGAAATAAAATAGACTTTTTAGTTTTCTAGCCTCTGTAGTGCAAAAAACAGTTCACATAGTCTCCACCCAGTACAATCTCCAAAGCTGATTTTTTTTTCTCTGATTAGTGGAAAAATTCTGAAAAAAGGAGTACACAGATCCTGAAGTGATCCAAGAATAGAAGATATAATCATATCTGTTAATTTTCCTCTGCTTCCTGAGAAAATATTTTTCAAAAATCTTTCCCTAAATACTATCAACAAGTTTTTAGTATCCTAAATGGAATTTGACTAAAGTCATCAGTAATATAGATCAAGAACTTTAAAACAGGCATATATTTTGACCCATTAGTTCCACTGATAAAACCTGGAAAGAAAATAAATAAGTGTAAAGAACTCTTTATGTAGAAAATGTTTCAACTGCATTATTTTTAATAGTGAAAAAAATTAAACATTCAATTGTCTTAAATTGGGAAAATGGCTAAGTAAATTATAAGAAAAGCATATGGCAACATTATACAAATATTAAAATATTTATTATATAATTCTGAATAAAAAACAAAGTTACAAAATTTTATGCATAGAAGGATTTTAACTATATAAAAAATTCATGGAAGAAACATAAGAAGGAAACAAACCAAAATACTAGACAGTAGACTGTGGGTTGTTTAAAAAAAAATTCTTCTGCTTTTTTATACTTTTTCTACTTCCTAAATTTACTACAAAAATCATGTTTATTCTGTAATTAAAATAAAATAAAATATAAAATAAAATAAAAGGAATTTTATTCTCCTTAATAAGAGAGCCTGATATTTGGAGGCAAAATGATTTTTTGAATAGTTGTAATTATGGGAATTAAAGTCAATTGGAAAGAACTGAGATCTGTTTCTACTGTCTATGCACACCTCTAAAGAGATATTTTTATAGACAGTTTAACAATTACAGGAGAAAGCAGAAAAACTACAGAGTGTACAATATCTGATTCAATTGATGCTTTGCTTGATTTTCTAGGAGTCTTATTTAACATTTGTTTGAAGTATGTAAACAATAGGAAAGGTCTAGCTATTCCTATTGAAAACAAGGAGAAACTTACCAAAAATTACCTAAATTTGTTTTGTTTGTTTTTAATTAAACACTTTATTTTGTGAAAATTATTAGTGTACATTCAGGGTAAAAAGTAATACAGAGCTATCCTGTGTACTGTTATCCAATTTCCTCTCAAAGATAACATCTTACCAAATTATGATCAAAGATCATAAACAAGATGCTGACATTTATGCACTTAAGAACGGTGTGCCTTTCTCTGATGTTTCTATCACTAGGATCCCTCTTATTACCCTCCATAGCCATGCCCAATTCCTTCCCACCCTCACCATGCTCTCTAATCTGGCAACCACTAATCTGTTCTCCATTTCTAAATCTTATTTCAGAAATCATATAAATGGAATCATACAGTATGTAACCTTTGGTATTTCTATTTTCCCTCAGCATGATTCTCTGGGGATTCATCTAGATGGTTACATATATCAATAGTTTATTCCTTTTATATTGCTGAGTAGTATTCCACGATATGGATAGCCACAGTTTTTTAACCATTCATCCACTAAAGGACAATTAGGTTGTACCCAGGTTTTTACTATTATAAATAAAGCTGTTATAAACATTTGTGTATGGGCTTTTGTATGAACTTAAGTCTTAATTTCTCTGAAATAAATGCCTAGGAGTGTAATTGCTGTTTTATGGTATTTGCATGTTTAATTTTTTAAGAAACTGCCAGAAAGTTTTCCAGAGTAGATGTATCATTTTACGTTCTCATCACCAATGTGTGAGTGATCTACTTTCTCTGCATCGTCACTAACATTTGGTGAGTCACTATTTTTATTTCAGACATTCTGATCTGTATGTGATTTTACTTTTCACTTCCCAAATTGCTAATGAAGTCAGACAACTTTTCATGTGGTTTTTTCCACATGACTTTCTTCCATGAAATGTCTCTTCATATTTTTTGCTCATGCTCTAATTGAATTGTTTGCTTTTTTGCTGTTGAATTTTAAGAGTTCTTTTTATATTCCAGATACTAATCTTTTGTCAAATATGTGGTTTGCAAATATGTTCTCCAAGGTGGTAGCTTGTCTTTTCATTCTATTAACAGGGTCTTTCATTAAGCAATTTGAAAAATGTGTTGATGAAGCCCAATTTATCAATTTTTCCTTTAAGGGGTCATGTTTTCTTTGTAAAGTCTAAGACTCTTTGTCTAGCTCTGACCCTGAAGATTTTTTTTCCCTTTTTTCTAAAAGTTTCATAGTTTTACATTTCACATTTAAGTCCATGATCAATTTTGAGTTATGTTTTGTAGAAAAAGTGATCTAAATTCAATTTAGATCAAGGTTTATTTTTTGGCTTATGTATGCCCAACTGCTCAAGTACTATCTGTTGAAAAAGCTGTCTCCTCCATTGAATTGTCTTTATACCTTTGTCAAAAATCATATGAGCATTTGTGTGTGTGTGTGTGTCTATTTCTAGATTCTCTGCTCTGTTCTGTTGATCTATGTGTCTATACTTCTACCACCACCATACAGGCTTGATTACTGTAGCTATATAGTAGGAAACTTCAAATTGATTAGACTGATTCCTCTTACTTCATTTATGTTTTTCCAAACTGTTTTAGCTATTCTAGTTATTTTGCCTTTTCATATAAGTTTTATAATAACTTTGTTTATACATAGAAAAATATTTCTGAATTTTTATAGAAATTCTGTTAAACCTGTATCAATTTTATACTGTATATCAACTAAAAATTGACACTTTGCTATTGAGTCTTCTAATCTGTGAATATGGTATGCCTCTCCATTTCTTTAACCTTCCTTGGTTTCTTTCACCAGCATTGTGTATTTCCATCACATTAAGTCTTACACATGTTTTGTTAGATTTACGCCTAAATATTACCATTTTTTGTAAATGGTATTGTATTTTCAATTTCAGTGCCCATGGACTCATTGCTAGTAAATACAAATGTAACTGATTTTTATTTATGTATTAGGTATCCTACATATTATTTAACTAACTTTTTAGTTCTGAGAGGTTTTTTATAGATTTTTTTGGAATTTCCTACATAGACAAATTATGTCATCTGCAAATAGGAATAATTTTTATTTCTTCATTTCTGATCTATATGCTTTTTATTTCATTTTATTGATTAATTATTCGGTCTAGAACTCCTAGTACTATTGAATAAGCATGGTGAGAGTGGACATTATTATTTTGTTTCTGGTCTTAGGGAGAAAGCATTGAGTCTTTTATCATTAAATATTAAGTTAATTATAGGTTTTTTATAGATGTTTTTTATCAAGTTGAGTAACTTCCCCACCATTCCTATCTTTCTGAGTTTTTATCCTGAATGGATGTTGAATTCTGTTATATGCATTTTCTGCATTGATTGATATGATCATGTGATTTTTTTTCTTCTTTAGCATGTTAATATGATAGATTACATTAACTGATTTTTCAAATATTGACACAACCTTGCATGTCTGGAATTAACTCCACCCGGTCATGGTATATAATTCCTTTTTGTATATTGATGAATTCTATTTGCTAACATTTTGTTAAGGATTTTTACATCTATAATTTTCCTTTTTTGTCCTGTCTTTTTTTGTCCTGTTCATCAGGTTTTCGTATCATGGTAACAATAGCTTCATATAATGATTTGAAAAGTGCTCCATCTTATTCTGTTTTTTGGACAAGACTGGGTAGAACTGATGTTAATTATTCATAAACCATTTGGTACAGTGTTCTCCAGAAACCAATTGGGCCTGGATATTTTGTTATGAGAAATTCTAAAATTATGAACTCAATTCCTCTATTAGTTATAGAATCATCCAAATTATCTATTTTATACTGAATGAGTTGTGGTAGTTTGTGTTTTTGAGGACTTGGTCCATTTTCATCTAAGTTGTCAAATCGATATACAGGTGCTTATTCTCTTATTATCCTGACATTCCATATTTCATTCCTAAATTGGTAAGTCGTATCTTCTCCCTTTCTGCTCCCTTACTTTCACCTCTCTTACTATTTCTACTTCCTGTACACATCACTAAAAAGATGCTGTTTTAGAAAATTTAACAATTCGTTTAAGAGGAAAACAGAACTATAGAATGTACAGCAGCTGGTCTGCTTAACTTCCTAGGAGTCTAGTTTAATATTCTTACTTTTAAAATATTTAAACAAAAGGAACTGGGCAGTTGCTCTTATTGAAAACAAGGACAGACTTATCAAAATGCCCTAAGATTTTGTTTTTGACTACCTAATTTAATTTTCTTTGGTCTCAGTCAGACATTCAGGGGATCCTGTAGAAAAGGACATAGAACACATGATGAGACTTTTGCTGTGACTCAACTTCTGTAATTTAAATTCTGTGGGGATGTTTAGTGTCTTAAGTTAATCCTAAATCATTGGAGAGGCCTATCTGGCCTTTCTTAAGAGCTTTGCAAGGCAACTTAGTTGTCTTAGGCCTCTAAGCAATTCACTCTCCTCCCTATAAACTGAAATTGGCAGACCAGACTGTTTCCCAGTATCTGATCTGTATTTTCAACTATAGTAGATTTCCCACAAGCATATTACCTTTTCCCACAGAAATTCATAATGGGAAGGAGTCCTCCACCATACACACATACATTTATAATGCAAATTTTAGGGGTGGCAAAGTATCTAAATATGGATGGGAAAAAATTAATAGATTGAGAAACAATGTGTCAAATTATAAATACTATTCTATCATTTGGACTTTAAGCAAATCCTTAAAATTCCCCAGTCTCCTGTTTGCTAGATTCAGACATACATTTATTTGTAGCCCTAAACCTTGGAGAGAGAAATTACCAAAAGAACATTTACCAAATATTGAGTCATATACAAGTAAATTGAAAGAAATATATGTCATTAATTAACTTTGATCTTCCTAGTAGTTGTGCAAGTTTTGGATAGTTGTACATGGCTAAGAATAGCCAAATTTATGTTTGTAGAATGTTTGTTGAATAAAACTATAGTATTTTAGAAATCTTGCCAGATTATCTCATTTGAAAAATGGGGAAACTAAAAACTGGAGTCATTTAATCACCTCAGTGATAGAGGTGGGGACAAGAAGACATTTGTCCTATACCTTTTCTAGTCCTCTTTTTACTTTCCCACCATTTTCCCTTCATTTAACAATCTGCAAATAACATCTTATATATTACTGAGAGCAATAATTTTATCATGTATGCGTGCATGACATGTATCCCTTTTCTTGTGCTGGAATACTTACTGGAACATCAATATTTAAGGTAAGAGTATCAAATTCATAAAAATTTATAAATGCATATGAGCCAGTTAAATGGGATGGATCAAATAATCATTGTGAGTAGAGAGTTTGTACTTAAATAAAATCATGCTCTTTCAACATAGTTCCAAATGAAATTAGTAGAGGTTCTCTCCCTTCACCACTTAAAAGAGTAAATCCCATTTGGCCTCCTTTGTTTCAATTAGTTTGGCCATAAGAGTATGTATCTTTGTGGGTACAATTAAATGAGGCTCAGACACATATCCTGTCTGAGAGTGAAAAAGAGGTTAGAAGTTGCTTTGTCTAACTTGACTAGTTATACAAATAATCTTTATTTAACTGACTTTAGTAAGGAATGACATATCTGACATAACAAACAGGGAAACCAAACTGATAATCTAGGGTCTTAGTAAGAGAGTCAGTAGGACTTGGACATAAGTGGAGTCAGGTTGGAGAGAAATCCAAGCAGATGGCAGATTTAAGAGATGATCTTTGGATAAACCACTGCTAGAATCAGGTGTAGATAAAATCTGGAGGACAAGAAAGAAGTCAGGTATAGTGAGTAAATGTTCTGGTTCACTAATCTAGAGAGACCTAGAACTGTGCCAATGTCTTCCAGTCAAAGACTCCAAGAGACAAGTTGAGTATATTACTTATTGCAGCAAGGGAGAATGAACACCATGAAAACAGTGGGAATCTCAGAAAGTGCTAGAAAGAATTTACTATAGGATTTTGGCTTTATTTGCCTAACTCTGGGATATTCCAAGGCAGTGGGGATTCACTATTCATTGAGCTTTATCAAGAAGTAGAAACAATTTTACAATTAGATATCTCTAATATTACATTGCTAATAAATTTTACCTCCCAGGAAGGCAAACTAAAGTGAGGCTAAAGTTATGATTAGTAAAAAAGCATCAACCACTCACTGGCCAGAAGAAGACGACATTTGGTCATTATTGTGGTTAGGACAGCATTAACATTTTGCCTGTGTTTCGACACAATTACAGAGTAATCTTGTTTTTTGTCTTCACCCATCATAGTCACAGAATGGCCTGCCTGATGTTGATGCCTTCTACAATTGTTACATCCAACAAAAGAACAGCAAGACCTAGCTGTGAGCACTGGGTCAAGTCATAGCAACACCAAGGCCTAGCTAACAGTGCAAGGCCAGCTCCCAAAGACCAGGGGCTGCTTTTCTCTTTGCCAGTTGGAAATGGTCCAGTAAACCAGGCAGCTCTAAAGGAAAGTAGGTCTAATAAAGAGAAATCACAGTCAAGTTTTTATTCCCTTTAAGTCTAGCTCATTATACTGAATTCAGCTTGATTTTAGAATTCAGATACTGTGAATAAGATTATAAAAAGTTTGCCATTTGGCTTACCCTGTTGATATGAGTGTGCCTTACCTAGTTGAAAGGGCGTTAGTACCATAAGTAAGCTATATGAGTGAGTGACTGAAAACTAGATCCATCACACGGCTAAAAAGAAGCTTCTGAAATTGGGCCACACATCGTACTATACTGAAGCAAGTTTGGGCTCGTATGAAGAATACCAAGACGTTCTTCAAACCAATGCCAGCTCAGGGATATAGATAAAAACTTAGACACACAGAAGAATAAAGCAACACGTGGTGGTGGGGGGAAGTGAGGTTGAAAAGAAGAACCTACAAAACGCAGACTTATGGGAAGTGTCTCCCTTAAATTAACTCTCAGTTTTCATGGCCCGAGCCAGGGTTTTCCCAACTAATAAGTACATAACAGTCCTTTAGGACTTCCACATGCTTGTGATTCAATTTTTTTTTTTTTATTTTTAGTTCATAGCAGTAGTTAAAAAAAAAAGGTATATACACACTTAATGGATTATATACTAAATGTAAACAATGAACAGAAATGGAAACGACCAACTTGTTACCTTGTGATAGAAATCTAATTCATAGTCTGAAGATCTCAGAATGAACAGAGATCTGTGTACATAAAATTTTCCCAATGTTGGAGAGGTGGATAAAGTACTCCAAAGATGGCTGACTAGACTAAAACAAACTCTGGTCTCTAGCTTAGAGACCCCTCCTCCGGTTTCTTCTTCCTTTGTTTGCTGTGCGCATGAAAACCCCCACAGATGTGGAGGCTGTCGGCTATAAATTACCCCCCCCCCCCCACTGGCCTTCCAGGTTCAGACATTTGGAGAGACAGTCTCTTCTGAGCCCACCAATGTTAAATAAATCTCCAATCCACCAAGATCTCCGAGTGCCGCTTGGTTTTTCCACCAGCATTCCAGCCTGGTTCCAGCCTGGTTCTGTAACGTACTTGGTTCCCTCATCCAACCACGCTGGCCCACTGTTGCCACTGGTTTGGGAGAACAGCGATGTGGTGATGGAATGAGGGCTCACAAGGGAGAGTGCGCACCCTGCCTAAATTTCGGCAGTCTCTTTCTCTGTGCCCTTCAGACCGGCCCCACTCCACCGTTCCCGAGGAACTCAAGGAGACTTGGCAGGTGAGAACCTGGACCCAACGTTGGCCCAATCTAGTCAGGCCCACTCGCAAGAGTGGAAGGGAGACCTGATCACTCCCCAAGGCTTCAGAGGTCTCACAGGTAGGGATTGTATGGTAGAGAATATAATAACCTCTGGTGTGTATGTGAATGTGAATGTGTGACTCAGTCTAGCTTGCCTGCCGAGTTCGATTCTGTGGCTCCACAGGCAGGCCCTTTGGGGTCCCCAGGGGGCCACAGAGTCTGACTGGGCCCATCTGCGATTCCATGATGGATGGTGCTCAGTCTGTGGCGATATCAGGATGTTTCTGATCGTGGGTCGCAGGGCTGGGACCTGTGGGGCTGAGCACCGCCTTGGTTCCTTCAGGACACAGCCAGGCAGCCATCTGGCTTGTCTCCTCATTGGAGGGGGAGCCCTGTCCCTCTGTCTTTGTGACTCCACCTCACGGGAGCATTGTGGGGTCTGGACAGAGCCATGAGAGCCAGGCAAAGGTTTTAGGCACTTTATCCGGAGACTCCCCCAGGAAGTCAAAGAAGCAACCCATCGCTCCCCTTATGTTCCCCTCTTCATGACTCTTTAGGCTTCCTCCCCTCTTCCCTGAGCTTGAAACTCCTCCCCTGCAGAACTTGTTGCTGCCACCACCGCTGCCAAGGCAGCCGCCCATTTCTCCTCCCCTTCCAGGCCAGAAAACCCTCCCCCACAAGGCCCGGTGGGCAGGTAAGTAAAGAAGGTCACGTCACTTCCTAGCAGGTGCAGGAACCTCAGGATATCTTGGGGACCTCATGAGGAGGAATTCACCCAATTCTACAGGTATTGAAGGTCTGTCTGATGGCAAGTATTTGGCTTGGCTTCTGGCCTGGAGAGGCTACTAAAAGTTCAACCTGGAGATACCTTATAAAAGGTTCCAACAAAGCAACTTTAAAAGATCATCATGATCAATCGCTATTCTTGCTGAGCTTATGTAAATAATTAGGCCAGATTTGTGAAGACTGGATTTGTTCTACAAATGCATTTGTCTCAATTTGGCTATCTCTGGAAAGGGAGGGTTTTAGAAAGAATAACTATGTTTCAACAATGCACTGTTATGGATGTTAAATTCTAGTTATGATTGCCTTTAAATGTTTGTTGTTTGCCTAAACTAGACAACTTGAGATAAACTTCAGAAAATTGTCACAGTATTTCATATATAGGCAAACTTCTGTGCTTGTTATACTATGGGGATAATAATAAGACCCCGTGGACATATGATTAAACAACTGGAAAACAGGATGGGTCTCTAAATATGCAAACCTACCTTCCCTAAACCTGATCTGACAGTTACCAGAAACCCACCCCTTTCGAAGACTTGGAGGTGGACTCTACAGACATACAACCAAACAGAGGATTCAGTTTCAGGTTATCACCCCATGGGTCCATCATTCCAGAGTTAATAAGGCCAACTCAGAGGAACCCTCAACCTGGTGAAGTGATTCAGATCCAGTCAACCCGCTTAAACTTACCCTCAAAATACACTGGCCCCTGAGATTTCCAGCCCTGCTCCAGCCACACCCCGGAAGCTGGCTGGCCTGCGCACAGCAGAAGCTTGAGAAATCAACACGTAGACCGAGTCCAGGGGTTTGGATGCAGCTCTGCCAGCCCTTGCCCCTTACTGGTGTCATAGCCCTGATCTTACTTCTTACTGTTGGGCTGATAGAGCCTGCACCAACAAGCTGGACGTGGGACAAAAGATGCATGCTGGATCTCACATACCTCCTCTGGATGGGAGGACTATTAAGTATTGCCTGTCTATTAGGATAACCTCTCTTGCCCTCACAACTGCCACTTACCCACTTTGCCCCCAGGATTGTTATATGACAATAAGGGGGTCAAGGGCATTCAGCGCCTTCACCTCCCTCCACAAAGATTGCTACAAGGGAAAAATACCCACTCTCTGTCAGTCACCCGGTGCCCCAAGGACTAAGTACTGGACCACAGAGATAACCCAAAATGTCCGGAACCCATGTCACAACAAGGGCCTCTAGAGAGGGAAGCTTGCTACACTTAACTTCCTCAATGGGGGATCTAGGACGGGGAAGGGATGCAAGGCAGGGCCCTCGAAAAGATTACAAAGGATACCCAGGACAGGGTAATATAAGCCATAAAGGCAGCCATTCCCCCAGCTGCCCACCAGGGTTTGAGGCTTTCAGCCCTCAATCAGATGCTTACCAATTCCCCACTTCAGCATTGGACTAACACTACTCTCCAAGTCCTCCATAAAATAGATAATCACACCCAAATCTGCTGGATGTGCTTCTCCTCAGCCAGAGGGCTTACTTAGCCATTCCCATCCCTTTGACCTGGGAAGCTCCTGAAAATCTCAAAACCAACACTTCTGTCTTAATTGGACCCCTGGCCACTGGGATCCGTCTCACAAATGCCAACAATCTAATCTGTACAGTCCCTGAAGATATGAATGGTACCTCTCTATATGGAATAAATATAACCTTAAAGAGGAATACAACCCTGTGTTCAACCCCTGGGGTGTTCTATCTGTGTTCTAATCAGCCTACCGATGCTTAGAGGCCAACTGGACTCAGATATGTTATTCTGTCTTCCGAACCCCAGAGATATCCATATACACTGAAGATCAGCTTCTAAAAGCCTTTAGCCCCAAGTCCTGGACTAAACGGGCAATCCTGCTACCTGTTCTGATGGGAGCAGGAATTGCGACAGTAATAGGAACTGGAACAGGGGGCGTAGGTTCACCTGTAGGACTATATTGTAGACTATCTCAAGAGTTAAATGAAGACATGGAGGGGCGCCTGGGTGGCGCAGTCGTTAAGCGTCCGACTTCAGCCAGGTCACGATCTCACGGTCCGTGAGTTCGAGCCCCGCGTCGGGCTCTGGGCTGATGGCTCAGAGCCTGGAGCCTGTTTCCGATTCTGTGTCTCCCTCTCTCTCTGCCCCTCCCCCGTTCATGCTCTGTCTCTCTCTGTCCCAAAAATAAATAAACGTTGGGAAAAAAAAAAAAGACATGGGAACAGGTGGCAGATTCTCTGGTAACCTTACAAAGCCAAATAAACTCTCTGGCAGCAGTGACCCTCCAAAATAGGCGAGCCCTCAACCCCCCCACTTCAGAAAAAGGAGAGACTTGCATCTTTCTGGGGGAGGAATGTTGCTATTTCATAAATCAGTCAGGAATAGTTACAACTAAGGTTAAGGAGCTCAAGGAAAGAATTCAACATAGACAACAGAAAAATATCAATCAATGGAAAGGATGGGATCTCACAGATTGGGCATCCTGGCTTCCTGCCCTGGTGGGACCCCTCCTCTCCAAAATTTTACTTTTATCCATTGGCCTCTGTATACTGAATGCCATGGTACGTTTTATTGAAAACACTGTTGCTTGCCAAACTACTGCACATGTCTTAGCCTTCTGAGAGTACCAACCTGTAAAACTGACAGGTGATGCGTACTAAAAGTTTTTTTTTTTAAGGCATCAAAGCGGGGAGCCATCCAAAGATGGCTGATTAGACTAAAACAAACTCTTGTCTCTAGCTTAGGGATCCCTCCTCTGGTTTCTTCCTCCTTTTTTTTTGGTGTGCACACGAAAACCCCCACAGATATGGAGGCTGTCGGCTATAAATTACCCTCCCCACTGGCCTTCCAGGCTCAGACCTTTGGGGAAACAGTCTCCTCTGAGCCCGCCAAGGTTAAATAAATCTCCAGTTCACCAAGATCTCCGAGTGCCGCTTGTTTTTTCTGCTAGCATTCCAGCCTGGTTCCGTAACACCAATACTTTTATCTCCACTGTGTATTATACTGGGCTCAATCAATGACGAGGTAGGAATTAGTATTACGTGCCAATCCATGTCACCCAGTTGGGTGATATGGCATGACAGATATTTTAGACACAGTTTGAGTGTTGGATTTGGGGGGGTGTATGTTATTTGTTCATAACTTTGATCTTTTATATTGTACTGAGTAGCTGTGTGTGTTGCCAAGGAGGTTGTGTGAGATAGGACTGTGACATCTATATTTATCACAGAGAGCCCTAGAGGTGGCAGAAACAAAGAATGAGCTCTTTGAATGCAAAAACAATACATAGAGCAGCTATCATAGCGCTTTGCACATTGTAATTACTCAAATATCAGTTCTTTCTCATTGCACTAATACTTTTTATGCTAAATTTGAGTCCATTTCCTACCGAAAACTGGATGCTCTCCATGGTCTTTTCCACTACTCAGGGGCCAGATCCTCATGAAAGCAGAGTCTGGGTTTTTGGAAAAACTGCCTCACACCATTTATGGCCTTTTGTGTATTCTCTAACACATCCAGAATACAACTATTGTGAGGGCAATAGGAGGAGGAATTTTACGTACAGATGTTTTAAAACAATTCTTATGGAACTCCTTGTGAAATATATCAGTTTTTCCTTTCCTTTAAGAGAATTTCCTTAGGCATAATTTAGCTTCTTTGAATGACTCAGGGTCACCATGAGTGACACTGTTCTCTGCTCTAATTCAAGAACTTCCTCAGGTACCAAATAGGGAGACAGATATGTTTGCTACAACATTATCTGATCCCAGACTGCTATGGTGGATGTTTGTTTACTCTGCATGCTCCTGAGCTTTCTAGGTTCAGACACACACACATCTCCCATATTACTTACTGCCTATTTACCTGCTTCTAACTAGTTATTTTTTTTTTTTTTTTGCCTTCTCAACACTTTTTCATCAAATAAGGTTTCCTAAACTTGGTTAAATTTCAAAATCAGCCAAGGCCCTTGTTAAAGGATACAGATTTCCAGGCTGCCCCCTTAGGACTGTGATTCACCAGCTCTTGAGATGGAACCTGGTAATATGTATTTTTATCAAATTGCCTAACTAATGGAAAAAACCCTGCACAACAAGATAATCTTGCTGTGTAAGCAAGTAGTCTTAACCATATACGCAAGGTTCTTAAGTTTATTATCAAACATAAATAGAACCCAAGTGAAATTTTGCATTTTTCCCTGAAAAACATTTTAACTTTTTAAATTATCCTTTCACGTATCCTGCATTTTCCTTCGGAAATAATTTTTAATATACAAAACCACAAAAAAAGATAATATTAATAGATATTTGCGTATCCATCATCCGGTATTTAAACAGGTTAAAATTTGTCACATTTGTTTCAGAATTGTTAAAATAAATATTACTAGTAAATATATTTTTTTAATTTATTAACGTTTACTTATTTTTGAGAAAGAGAGACAGAGTGCAAGTGGGAGAAGGGCAGCAAGAGAGGGAGACACAGAATTCGAAGCACAGAGCCTGACGCAGGGCTCAAACTCACAGACCACGAGATCATGACCTGAGCCGAAGTTGGATGCTTAACCAACTGAGCCACCCAGGCGCCCCTAAATATTACTTTTACTTATTTACTCAGATTTAGTCCTTCAAAATCCTGTTCGCTGTTGCATTCTCAGACAGATGTATATCTTTACGCAATTTTATTTTTAAACTCAACATTGTTTTCGAGATCTCTTAATCTGATCTATAGAAATCTAATTCATTTACTTCAACTGCAACATAGTATACAAATGTGTAAATATTTCACCATTTAATTTCCTATTCCCTGTTGTTGGAATCTTCTTGTTTCCAATATTTTGTTCATATATTCATATAATGCTGCCATGTACACCTTAGGTCCTTTCTCTTGTGCGTATGCCCAAGGGTCCCTGGCTTATACCTACAGGTGGCCATCTAGTTTGTACATTTTTCATCGTTTAGAAATTGCCCAAATACTCTCCAAAGTAATTACTTGCATATATATATTCTCACCAGAAATGTGAGTTACTTTCCTGCAAAAACTCAACTCACTGCAATAAAACATTCCAAACGATTTGAGAGGTATGAAATGCTATCTTGGTGTTTTAATTCGCATTTCTTTGATTATTGGTAAGAATGAACATCTTCTTAAATATTCCGTGGTTATTTGGGTTCTTGTTCAGGGTATTGGCTTTTCTAATTCTTTGCTCAATTTAAAAAAAGCTATTGGTTTTATTGCCTTTTCCTACTGATTACCTGTTGATTAGAATGTCTTTAAATATAATTTCTGGATACTGCCCACATTGTAGACATGGCAGGCAACGCACTTTGCTATTTTGCTATTATAATTTTTATTACTATTTCTTCTCGTTTTCAGGGATATTACATATGGTTGAGACTGAAAACTTACAGCAGGTAAGTGTTCCTACAATTAGTTCTTTTCCCTGTTTATAAGCAAAACATTCAACTAGAGATGATTTAAACCCTAAAGCAGATTTTCATCCTTTGTTATATGCAAAGTGGAACATATTTTTTTTTTAAAAAGGCAATAAACTTACACTTGATCACCTTTAATTTGCATTTACTAAAGCAATCATCTTGGAAGTTCATGTAATAGTACCCTTCACATCTCTTCCTAAATTAGCTAATTTGGGAAAATTATTTTAGAGAGATTTCAAGTTAGGCTGAGTCTCTTTCTAAAACAAATGCATTCCTCTGTCAATGAAAATTAGAAAGAATTAAAGGGCACATTAACATACAAAATGTGAAGAAAAAAAATGCTGAAAAGTCAAACCTTTGTGTTGATAATTCTACTGGCAAAAGCAACTCTCTGGACTTAGCATATAGTGTGTGTTTTGCTAGCAGACAAAAGGTTAAATAAATTTAAATGGTTAGATTGAAGCTAGTCTCCCAAACTACTTTCAGCTTAATTTTTCTGCAAATCAAAAGAAAACAATGCTTGGCAGCTCTTTCTTTCAGTATGGAGGTAGGTTTACATCTCTGGAAATGCTGACTTCTAAATATTTGTTATTTATTCATTGTTTTGCTCACCTGTTTTTCAATTTTTTTTCTTTAATGTTTATTTTTGAGAGAGAGAGAGAGAGAGAGCAAGGGAGGGGCAGAGAGAGAGGGAGACACAATCTGAAGTAGGCTGCAGGCTCTGAGCTGACAGCACAGAGCCCGACGTGGGGCTGGAACCCAGGAACCGTGAAAGTCGGGCTTAACTGAGAGAGCCACCCAGGCGCCCCTGTTTTGTTCACCTTTAATATGCTGAAAATGCCAAAGCCTGCTCATTTTATATGATCTCTATTATTTGAAATGGGAAAACATTCAAAAATTTTCAAAGGAGGTTTTTAGAATTTGTATTCCTAGAATTTTAAAGACAGTGTTTTTAAATTTTTTAATGGAAACACTTGTTTTTAGAATCATATGTTGTTTTTTCCCCTTTGATCACATTTTACCATATTCTTTTTTAAATAAAATTGGTTATACATATATATATATATATATATTCCTTCCATTTTATCAGTACACACTGTCCATTGACCTAATTAATTAGAAGGACTGTTTTCTGAACTTTTGCCTCTTTATTTCATATGCTTCCTAGAAACTCAATTGGCATGCTAAGAGGATGGGGTATTGCCTCCAAAACCAAATGAGGGTTAAAACTTAGTAGAATGGGTCAACCTGAAGCAATATTGTAGGAGGAAAAGTCTGTCTCCCGCAACCTTTTCTCCCTTATCTCTTTTTCAAGCATTCCTGCCAAGGCCCCCCCACACAAGGCCCCCACCTATTCACTCCACCCCTCCGTATATAAATAACGCGCGCACACACACACACACACACACACACGCACACGCACACGCGCACACACACACACACACAGAAACGACCTTATGACTTTACCATTCACCTCACCTCTTACCTCTTATGTTATATTAACCACTAAAATAGTGCAATATATTAAGCTCATTCCAAGTGAAATGTTACCTTTGATACAATATCCATTCCCGAAACAATTATGTTGTGATTAAGAAGCTGGGAACACCTTGCTTGGTTCCTTGCTCTAGCATCCATCTAGCCCTCTGTTAGGACTAAACTTTGATCTAACCCCCGCCGAGGCACAGAAAGTAAAATATCCTTGGGTGTCATTATACATTTTCTGTACAGGCCAGATGGTAAATATTTTAGGCTTTACAAGCTATAAAATATTTGGTGTAACTACTCAACTCTGTCATTACAGCCCCAAAGCAGACATAGACAACATGCAAATGAATTGGAATGGCTGTGTTCCAATAAAACTTTATTTAAAATAAAGACAATGGACCAGATATGACCCACAGCAACAGTTTGCCAACCCCTTCTCTGAACCTTTGGTCATATAATATCCAATTAGCTGTATTCATTCCTTCATTCACTTACACACTCCTTCATTCAATATATGAATATTTACTACCTGTTATGTGTCAATTACTTGACAAGACTTATTACATATTAATAAAAAGATGACTGAGACACAATATTCCCTGTAAAAACAAAAGTATAAGGTGACAAAGTATGTGTCATTTTAGATTTGTTGTTGTCGTGCAAGTAAGAGTAAACATTTCCCAAATTGGCTAAAGCGAAAGATAGCATTTTGGCTCATGAAAACTTAGGTGTTCAAGAGACACTTGATTCAGGAACCTAACCAGAATCTACTTCTTAGCTCTGCTTTTTTGAGTAGACTCCATCTTTTGGAATCTGTTTGGAAATACCAAGAAGATTCAGGGTCATATCGGCATCACATTTAATGCCAAAAGAGATCAGATAGCTCCATGATAGCATAAATTTCTAGGTGTAAGTCCTCTTGGCTCTCATAAGCTGATTTGGTGGCTGTGCCTGTCTTAAATCAATCACTGTGGCTAGGGGGATGCTGACTGATTTAGTTTAGGTCACTTTCTCCAACCCTGGAAACTATGGAAAGTTTCACCCAAAGCACATGGGCTGAGTGGAAAGATATAATTCTCCTAAAGTGAAAGTGAGTCCCATTATCATAATGTACAGATAGAATGTGCCCCCAAAAACTACAGTTCACCACGAAGTAAAAATGCCTTGTGGGCAAATAGCCATGAGAAGTTTTCTCTCATTTTTCTAGGATGGAGTATTGTCTTCTGTGTGACTAGGATGCTGATTTGTACACTGTCCACCAATAATGAGATCTTGTCCCTTTATACCATTATCCATAACAGGATAGTTCACTTTTCCAGACTCTCTAAGTGAACAGGAGTTCACTTTTCCAGACTCTCTAAGAGTGGGACTGCTGCTCTTGACCCCTAGTCTCCATAATTAGGTTGCTATATCTGCTGCCAGACCTCCCTGACATCAGTTGCTTGCTGCCCAGGACCTACAAATGACCAAATCCCTTTACCCTATATTCTGTCTACCTACTGGGATGATTGGCTACCAGGCTGGATGGCCTAGAATGTCCAATCCAACTTTTCTATAAAACTGGCATAATTTCTGGCCATGCAAGGCCCTCTGTGGCTCTGCCCTACCTCCATAGCCCTAATAAGGGCAAGTTGCTAATGTATAATTTCAGACATCTCATAAAGGAGTATAGCTGGAGAGGAAAAAGGTAATTTTAGTAACCAAGAAATTATATCATGGATCCAACTCCCCATGTTATATATGCAGAAATTCAATCTTAACCATGGAAATAAGACTAATAACAAAAGCAATACAATTTTAACAGTAGTAACGTAATGTTAATCAAATGCTTTCTAGGTACCAGCTTCAGTTACAAAGCATATGTATTAACTCTTAATCCTTACCACAACACTACCTGGTAGTGATGATGTTAATCTCAAATTATAGGTAAGAATCTTGGAGCAGAGAGTTTAAATACCTTGCTTATCCAGAACAGGATGCAGTCAGGATTTGAGCCCAGGCATCCTGGGTTCCACCACTATGTTAAAATTCTGCTACTCTGATATATTGTAGGCCGCTGTTCCCAGTCTGTTGCGGCACCAAAGCCTTAGAGCTTTGGCAACGTGTATATTTTAAGAAACTCAGTATCACCAGCTTCAGAGTAAGAAGTAAGCCCCCTTTTATTCAAAGATAAGGGCCATCTCTAACTATTCTAAATTCTAACATAACATTTTAATAAAATGTGTTACATCACATCGGGACATTTCAATTCTCTCTTGTGTCTTTCTGGGTATTTACTAAATAAGAACAACTATTCATCTACCTTAAAAAGGACTTCTAACTGAAAACTGGAATGTGATATCTCTATGAAATAAAATAATTTGATTAAAAAATTTCCATAGAAAGGCTGTTTTCAAAATCTATATTTATAAACACAGTGCCTAACAAAGGAGTATAGTGGCTCTCCAGTGGCTAAAATTCCAACTGGGATTTCTAAATCTAATTTTTCTTCTTATCCATATGGATTTTTTTTCAAAGGTCTAGTGGTTGTTTCTGGGGCTTTACAGTTGAAAGTAATTTGTGGCATGGCTTTTAAAAGTGTGTATGCATGCACACACATGTGCAATATTTTCTGTGGTTTGGAAATATGAGAAATTTTTGCTTTTTTTTTTTTAAATTAAAATAACAACTTAGCAGGACTGAAATATCCTTAATTCCCCTCTTTGGATCATAAAACAAGACTATTGAGTAATAATTTTACCAAGGCACACTTGGAAATTATTGCTAATAAATGAACTCATGTTGTTTTTAGTATTACTTTACTACAACATGCATGTCTTTTCACTTTGAATTTAAATTCTAGAATCACTTGGTTGTATTTTACAGCTTTCACTCTTCAAAGGGGCATCCATATGCATATCAAATGACCATGGAACAGGAATGAGCCCACCATTCATCTCTAAATGTATGTAATTTCAGAGGATTCATTGGAGTATGAAAGAATTAGTAGTAGTATTGGCAAATGAGAGAAGCATTTCAGTTTTAGGACTGAATTGCTTTTTATGTGTATTGCTTTCTGTGTTTGTAATAAAAGAGATGATCGTAAAAAAAAGTGAAACAATGCAAAAGAGAAAACTATTTTTTAAAAATCGATGATAATTTCCAGAAATGTTGGAAAAATAAGCAGATGTATCTTTTATTCAATTTCTGGTTGTGTGTATTATCAACAGCTCTCCTTCCCTCTTAATGCAGATTAATTGAGAATTACCCTATGTCATATGTTACATTCAAAATATATATTGACATGAAATGGCTTAATAAGCTTTTTATTCATAATACTGGTGAGCATTTCTTAAGTGTTTAGTATGTGTCAGACACTATTCAAAGTGACTAACAATGATTGTCTCATTTAATGCACACAATCTTCTCAAGAAGTTACTATTATTATGTCTGGTATATGGATATGGAATTTGAGACACACACTAAGTAATCTGCCCTATGGCACATAGGTAGTTAGTGGTGAAGATAAGCTGAGAACCCCAGCATTTGGACTCCAGAGACCTACATTTAGCTACACATTGTTTTGCACCCATCAGAAAGAGTTCTGCTGAAAAAGTGAAATATTCTTGTTATAGGAGAATGTTTAAAAATTGACCATTTCAGGGGTGCCTGGGTGGCTCAGTCAGTTAAGCATCTGGCTCTTGATTTCAGCTCAGGTCATGATCTCATAGTTTGTGAGTCTGAGCCCCCCATCAGGCTCTGTGCTGACAGTGCAGGGCCTGCTTAGGATTCTCTGTCTCCCTCTCTCTCTCTCTCTCTCTGCACCTCCCTGCTTTCTCTCTTCCTTTCAAAAATAATAAACATTAAAAAAAAAAGAAAGAAGAAAATGTTGACCATTTGGGGTTCATACATCTACTTTATTCCTCTGCACTGGATACCACTGCATCATATAGTAGTATCTACCAAGCATTAATCTTTTTCTAGTCCTTTCCTATGATGGCAATTGTTCCTTTTCTTATATGTGTCTCCTAGGATTTGTCCCTGCCCAATTAAAGATGACAGCAGTATAATGCCTTCTTGAAATTTATAGCTTGTATTAATAAATACACTCGTGGAACACTCCATCTATAATCATTATTGTTGTGCTGGAGAGGTCCCAGACATGTGACTCAGATCCCAGACAGAGATGAATAGACCAGGGGTAGTCAAATAATAGGTGAAACCATAGGTCACAAGCCGTCCTGGCAAAAAAAAAAAAAAAAAGCTCTGCCCAAATAGGTATAAAGGAAACTAAATGGACCAAATAAATTTCATTTCATGCATTTAAATTAGAGACACAGGTATATTTAATTTAAAAAAAAAATGGGAAAGCTATTGAATTAGCACCATATACAGCTTCTTAGCAATGTTTTCAAAACTTTTTTTTATACTAGTAGGCCTAAAATAATTTTGCCAAACTTTGTGTTCTATATTCCATTTTAAGTTGTAATGTACAGTTTTTATCACAAAGGTACACAGCTGCAAAAGTTTTCTTTGTATTTGTAAATATTGGGATTTTAAAACAAAAATGGTGTGTCCTCTAAATGAAGTAGGATCCTTAGACCTGAGCAAGAAGGACCCACATATGAAAATACAGCATATAAATTCATTTAAAAGGGGCGCCTGGGTGGCACAGTCGGTTAAGCGTCGGACTTCAGCCAGGTCACGATCTCGCGGTCCGTGAGTTCGAGCCCCGCGTCAGGCTCTGGGCTGATGGCTCAGAACCTGGAGCCTGTTTCCGATTCTGTGTCTCCCTCTCTCTCTGCCCCTCCCCCGTTCATGCTCTGTCTCTCTCTGTCCCAGAAATAAATAAACGTTGAAAAAAAAAATTTTAATTCATTAAAAAAAACCCAGCATCCTCTGTTGCTCGGGATCTGGCAGTGAACACTCACACAGAACGACACGTAACTCTAAACATCTGTTCTCAGTGTTAACACTGTTCAAGCCGCAGAGAAACGCTTTTGCACATCTCGTGGCCTAGCTACTCCACACAAACAGAGATCGCCTCTCAATGTCACGAAGGTTTGTAGAGTGTCCTGTCACTGATGTCTGAGTCAGACACTGTTTTGGAGAGCGGGGCGGATTTGCGTAGACAAAGTGCTTAAGTAAGAGAAGGCCACATTAATTAACTCATCAAATCCCCAAGCCAGATGGCATGAATGCAACGTATTCTTGCAATAACAAAGTAATATTTCCCATAGGGTCAAATGCCCATTTTCTCGCCTCTCTTTAATTTCTGATTAAAGTGGTATTCACAAGTGTTGCACACAGTAACTGAGGGTTATTTACCAACAATAAGCAATTTATATTACTTTTGTATTTGTACATTATGTATCTAGATATGTTTATCTAGACCATTTTTGTTTTGCACTGCCAATTAGATGGAAATCAAATAATAGAACTACAAATAATATTTTTATAAATGTATATAAATTGAAATTAGTTTTTATTACCATGACTATGAGGTTTTACATGTCAGACACCCTCCTTTGGACTATATTTTATTACTATTATTATTAATATATAAATGAGAAAAACATATTAAAGTTCTGCTAAAAAATTAAATACAAAAACATATATCTTAATGAGCTAGCTGGAGACGTTTTGATTAGTTCATGTATCCATGGATACATACCATGTATCCTATTATTACTAAAATAAAGTTACAGCATCACTTCTATTCTACATGTTCATTTTTTAGAGATGGAAGTACTGACAAAGCTTCTTCACATAAATCAGTAGAAGGAATGGAAAAAGATTTCAGTTCTCTATCAACAATGTCTGCTCTCAATTTTGTTGAAAAGAAAGAATTCTAATTTAATAACTTCTTTCCACTGCTACTGCCCTGACCCAGGCACTATCCCTTCTTGCCTGGATTAGTGTAACAGGATCTTAACTGGTGGGGTCTCTGCTTCCAACCTTGCTTCCTGTTGATTTACCCCACGTTATTCTCATCTACACCACGCTATACCACACTGTATTACACCAGCTGTAGCGAGTCTGTTAAAAGCAAAGTCAAATCATATCTCTCCCTTGCTTAAAATCTCTGTTGGCTCTCCATATCACTCAGAATAAAAGCCAGAAAGCTCACCACGACCTTTAAAGTTCTGCATGATCGGGTCTCCTTTTTCACTCTCTGACCTCAAATCCTAGGTCTTTGCCATTCCTCCCTGGACCATACGTCATGTGTTCCACCTCCCACCACCCCTTGTCTCTGAGAGCACTGGTCTTCTCTCTGCCTGGAAAAGCTCTCCTTCAACATTGCCAGTTCCCTCCCCTCTTACGAGACCCTTCTCCTTCTATGTGAAACTCAGCTTTCAATACTTCTCACTCTCCAGCCCTGTCCCTCCCACAATTCATTTCTTCTCTAACACCTCTCGTCGTCTAACATGCTAGATATTTTACGTTTAAACCTGTTTACAATTATTCTACCCAGCAAAAGGTAAGTCTTGTGAAGGCAGAGATTATGGAAACTGTCATTAAAGACTACCTCTCAGTGTCTGAAAGGCAGTATGTGCTCAGTAAATACTTTTTGAATGATTGCCTTGGTTTTCTGTACTGCATAGCAAAACACCACAAACACAGCAGCTTAAAACCACAGGCATTTATTCTCTCATGGTTTCCTCGGGTCAAGAGCCCAACCTGGCCTAACTGAGGTCTCTGCTCAGGGTCTCACAATGCTGCTGTAATCTCATTCGATGTCAGCTGGGCCATATTGTTCTCTGAACTCCGTGATTCTCTTTCAAGGTGGTTTTTGGCAGGATTCAGTGTCTGGCAGCCTTAAAACTAGGCTGCTGGCTGTCAGCCAGGGGCCACTCTTAGTTCCTTGTTTCATGTTGCTTTTGCAAGACTGCCCAGAAGAATCTCTCCCTCTGGTCTGTTAAGATAGTCTTATGCACTGGGATGTAATCTTGGGAGTGGCTATCCCAAAACACCCACCAGTTCTACTCCCTGCCCAGGAGGGAGGATTGTACAGAATGTTGTACATCAGGGGGTGGGAATCTTGGGGACCGTCTGGAATTCTGCTTACAAAAATGGCTGAATAAAAAAGAGGAAAGATAAGCTTCATGTTACGGTGACTTGATTTTAAAAGACTTACAGATACCGTTCTTTTAAGTTTTCTAATTAATTGGGATATGGAGGCTTTTACATTCTGGAAAAAGCTTCCGTGTGGGTGGGAGTAAAGGCAGGGGAAGGACAATTGTAAGATTAAAAGGAGAACTGACCTAACATCTTCACATTATTCAGGCAGATCTGTTTCAAGGAAGTATATCCCTCGAAGCTGAATTCCCTTAAAACCATCTGTGCCCCTGGAAATTCTTCAGGTATCCTCCAGACAGATGTATTCTGTGGTGTGGAGGCTACTGACACAATCTATCTGAGGACTGTCACTTATATCAAACACATACAGTCATCTGACATCATGACTTGCCTCCAGCCATCTCTTTTAGCTGCTGCAACAAGATGTCTTTGCTGAAATGAAGGGCTTCCACACCGCACCCCTCCCACGCCAAATTATGTCCCTTCACATTCCTCCCTCAAGGAATTTCCTTGAAGGCATCTCAGTCTCCAAACTCTCATTTTATCAGCCAGCATACTTCCTTAATTATTTTGCTTGAGTTCTTATAAAAGATCCAGCATTATCATTTTCATACATCTTGCCAGGCATTAAAGGTCAAAATACATGACAGAAATAAAGACCAAGAGTTAGAAACTACATATTGCAGAATCCACTCATCTCTGATAGCGAGGGTAGCAGGGTAGACAAAGCTCATTGGCCAAGTGTGCAAAGTACCATCTGCAGAACTAGTTTCCATTGGCTGAAAACACACGAGTGCAGTCAAATCATGGGGAAAGATAAATACATACAAATGGGCTCAAAAGCAATCAGTCTCTTGTGCTGGAATGTTTTCATTAGGATTTAGACACACGTGTGTATGTGTGTGTGTTTGAGGAATACTTTTATATTAGCTTTATAGCAAGTCGGGCTGCATGGGTGGTCTTAAAGTAGGTAGGTGGGAGCATAGTGAAGGTGAGAGTGACAAGTGACATAAGAAGATACACAGTGGCGAAACTGAGCAAATGAGGCTGAGTTGCACTGGTGGAGCAGTAAGGGGAGATCCTAAAGAAGAGAACTTGAAGCCGAGGAAGTATCACAGTGAGCTGATCAATAAAATTAATCTGGAGCCTGAAAAATCTTCCAATTCCTAAACACTCATCCCATCTTTAAGAGGTCTGGTTGCTCTATGTTTTGAAAAGATGTCCAGTTCTCTTATTGCTACATGAATTCTTAAAATAAATTCTCAGTTTTGAATCTAACTGGGTCAATTTCTGTTTCTTCTGACAAGGATATTGCTTTAGAAGTTTTTCTTTTTACCATAGCTTGGTATGTTTTGTTTGCACCACAATACATTCATTTGATTACTACGCATTTTAAATTATAAATGTCTTAATCTACTTCATAAAAAACAAGATTTCATTTTCTAAAATCTGTGGTTATGTGTATGAAAAAATGTGTGGATGGGTGCCTGGATGGCTCAGTCAGTTAAGCATCTGAATTCGGCTCAGGTCATGATCTCACGGTTTGTGAGTTCATGCCCCACGTCGGGCTCTGTGCCGACAGCCCAGAGCTTGGAGCCTGCTTCAGATTCTGTGTGTCCCTCTCTCTCTGCCACTCCTCTACTCATGCTCTGCCTCTCTCTTTCATAAATAAATAAACATTAAAAAAATTTTTTTAAGAAAAAGAAAAGAAAAAAAGTGTGGAATGTAATCTACAGTTAAATCTGGGATTATGAGATTTTTTTCATCTAAATCTTTTCTCTTTTTGTTTTGTATTTTATTTATTTATTTTTTAACATCCTGAAAGAATGGCCAACTCTGCCTCAAAAACAAATTTGTGTTGTTTCAAAATAAAAAGCTATTTTAAAAAGTTACTCATTAAAAAATTCCAAAAGAACTTCTTATAAAAATAGGCTTCATAGAGAAAGTATGCATTTCTAAGCAAAACATTCTGACAAAACAGAATTACCCCCATTAGATGGTAGACCTCAAACCAAAGGGTATCATCTGTGTTGCTCTGTGTGCTCCCAGTAATCTAGAAAGATACTTGGCATGAAGCAGGTGCTCAACCAATAACTGTTACAAGAACAATTCTCTTCACATAAAATAACCAAAATATTCACATACCTGTTTATTATCATCACCACTGTATATCTATTATTAATTTCTAAATAACTTGAAAAGGAAGACTAAATACAGAAAATCTTTTCGTTTATGCCCTCAATTTCCTTTTTCAAGTATACAATGCAACATGGGAAACAATCTCAAATAAATGAAATATAATTAAAGGCTACCCATTGTTTACCCAGAAAAAATCATGAGCAAGAGCATTATAGACATTCCATTCATAATACTTAATTGCCATTTTGAAGTCCTGAGTATTAACGATGCCTGCTACCTCCTATGTTGATTAGGTTTGTCAAACACATTCTATTCTATTCTACTTCATAAATTAGCCCTCCTTGGAAAAAGCTTTTTTGCCTAGCTTTACTTGGAAATGAATATGAACACTTCCCCACTAGATGAGGGGTTCTCGACTGTGACTGGACATTACAATCAGAGGGGAGTACACAATGCTGATGCCTGGATCCGCCCCAGACCAATGAAACCATAATCCTGGGGATGCAGGCTGGAAACTGTGGTGGTGACTGGTGTTGTTTTAATCTCTGCTATAATTTAGCGTGCAGCCAGGATGGAGAAGCTTTCAGATTGTGAGCTTCTTGAATTTAAGAACCATGCCATATTTCCTTTTTTTCCCAGTGCTTACTGATACTTATACAACTTACACAATGATACTTATACATGACTTATAAAAGTCATAGTGCAATTTAAGCTTTATTATAATAACTTCAGAAGTGTAGGGGTGCCTGGGTGGCTCAGTCGGTTGAGCGTCCGACTTCAGCTCAGGTCATGATCTCGCATCGCAGTTTGTGAGTTTGAGTCTCACCTTGGGCCCGCTGCTGTCAGCACAGAGCCTGCCTTGTTTCCTCTGCCCCCTTCTCTCTGCCCCTGCCCCACTTGTGTTCTCTCGCTCTCTCAAAAATAAATAAACATTTGAAAAAACTTAAAAAGTAACTTCAGAAGTGTAAATGATATTTAAAAGCCTCATGTGAAAGTTTAATTACATTTCAATTTCATGTATACTTATTTATTTCTCAGACTTTTGACCAACAGACTTCATTTTAGTTTATTGATTTAGTCTTTCTGAATAAAGGTGGCAAAAACTGCCTGAAAATTAAACAAACCATTCATTTATTTTATTAATAAAATTATTCATTGGTTTTCATTAAAATTATGAATTTTAATTAATTAAAATTTAAAAATACTATTCAAAATATACATTATTTATAATGTAAAATTATATAAATATACTTATTCAAAATACAAAATCAAAAAAGTGTAGAAAAGTAATGAACTTTTTCAGGTTTTCTTATTTACAGGTTTGTAGTATTTATACATGCGCAAATATTAAAATTTAAAACTATACTAAAACTTAAGGAACATGCTGAATGGTAAGGGATCAATAATCACATAGTTGAATATGTATCTGAATGTTGAAATCCACTGTCTATTAAAGGACTTGTTTCAGTTCCCTTCTCATGTAAAGCTAGGAATGCTTTTGGTTCCATGTGAAAGCAAACAAAGGTTTAAGAAATGAAATGTATTTTCACCTAACAAGAGGTCTGGAGTTGGGCAGCTGCTGACATTTATTCAGTGGCTCAGCAACATGAAGGCAGCACTCTGCTTTTCTGCAGGACTTCAGAAAGGCTTCCTTAGTACCGGGCTACACATTCACATTTCTGGCAGAAAAGGTGGAGTCAGGATACTGCCAAGGGTGTAACTAATATTTTTGTCAGCAGAAAATATATATACTCCTTCCCCAAATCCCCCCAGGAGACTTCCAGTTATGTTTTAGTAGTTAAAGAAAGCTACGGCATGTAGCCACCCTCTAGTTATAAGGGTTACTAGACTATTAAGCATTTAACTTCTCCATCTTCTGTTTTGTTGGCAGGCAATGGAAGAGCACTGGACATGGGTTAGCTAGCCAAAATTTTCTGTCATCTCTTACCTTGTTATGTGTTTCTCACCATTCTCTACTCTGTTAGCTGTGAAGTCAACTGCTTCTAAAGGCAATGGATCTAGGTAATATTCTTTTTTTCTAAAAGAGTAAAAAAAATGAAAGAACCAAAACTTTTAAGATACTCTTTCCCAATAGTAAATGTTGCAGTCACAAATTTGCTTTTTCAATTGAGGAAGAAAATGTTATTGTACTCTAATGATGAAACCAATATGGTAAAAAAAAAAAAAAATTAATGAAAGTAGCTGGGTATCTCTGCAAAGTGCCATCAGTGAGAAGCATACAATGGGAAAATGTTAAGTTCCAGTTGATGTCTTATAGAGACATTTCATTTTTCTTTAGATTAAACTACATAATAGGCTATTGTACTTTTTAAAGTTCTACTTTTTAAAGTCTCATAGAACGCTTTACTTTGACCTTGACCTCATTCTTTGGTGTCTTCTTTTTAAACTTTATATTTTACTGTTTCCTCCTGAATGGGATTTCAGACACAATCCTAAATTTTAGCTGTCAGACTTTTTCTTTTTTCTTTTTTTCTGGCAAGACTATGGTTCTTACCCTCATCCATTAATCATTGTTTGGAATTGGATTTTTTTTTTCTTTTAGTCCTGTTTCTAAAGAAAGACATTCCAGAATGTACCAGTTTTATAAATATATTTTCTAAAAAGCAGCAAAAAATAAAACAAAGTTTTAAACATATAGTGCATTTTCTTCTAGAAAAAAAAGTAAAGTTTAGGCTACTGGCATAATTTTATATGTATGTATATATATATACATACATATTTTTTTTTAGAGCTTTACTTTCAAATTTATTTGCTGCTGTTAGAAATGTAATTAGCATTGTTTTCTCCAACTTGAACCCAGGGGAGGAAAATGAGCCCAGAGTCTCAGGCTACTTCCTCCAGTTTGCCTCCGTGGTAAAAGGACAACCAAGATGGAAGCAAGAGCTAACAAGTTCTACCAACTTTCCATTCATAGGGTTGAAGGATGGTTGCAAAAAATCCATCATGCCCCTCGTGAGTCCTCAGTGGTAGGAAGACCTGACATTTCTCATCTGTCATCTTTCTCTTTCAAGATCTTCCAAAGGTGTCAGAGCTCTGTCCATAGCACGGAGACACCAGGCAATGAGTGCTTAGAAGAGGAATTACTTTACATATATATATATAT
>NW_024412400.1:48507377-48547127 GCF_014898765.1 Herpailurus yagouaroundi
TTTTTTCTTCCAGATAGGAACCAGGGACTCCTGGGTGGCTCAGTCAGTTAAACATCTAACTCTCGATTTTGGCTCAGGTCATGATCTCATAGTTGTGAGATGGAATCCCACATTGGGCTCTACACTGACAGCTTGGAGCCTACTTAAGATTCTCTCTTTTTCCCTCTGCCCCTCCCCTGCTTGTGTGTGATCTCTCCCTCTCTCTCTCTCTCTCTCTCTCTCTCTCTCTCTCTCTCCCTCTCAAAAAAAAAAAAAACCTATATAAGAACCACCAGTATTCATAAACGTATCATTACTGATCAGATTAAAACATGTTACAAGATACTTTCAGTAGTTGAAGTCACTGTTATTGTATATAATAAGTATTCATAAGTAGGAACAGAAAAGAGAGGCTTCCAAATTCAGAACCTACCAAAATTTCCAGAGTTTGGGTCCTATAAACACTAATGCCTAGGACATATAAGTTTGCTGTTCTAAAAAAGACTTTCCTAACTACATTTGCTTGAGCTAATCATTAATTAATCAGAATTCTTGTACTGAACAGCTCTTGTTAATTTGGGAGTCTAAATATACACTTATGGCATAATTGGGATTTTACTGACACTATAGATGTATTCAATCATGTGTTTAATCATTCAATAAATATTTACTGGGCACTATCTGATGTGTCTGAAACTGTGCTGAGTACTGGGGTACTGGGGACTGAGTATATCAATGAACCAGACAGAATGGTCTCTATTACCATGACATATATATAGACTCATGAGAAAGACAACAGACAGAAGACAATACACAAGTAAGCACACAAAGACAGATTTAATTGGGTTTTGTTGTTATTGTTTTTTTAATTTTTATTTATTGTGGGAAAGAGAGAACAAGTGGGGGAGGGGCAGAAAGAGAGGAAGAGACAGAATCCCAAGCAGGCTCTGCACTGTCAGCACAGAGCCCAACACAGGGCCCAAACTCACGAACCGTGAGATCATGACCTGAGCCAAAATCAAGAGTCAGGCGCTTAACTGACTAAGCTATCCATATGCCCCAAAGACAGACTTAATTATAAACTGTAATTAAGTACAGCCCTTGCTGTTGACTGAATAACAAGTTAAATAACGTTCTTTTGAGATGGGAATGTTGAAGAAGACATCTGACCAACAAGAAGTAAAAGGTGATACAAACGTAAGGGAATAGATTATTCTTAGCAGATGGAACAGGGCACCAGAGGTTCCTGAATAGGGAAGTATGAATGGGATTTGGTACCCTTAAGAAGCAGGGGGAACGCCAGTGTGTCTGAAACATTTTGAGTAAAGAAAGTATGTATATATGACATAAGGTTAAAGCATAAACCTGGGGTCAGATCATATAAATTCACATCAAGTCATTCTAAGGATCTGACATTTTATCCCACAGGGAATGGGAAGTTATTGAAGGACTTTGGGCAAGATAGACAAAATGATCAGGCTTTATGTTTTTTTTTTAAAGGTTATATAGAAAATGTTTTGGTGAGAAACAAGATAAATACAAAGATGAATCTCTCACAAGAATTGTGCAAATGTTACATATTCTTCTTTATTGGGAATAGGGAAATCCATTGAAATTACTGCAGTTATCTAAAGGAAAAGTGATGGGGCGCCTGGTGGCTCAGTCAGTTAAGCACCCAACTTTGGCTCAGGTCATGATCTTGCGGTCCATGAGTTCAAGCCCCACATCAGGCTCTGTGCTGACAGCTCAGAGCCTGAAGCCTGCTTCGGATTCTGTGTCTCCCTCTCTCTCTGCCCCTCCCCTGCTCACACTCTGTCTCTCTCAAAAATAAATAAACGTTAAAAAATTTTTTTAAATAAAGGAAAAGTGACAGTTGCTTGGACTGGAGGGGTAACTATGATAACGTGGAGAAGTGGCCAGGTATTTTAGACAAAAAGAACAGGACTTACTGAAAGACTGGAAGTGGCTATGAGAAAAAATAGGAACGACAGTTGCCTCTCAGGATCTGGCTTAAGGAGAAGATCAGGAAAGAGAGATCATTCTAGAAGCTCTGGAAAGAGAGATCAAGAATTTAGTTTCTCAAAAGGGAACTAAAACACACTTGACCCATGCAACCTCTTGTAGTTTCTATATCAAAATTGGAATAATGCAAAGATTAGCATGACCCCTTCACATGGCTGGTTCATATTTGTGAAGTATTGCAAAAATTAAAAAAAAACTCACTTCTAAAAGGAAAAGTATTTGGGGTGCCTGGGTGGTTCAGTCAGTTAAGTGTCTTCCTTTGGCTCACATCATGATCTCACAGTTCATGGGTTCGAGCCCTGCATCGGGCTCTGTGCTGACAGCTCAGAGCCTGGAGCCTGCTTCAATTCTATGTCTCCTTCTCTTTCTGCCCCTCCCTCACTTGTGCTCTGTCTCTCTGTGTCTCTCAAAAATAAACAGTAAATATTAAAAATTAAAAATAAATAAATGGAAAAGTATAAAGAAAAAAACAAATTAAAATAAATTACATTACCAAGAAACATTAAAGGAGTAACATCAAGCATACTACTTTATACCCTAAACACAAATTAATTCAAGTCTCTTACGGAGAGACAAGATGTCAAATTTGGTTTAAAAAAAAAAAAAAACTGTTATGTACAACAAACATACTTAATGTGATAAACAGAGTTAGAAAATATAGGGATGATCAAAGAGATGCTAAGAAATTTGAATAAAGAATCAGGAGTGGCATATAATATTAGTCAAGATGAAATATAAGGATAAAAAAATAACTAGGACAGAGAGACAATATGTTATGATACAAGACATAATCATGTAGCAGTCATTAGCCTATGCATCAAACAATGTGGCAACTATACTCACATAAAAAATAAATATTAGAAATATCTATCAAGAGCAACACCTGGGTAGCTCAGTTGGTTAAGCATCTAACTTCTGCTGGGGTCATGATCTCATGGTCTATGAGTTCGAGCCCCGTGTGGGGCTCTGTGCTGACACCTCAGAGCCTGGAGCCTGCTTCAGATTCTCTCGCTCGCTCGCTCGCTCTCTCTCTCTCTCTCTCTCTCTCTCAGAAATGAATAAACATTAAAAAGAAAATAAATATCTATCAAGACAATATGATAAAATTGACATTAGCAATTAATAATACTATCAAAAACCTTCAAATTATCTATGTTAAGATTTAGATGTCTCCCCATGAAGACATCGGACAAGCAGTTCAGGGCTGAGAACACCACTGTTGTTACACTTCTTCTACATGTAGTGCTTTCATGCCCATATATGCATTCACATGGTAGATGATGATTCTTTTAATGTTTCAGACCTACAGCAATTAGAGACTGACATTTGTCTCACCAGGTCTTGCTTGGGTTTAGTTCCAATACAATGGGAGAAAAGTTTTAGGACATCAAGAGGATTGTTTTACTCCTTCATTACTGCATCAAGAAAACCCTAAGCAATAACCAGATATTACATGCACTCTTTACAGTCCTCTGGCAAGGTAACATTTTTTCAAAGTCCATGTGGCTTAGACACCTAACCTTACCTAGCTTACTTGGTCCTTGGGCAAACACATAAAGACAGCTTTGCCTACAGCCCACAGACAGGCTTGAGGACAATTACCAAGCAATGATTTGAATGGGATAATAGATTCTAACTTGTTTTATTACCTTTCCTGGAGCAGAAACCAAGGCCTCAAGTGGCATCCAATTATAGTTCTTAATTCATGTGAGGCATGTTCAATGCTGACATCAAATCACAACATCCTTAACCTCACTTGGGTGCCAAAAGACAAGATTTTCTTCTATTCTCTAGAATAAACTTCGAGTAGCAAATATACATAATTGGCTAGGCAAAGAGGGATTTCTCACAGGAATCTGCAATATGTGTAATTTGTCTTCTCTCCTTGTTACAGTATGTATAATTTATCTTGTGAGAAATGAATGGGAAAAGGGCACAGGGGTCTTTCTGCAACTTGGTTATTAGTCACAACCTATTGATACCATATTCTTCCCAAGAGAGATGAGTAATGCCACAGCCCCATGATATCAGAGGCTTGGAAAGGACTCCTATAACATGGAGTATTGCAGGTAGAATTAGATGAGGATTCTGGTCATGGATTAAAGGGAAAGAGACTAATTAAAAATAACTCCAGGGGTGCCTGGGTGGCTCAGTCGGTTGAGTGTCCGACATCGGCTCAGGTCATGATCTCACGGTTGGTGGGTTCGAGCCCCGCATAGGGCTCTGTGCTGACAGCTCAGAGCCTGGAGCCTGCTTCGGATTGTCTGTCTGTCTATCTGTCTGTCTGTCTGTCTCTCTCTCTCTGCCCTCCCCCACTCACGCTCTGGCTCTCTCTCCCTCAAGGATAAATAAACATTAAAAAAAACTTAAATAATAATTCCAAGGTTTTCTGAGAAAGTTCAGAATAAGGGTCACATTTTGGAAGAGAAATTCAATTTAAAACAAATGAAATGTTTTTCCCAAATGTGAATATCCATCAAGTACCTGGAAGTGTGGGAGATGTTCATAAGACAGATTAACAAGAATACTTATTGTTTGGGTTTAATTCACACAGAGGCAATGATGTGTATGAATGTTAACTGAGTGCCTTTGTAGTAACTGTATTTTCTAGTTGTTGACATTATTTAACTGATACTTTATTGCCTAAGTTTGTGGCTTATATAAATTGTAATAATCTTAGTAAATACCAAAAACAAAAAGTGTAAATAATCATTCCTGTTAGATGTTAGGTCTTGCAGCGGGTGAAAGAACCCTTGAAAATAAACCAAATTTTAAACTAAAACTTTATTTTTAGAGTATCTAAAATACTTTAGAGTATTAAACTAAATTTTTTTTTATTTTTAGAGTATCTACCTTTAAAATAATGTACACAGACACACACACACACACACACACACACACACACACACATTTAGGTAGAAGTAACATAAAAGCCTTTGCCAACATTTCTTAGGTTAAAGAAAAGATAACATTGTGAATTATATGTGGAAGTGATGGTTTGTTTACTGGCTGTTCAAGGAGTCTTGATCCCCCTTTCTGCCTCTATTCCTGCACACAGTATCCACATCCCCGCCCTCTGCCCAGGAACAAACAAGAGCCTAGAACCATAGCCAGGTGGTTGTTCCATGAGGATAACAAAGGGCCAGAAGTTCTCCCTGTCCTTCCAACTCCACCCTTTTCATTTCTCTTTCCATTTTTCCAGGTTCAGAATTCCTCCCTAGTCTCTGAAAGAAAAAAAGAAAAAAACTGAGTCTGCAAGTTTGCTTGTTCTCTCTTTTTTTTTTTAATTCAAGTTAGTTAACATATAGTGTAATAATGGTTTCAGGAGTAGATTTTAGTGATTCATCACTTACATATAACCCCCAGTGCTCATCCCAACAAGTGTCCTCCTTAATTCCCATCACCCATCTAAGCCCACCCTCATCCACTTCCCCTCCAGCAACTCTCAGTTTGTTCTGTTTTTAAGAGTCTCTTATGGGGTGCCTGGGTGGCTCAGTTGGTTAAGCGTCTGACTTCGGCTCAGGTCATGATCTCGTGGTCTGTGAGTTCAAGCCCCACGTCCGATTCTGTGTCTCCCTCTCTCTCTGACCCTCCCTTGTTCATGCTCTCTGTCTCAAAAATAAGCATTAAAAATAAATAAAAAAGAGTATCTTATGGTTTACCTCCCTCTCTGTTTTTATCTTATTTTATCTTCCCTTCCCCTACGTTCATCTGTTTGGTGTCTTAAATTCCACATATGAGTTAAATCATATATTTGTCTTTCTCTGACTGCCTTATTTTACTTAACATAATACACTCTAGTTACATCCACACTGTTGCAAATGGCAAGATTTCATTCTTTTTGATTGCCAAGTAATATTCCATGGTACATACATACCACATGGGACTGGGGGAGTGGTGAGGGGAAGGAACACGTTTGTGCATAAATGATGGAGAATATGAGGAAAGAATGTTCATAATCTAATCAAGTCACACTCATAGCATGTCTTCTTTTTCTCTTACCATAAAAGATGTTGTCAGGGTTTTTCTCCCTACTTAAAAGATCTTAAAAGTAAGAATCATGTCTTACACAAGTCAATTAGTGTTTAGTGAGTGAGAACATGAGTGAATGAATAGATAAGTGAATGAAATTTTCTTCTTTGGAGTGGGGGCTAAAGATGTTTGAATAGGGCTTTTTCAGTTTACAAGTTTCTCAATATACATTTTGTCATTTAATTCTTGATAGAGTTGCATAAAGTAATTTTAGAGATAAAAAGCTAAGGTAATTTAAAATACTTTTTAATATTTACTCATTTTTGAGGGAGAGTGAGTGTGTATCTGTAAGCAGGGGAGGGGCAGAGAGAGAGGGAGACACAGAATCCAAAGCAGGCTCCAGGCTCCGAGCTGTCTGCACAGAGCCCGACGCAGGGCTTGAACTCACAAACTGTGAGATCATGACCTGAGCTGAAGTCAGTTGCTTAACTGATTGAGTCACCTAGGCACCCCAAAACTAAGATAATTTTGAAATTACGACACGAATCCGGGTCTTCTGACTCCAACTAGTAGCCATTTTCATTCTAGGAGTCTGTGTCTTTAGAAGAATGAGACAAATTAGAACAGTAATGTCTGAGGCTAGAGAAGGAGGATGTTTATTAAAGAATCCATGTAGAATAGGCCAATAAAGGGCAGCCTAGGCCCATGGAAGCAGGTACTCATTCACTTGGCCCATTTGAGCTTCCTTCCTCTTACCGGTGGTTCTTGAGTTGCCTCAGGAGCTACATGACTCAGATGCCCAGTATCTTGACTGCCATGTCCTATGCTCCTCTCCATGTAGTAAGTATTTTGCTTTTCTGATTGCCTGTGCCCTCACTCCCACCCCCCATAAAAAACTCTTTTGAAGACCAGTATAAACTCCTCTGATGGATTACAGCCACTCCCAATCCCACTTGAGAGTAAGAGTAATACCTGATCCCAGGTCCCCTAGGCCATTCCTTGGTTTTCACGCTTGTAATGTCAACTGCCAACTACTTACAACTTCCATTGCCAAATATAGTGCTGATCCCTTTAAGTGTTTAACTATTAACCCTCTAACATACCCATGACATTTATATTATAAATTATTATTTTCCTGTCAAAGGAATCAAGATCAGAAAAATAAGGTAACTTAGCTAAGATCAGTGACACAGTTAATTAGTACAGGAGCTGCATGTCAACTTCAGGTCTGGCTAATGGCAAAGCCCAGGTTCTTCCATAGCATCAGGTACCTTGTGCAGGTACTCCATTTCCAGTGAGTCCCTCTTGACAGTCATATCTAAAACAACACCTGCCCCCAGTCACTCCTTGTTCTTTTACCCTGCCTTGTTTTTCTTCAGACCATTGACCCTCATGTATAAATTGATTTTTGTCCCCATGACTAAAATCTAAGCTTCCAGAGGGCAGGGACTTACCATTTTTGTTTGTTGCTGCCTTCTCCATTGCGTAAAGCAGAGCCTGGCAATAGTTTTATCTCAATAAATACTTTTTTAAATATATGGATGTATAATTCTAGAATACTTGTTATTTCAGTTTCTAAGTATAGTTCCCTCAATATTTTTCCTGTGAGAATGAGGGCAAAGTTATATATAGAAAAATTAAGAAAGGGTATGAGAGACAATCTAAGTAATGCTAAACAGCAGGAAGAGTAACTAATGTTTTTGACATTATACATTCATTTACATGTCAGGGTATTCCAGCCCCGTATTACTGACAGATTTCCTAATCAGCGTACAATGCTGCAACAAACATTCCCCAAATCTCAGTGGCTCACAATAGCAAGCCTGTATTTCCTGCTCGCTTTACAGGAGGCTTGACTTAGCTCTACGTGTCTTCACATTCTTGGTCCCAAGCTGAAGGATAGTCACTACCTAGGCCATACTGTTCTCTTAACAGAAAGCAGACATTCGAGGAGAGACATGGCCAATCCACAGAAGTACTTTCAATATTATGTCTATTCACATTCCATTAGCCGAAACTAGTGATATGATCAAGCCAAAGTCAATGGAAAAAACAATGCATGTAAGAAATCAAGGAAAGGGGTGCTTGGGTGTCTCAGTTGGTTAAGCATCCAACTTTAGCTTGGGTCGTGATCTCATGGTTCATGCATTCAAATCCCACATTAGGCTCTCTGCTGTTAGCACAGAGCCCACTTTGGATCCTCTGTTTCCTTTTCTCTCTCTCTCTCGCTTGCTCAAAAATAAATAAACATTAAAAAATTATAAAAACAATTCAAGGCAAGATCAAGGAATGAGTAAGACAATATACTATATAGATATTATATTTCTAGATCTCTCTAAGATCATTTCCTTCACTGATTGCACACATTTATAAATGACCCATCTTATATTTTTCATCAAGTTTTTTCTTTCCTAAGTACACACTTGTGTCTACTGAATATTGGCCAGATTTTCATTATACGTTTTTCCCAACTTTGTACAGACTGACTTTTAATATGAATTTCTAACTTACTAACTCTCAAATTTGGCCTCATTGACAAATTTAATCTTATTCAGTCAAATATGACCGAAGTCCATGAAAACCAAGGTCATTGGAAAGACCTTTATTTTTTGAACATAGAAATCTCATGAGATGATTTGTCCATAACAAAATCAATAGAGCATTTGATTCTTCAGCTGTGAAATACCCAACATGCTTAGTCAGAGAAAATACAATCTTAGTTTTAAAGACTTCCTTAAGTATCATGACAATTTTGCTGTTCTTGGAACTTTATCAATATTTCATGATGATATTCTTCTCTGCAGGAGAACCTAAGAAAAATATTCTATTAATCATGGAGATATTAAAACTATCTGTCACTTGTAGCATGCATATGTAATAAAGTAATCAGATAAAATTGATATCAGAGACAAATGGTCCACATTAAAAATGTCTGCCCAAACTTCTGAAATTACTCCTTTTATGATGATCTCAGTAACTAAACCTCTCAATTTGCAAATGAAGATAAATGAGAAGATAATTTTTTAAACTCTGAATTGTAGAACAGAATAAAGACAGGCCTAAAGTGGCTAACAGTGTAATAGCTGAAAAAAATGCCTTCACACTTTTCAAGACAAATAAATAGACAAATTAACCTACTGGCTATTTTCTTGAACATTTATTTCAAATTCTCCAAAAATTTAATTTAAAATGAAATTAATGGAAGCATGTGAACTTAAGCAAATATTTATGTATGTATGGGTTTTAGTTTTAAAATGTGTACATATAGAGTTAGACTCGGGGCTCCTGGGTGGCTCAGTTGGTTGAGTGTCCAACTCTTGATTTTGGCTCAAGTCATGATCCCAGGGTGGGTCATGGGATTGAGTCCCATGTTTGGCTCTATGCTAAGCGTGGAGCCTGCTTGAGGTTCTCTCTTTCTCTCCCTCTCCCTCTCTTGCCCACTGTGCTCACTCTCTCTCCAAAATTAAAATTTTTAAAATTAACTAAAAATAAATAAAATGAAGAGGTAGACTAGAATCAGTATGTCCCATATGCCTTGGAAGATAGTGAATTAAAAAAAAAAAAGGAGCTGAAATGAGGTCAAGGAATATGCTAGATGACAAAAATTGTTATTTGCTTCCCAATATCTATTTTTCCCAACTTCCTCACCAGTGGAATCCTGATTTGGTTCAGAATGACAATGTTCCTGCCTTAAAAAGTCTCACTTTCATAGACTTCAGGCTTCCTAAGAACATATAACCTAGTTCTGACCATGATCTTTAAGCAAAAACCTATTGGGTGATTCCCCTAGGAAAGTAATTGCAACACAGCGCCTATAAAGGTTTCTGAGAACTTCAGGTGGAAAATCACCCGATAACACTAGCTGAGCAGAAAGACTGAAGGAGTTCAGATCATGATGATATGAAGCCACTGAACCAGCCCTGAGCTGCCTACCCCTGGACTTCTTTTTATTAAAAAGTGAAGTGAAGTGAAGTGAAGTGAAGTGAAGTGAAGTGAAGTGAAATGAAATAAAATAAAATAAAATAAAATAAAATAAAATAAAATAAAATAAAATAAAATAAAATAAAACAAAACAAAGTAAAGTAAAATAAAATGCTAAAATAAAATAAAATAAAATAAAAACCTCTCTTTAGTTCAACCAGTATAATTGGGTGTCTGTGAGATGCAGCTGTCTCAATTCTTGACTCAAAATCTCTCTCAGTCACTCAGATGTTCACTAGCTAATAAAAACCCTGAAAATCCCTGTGATAAAGAAATCTATTTAACTTTCTTTAACAGGGAATTTCTCAAACTTATTCATCAACAGATAACTGATAATTTGCCTATAAACTATCATCCTAATGTCCACCTTTTAGTAAACATTTAACCAGAGGTCTTAAAAGGCATAGGACTTTAACATTCTGTAATTACATAATTAAAAACCTAAAAGCCTATGTATTTCCATAGCCACAATTGCCCGGAATCCCATCCTTCTTAGGAAGGGTTTTTTACCAGTGACCATTACTGACATAAGCCATTACTCAAAGAGCATTCTCAGTCTCCATGGGTGTTGGGTGTGCCTGTGACCTTTACAGAGCTTAGGCAAAGAAGCCCTGAAAATTATCTTTCCTCCTTATTCTGATTCATCCAGGGATGACTGTTGAAACTTAAGGCAGATAATGTTCTATCTAATTCCTAAAGAAATGTAAGCAGGAGAAAATTACATAACCTTTCTCTGGATTTAGATTTACATTGCCCAGCTTCTAGTACTATAAGCACTTGATCAGCATTTGCTGACTGGTATTTGACTTCCCTTTATTTTTTTCTCTATGTTTCAACCACTGGAGAAAAAGTTCCTTAACTTAGCCATGGTTATGTCAAACTAATAGACAAAAGTACTGAATGTGTGAAAATGCTTTGTTCATACTAATGGTTTTCAAGTAAGTTTCTGCATCTAATAATTAATTTCATCATCACCATACATAACATAGTCCCTATTTTCAGAGCTCTATGTTAAGCACAGATGAGCCTCGAGGAAGGTAAATGCTTTGACTCTTATCCTATATTCTAAATGAAGAGGAAGTACACAGAGAAAAATAATTGGGGAAAATGGTACTTATCAATTTGTGCTTAGAACTAAAGGGTAAATTTCCAGGTTTTATAACTTCACGTTTGCTTCATTAGTTTTTAAATGAGCAAATTACATTTAAGCCATTGGTCTTTACATTCTAACATGGCATCAGTCTGGAGATATCGGGGGTCGGGGGGGGTGGGGGTCTGAGCATAGCATGATGCTTCTTACCCACTTTTTTTTTTTTTTTTTTGGCCAGACAAGATTGCAATAAAGACAAAGTAAAACCTAAAAGGGTCAAAACCAAACTGCAAATGCTAGTCATTCACTATAATCATTCTAATTTCTGCAGCAATGGAATATGGGACCAATCACTGTGGCAACAATAGGGAACTGCACAAATACCTCGTCAGGGATGCAATAGGGTGCCCTTGGTACACGCAGCAGCATCCTTGATGTGGAGCTTCAGTGATCGATACTAGAGACCTGGAGCAGCAGCAGCATCTTTAATGCACATGGTAGGCCAAGCTGTTCCTTTGGAGTTCGCCAAAAGAGGAGCTATCACAACCATTAGTAGGGGAAAAAAAGGATGCGTGGATCATTCAAGCTAATCCACTGAGTACATGTGAGGAACCTGGAGGGAGCAAGAGTTCTTAGAAGAATATGGATTTGCAAACTTATTTTTACTCTAAGGCTGCCATAGTGCAGGAAAAAAAAAAGTGAAAATACCAGAAAAAGGAAGCAGCAGCATATCCAAAACTAATTGTTAAACAGATTTTGGTGGCCTAGGATCTTGTAGAATAAGATTCTAGGAGGGTGTGATGACATAAGTAGTCTAAAGGAGTTGGTTAGACAACATAAAAATAATTTTAAGTAGAGAGGGATAAAAAGAAGAGCAATCCTATGTATAATAAAGTGGGGGATAGGGGATAGAAAAAACATACCAAAAGCATGAACCTATTAAGGGTTTCCCATAACTGGAAAAGCTATGATTAAGGGAGCAAAGGCACACATATGTCTATAAAGCACTTTCTTTGAAATAGCCCTACACCAAACACAACAAGGTGCAAATAAATGACAGGTACTTTCAGCTCTAGTTGTGCAGGTGATGGCCGCGGCTGGCTATAGGCCCTGGGGAGCATACAGACAAGAACGCATGGTAAAGTAGGGCAGATTACAAAGAAGGAGTAAAAATAGAAAATAAAATCTTATCACAGTAAGGTCAGGAAACGTGAACTTCAAAAGATAGGAAAGATAAAGTGTTCTGGAAATATATAGACCTTACGTATGAATAGTTGGGACCTTTTTTTGTTGTTATTAAATATAAACATTCTTTTAGCCCCTTTTAATCCCTATCTGATCAAAAGCATTATTGAGCTACTTTAAGGCCTAAAAATAGATACATTTTTAGAATAAAGAGATTTCTGACAATTGGAGAAAAGTTATATTAGTAAATTTCTAAAATGTAAGTAACATATTAAATCTGAAAAATATAGACTGGCAAAATTTCATATGACATAAAAATTATGAAGGGCAAAAATAGGAAATCACAAAAAATCATTAATGTCCTCAAAGAAGACAGGATACTGGGTAAAAACTGAAAAGATTTATTTTGAAAATCCTCTCAGTCTAACTGAATCTTCTATAAACATGTCTTGGCTTTTTTAAAATATAAACTTAATCATTTATTTTAACTTCAGTAAATATACTTTGTAGTCCCTTTAATACTAGATGGGTTAAAACCAGACTGGTATGGTAAAATTGCTCCTGATTACAGGATGATGGAACTAAACAATAATTTCAAGTGTAATTATGGTATCATTCAAGGTTAAAGTACTTAATATATTTCAGATTTATGACCTCTTTTGAATGTACAATAAGCATTTACATACACATATCCATACTTCTTACTAGGAGAAGTAGAAATCTGAGCCAAACCAGAAACTGAACCACAGGAACCTAGAAGACACAGTTCTACTCTAACTCTAACTCACTCTAACAATATATCCCCTTTTACTTGTGATGCAGACAAATCCTTCTTCTGAAAACGTATGTTCATCTCTAAAAACTTTTCATTTTCTCTACATATACTTCTGCTTCAAATGCTCTTTTTTAAAATTACGTTTTATTTTAGAAAGAGAGAGTGCACACTAGCGGGGCACAGGGGCAGAGGGAGAGAGAGAAAGAGAGAGAAGAATCTTAAGCAGGGCTGAATCTGATGCACGGCTCGATCCCATGACCCTGGGATCCTGACCTGAGCCAAATCAAGAGTTGGACATTCAACGGACTAAGCTACTGAGGTATCCCTCAAATGCTCTTTTAATAGGATTTTATTCATGGGCATGTTCCTGATGATGCTGAGGAAAAATCCACTCTGTTTCCCTCACTGCAAAAATTGAGTATTTATCATGATCCCATCATAAGAAATCTGTGGGAATTTTACAACATCAAAATAAAGCTCTTTGTAACTAAGAATCTTTATAAGCACTATGGAAGTCTTAAGTCCAGCATAGTTAATTATTGAGAAGTTTCTCCCACTGTCAGCTATTTTAGTCAACATAACATTAAATTCTTAAATTTTTTCAATTTAATAATCCATTAAAAGTTTTCTAGATATAATTCTTCTTTATTAAATGAACAAATGGATCTGGGTTATCATGTGCAAGATTATGTAAGTATCCTTTATGACATTTTCTAGCACAAAACTCTTAACTTTTCAATAATAGAAGTGTTATTTACACTGAAAAATTAATTCACATTTATAAGAGTTTTCCAATGCTTTTGGGAAATGTCTTTAAAATAGTTTTTTTAATCATATTTTATGCCCCAATGTAAAAGGCAGTACTACTCTGAAAAAAAAAGAGAATAAGAAACATTTTTAAAATTTACTTTTAATAAACATATAAAATGCATCTGTGAATCAGAACAACAATAATATGAGCAAGAATGTCCAAATTCAGAGAAGGAAAAATGGTGGAAGGCAAACAGGGAAGGATGGATACTTAATGGCTACAGAAAGACTAACCCGCAGAATTTCCAAGGTGAGTATCACAAATCAGTATCTCTCAATTGAAACATCAGAATGTGTGAGGTTACTGAGGGAACTTCCATGAACTAATATGGCAGCAAACATCAGGATCAGTAAGGCTGAACAAAGAATTCCACTGACATGCCGTATTTTCAGGAAGCATTTAGTCAGTGAGCAGAGTGAAAGATAGTGACATAATTGGAGGCAGACCCACAGCTGTTCATTTACGTTAGACATAGAAAAAAAAAAAAAAAAAAAAAAACAGCCCAACCACATTATAAACTATCCAATCCTATAATGAATCTCCTATAAATAACTGGTTCAGGATGAGAACCTCACTCAAAGGTAACAGCATTGGTTCTTATCAAATACAATATCACATGAAGGAGGAAATAGGAAGAGCAAATGGCAAAGGACACTCACCAAAATAATCTTGCCACAGAGCAGATGACAAAAAAAAATAGGTCTTAAATTAAAATTTAAATGAAATGGTTAGTTTTACAAAGCAACTACTCAAAAGATACAAACAATTACAGTACATGAAACTATGTAACAAAGGAATGAAACAGGAACCAAAACAGCTTAGGAAAGAAGCAGAGTAGGAAGTAAAACCATTACAGAAATGGAGGCTAATCTGACAGAATTAGGTAGGACAAAATATGGCAAGGAACATGGAGCATCATACTGAAAATACAAAGCAAAATGAAGTGGAAACGGAGTTGAGGAGGACTCCAGGAAAAAATGATCACTATGGAATCAAACATATACATAAATGGTTTCCCTGAAAGCAAGAATCAAAACAATGAAATATAACAATTATTTGACAATATAAAACAAGAAAACTTTCCAGAAAATGAAAGTAATAATGGTAAATCCAGAGACAGAAAGAGTACAGCATGTACCAGGAAAAATTAGATATAGAATGACCAATTTTATTACAGAATAATAAAACCACTGGACTTCAAAGGTAATGAAAGAGCCCTCTAAAATGTACAAAGACCAAGATATTTATAAATGCAGCTTTGTGCAGTGGCAGTATCATAGCCAATGAGGTTTATCCAAGGCATGATTATTGCTAATTGAAGATACTTATAAATGGTAAATAATCAGGCTAGTGTCCAAAAGTTCCACAGAACACTAGAAGATGGTAAAATAATGCCTCAAAGATAGTGTGACTCAATAATTTTAGTACCTCCCAAATTCTCACGTAAGAATAAAAACAATGAACTTTAGATATATAAAAACTCAGGGTATATATAGTGCCTATAAATTCTTCCCAAAGAAACCATTCAAGAGTAAATTTTAGCTACCCAAGAAATAAATGGAGATACAGTGGCGAAAACAAACAAAAACAACTAGTGATGAATGTTAATACCTTTTAACTCCAGTACTAAGACTAAACAGTTATAGAGATTATAGATATAGACAAAATGTAAAAGTCACCAATCCTGACAGGATTCTTTCATTTCCTTGCTCTCTTTCTATATTAAGAAGTATGCAAAAAATCTTTGTGTGCACAGGTGCACATCAAAGATGAAGCAGCAGTGAGATAAACTGAGATAGAATTATAAGGAGGTCATATTCTGTTTAGATTACCAGGAAAGAAAAGAAGCCTGTAGGGCTCAAGTAGGAGGCTCTTACCAAAATCAAGCCTGTATATTTGTTGACGTGCCCCTTGTACTCCTTCTCAGAAACAGCCTGATGACTAGTGTATGAAGGCGAGGCACCCTCAATATAAAGGAATTTTCTAGAGTACAACTTGCTTAGGCACCAAACACACTCTCCTATTGGTTGTATCCAGGGCCTCAAAGAAGAGAAATTCCAATTTACCAGAGGTCCAAAATTGAGTGGACCACTAGTTTCATCAAATGCACTTAATGTAGTTAAATTCAACTGAATCTTTTATTACACCCATATGATTTTAAACATCAATTATTGGCCATCTCTAAAGAGATATTTATATAGAAGCCATGAGGATAAATACTTGCTGATTCTAGACTAACTGGAAAATTTTCTTGGTTTTAAAGATCAATTCACTCTCAGCACTTTTTTGTGAGGTAGGAGCTACTATTGAGCAAGCTTTACAGATGAGACATATGAAGTACACCATACAGAAAAGAGCGGCATAAGTAATAGTCCCTGAAATAGAGAGCCTAGAGTCATAATCCACCTGTGCCATTTAATGCTGTTATGAAGAAATTTGTTTGTAGTGAGGTTTCAGTCGTTTGAATCATAAAATAATGACGATAAAAACAATAACGGTGTTGTTCTGAGGATCAACTCATACAAGGTACATAAAAATGCTTTATTTACAAAGCATTTTACCAACTTATCATTATTACTATTACTATAAACATTCTCCATCTGGTCATCTCATTTATAATTAGCAACACTGCACACGCTTTTATGTCTTTAAAACGCAAAAGGGTTATCCTATTTTTCAGTAGAACTAAAAATCATTAGTTTCCTTCCACAAAGTGTATATAAAATACTGGTCTCTGAATGTGCCCTGGAAAAAGAGTTTAGCTTAGCCTCTCAAGGGACCTTTATCTCAAAAATGTTAAGGACAACTGATAGTGGAATGAATTGCCTAACCAGTTGCTGAAGGTAGTTTTTAAATCATGGGAGCTATGGATTTTAAAAGCATGCACTAGCAAATTCAGATTTATGTTATCTCTGTTATCTATTGGTCCCTTGAACTTTCTTTTTCCTAAAATAACTGCATGGGTCTAAGAAGAATCCCAAGAATAGATGATTCAGACCAATTAATAAGAAACTATCTCTCAGGGTTACAGTTTGAGTACAAAACATTCTGGCAGTCCAGACAGAGCTTTTCAAATATTCTACATGTTCACAGTTTATAAGAGATGTACAAGTTTTCTCCTTTGTTCTTATGGTAATTTATTTTTTCTCTGGTCTCTCAGAACACTCTTCTTTACAACAAAGTCATATTCCAGATAAATTCTGAATATGTCACCTTTCAGTACTTTTTTCCCACTTCTCTTTATTCTTTCTTAAGCTGGCATTAAGCAGGAAAGCATGCATTTCCAACGGGAAGCAACTTCAGCACATGAGGTTTCCAAAAGTATTACTAATGCAGAGTGGATTTAATAACTGGGAGAGATAATTGCAGCATTGCCTGTGAGGCCTACAAATATTTAACAATAACAAGCATTAGAGGGGTGAGACTCAAACTCCTTTGTTCGGAGAAACTAAGCCTGTATCTCTAATTTGATACCAGCTTCACTTCATTATAGTCCATCTCTGCAATTTTGTGATTTAGATTATACAGCTTTGATCTATACTTTCCTTCTCCTCCTACTCTGGTATATCTTTATGGGCCTAAAATCCCCAGGCAAAAACCCTTGAAATGGCTGACTGCCAGGACTCGTTTCCAAACCCTTGAATTCTTTTCCCAGTCTCATGCTTTGAATTTGGAAGTGAAATACATTTGTTTTAGCTTGTTCATTTGTTTTCTTTGGCCTGATGCAACTTAAGTGCCATTAAGTGTTTCTGTGATGTCTGAACTTGAGGGAAGAAGAAAAGTACAAGATATGTTACAAGTGAAAAAGGAACTGTAATGTCACAGAATTCCAGAAAAGCCATCACACACATCATGTTCAATATTTTCCTCTCTACCTTTTACCATTTACCTTTAAATCCTTTTAAGACTTACTCAATTCCATCTTCATTAATTGCATTTAGGAATTTATAATTAAAGGAAAATTTTCATATTAAAATATCTATCAAAGCAAAACTGTTTTCTTTATTTAACATTAGGGAAAATTTCAAGGCTTTTTTTTTCACAATAGATAGTCAATGTCTGAGTTACAATTATAAAACATCCTGAATTGGGGCGCCTGGGTGGCGCAGTCGGTTAAGCGTCCGACTTCAACCAGGTCACGATCTCGCGGTCCGTGAGTTCGAGCCCCGCGTCGGGCTCAGGGCTGATGGCTCGGAGCCTGGAGCCTGTTTCCGATTCTGTGTCTCCCTCTCTCTCTGCCCCTCCCCCGTTCATGCTCTGTCTCTCTCTGTCCCAAAAATAAATAAACGTTGAAAAAATAAATAAATAAATAAATAAAACATCCTGAATCTATTCAGGTGAATCTTATCTAAAAATCCAAATATAAATTTTCAGAAGAATGATTGAATTAATGCTTCTAATTCTCTACCTCTCCATTCACATTACTTGCCATATGACTTTGAATGTCATTCCTCAAAACATAATGTAATATATTTCCCTACCCCTTGATTTTGAATTCAACTATGTAATTTTGTTTTTCTCAGTAGGATGTTTGTAGTGTGGGTACATTCAGGGCTTGGGAAAAAAAAAAAAAAAAAAAAGAGCACATAATTGTCTGCCATCGTTCTTGTGCCACTACCAGCTAAGAACATGGCCAGGCTAGTCTGCTGGTGGTTGAAAGACACATCAAGTAGAACCATATCACCCCAGTCATTCCAGCCAAGGCCAGCCTAACATCAGCCAACACCAGTTCATTCCCAATGTGTGAGCGAGCCAGCCATAATCAGGAGAACTACTTCATCACTCCAGCTGACTGCAGAACAAGCAAGCCCAGCCACCAGCACTTGGGCACATGAGTGTAGGATAAATAAATGCTTATTGTTCAATGTCTTTAAGGTATTGCAGTTGTTTCTTATGCAATATTTTCATAACAATATATAACTGATACACATGGGTCTAGACATAATATATGCACATGCATAAACATATGTATACATTATAGTATAAACAGAAACGTGTTGGAGGGTAAAAATGTTTCTGGATAGCTATGTGCAATACCTATATATATGTTAATAAATTTTATAGTAGATTTAGAAACTTTAAGATTACAGTCACAGAAATAGACCATTTTTCCTAAAGGTACTTTACTTAAAACCCTTTTGCCTACAGGTTTTCCAAATATTGAAACTCCCTTTAATATTATATTATATTAATATTATAATAAGTCTTATTTTTACTTTTTGTATTTCTGGAAAAATTTAGCATTTTAATCATTTAGTTCTTAGCATATTTTTATCTTAATTTTGTATACCTGATAAATAAATATTATATTTGCAACACTTTGGAAAAGGTAGAAATGTTTTGTTTGTTTGCAGGCTTTATTTAATATTTTATTCATTTTTTAATGTGTTAACACCCAGTTAGTCAGGAAGGTTAGCCATCAATTCTTGTCAATAATACTAATTTTTACAAGTAAGTTTAGTCAATTATAGGGATATGCAATCTTGATACAGTCCAATTATGGTTGTCCTATTTCTTAGCCCAGTGTTCCTCCATGGGAATAAATATATTGAAACATTTTAATACCATGTGATGTGCTGTGAACCTGAAATATTTTAGTCTTTCAAAAATGAAATATCTCAAACTAGCTAGTCTTTTAAGTGTTCAAATATAGATAAAATGGGTAAAGAAATAAACAATGATATAAAACACTCCCATCCTCATAAAAATGTTATAAATTTGATAACATGTACTATAAATATCTTTAAATATGTCAAATAGACTGGAAGTGAACGGAAACATCTAACTCCTTATCTCATCCTGCCACTATCCATGTGGTCAAGGGAACAACTTGGGAATTAGAAGTTATTATGGGTCTGGTACTATTTTCAATTAATGGCAGGAAATACTAAAATATGATGCAAAACAGGAGAATAAAGTGGATATTTAACTTAAAACTAAGGTGATTAATTCACACACATGCACACAAACACACCTCCCACAGAATCAAAGTACATGTACCCCTCGAGAGAACACAAATTTCCAATGTATACTGGATAAGAAAATATATAAATTCATTTTTGTTTGTCAAAGTATATTTTATTTTAGAAGCTGAGAAGAAAGCCTACCAATTCCCTTATTCAGTACCCTCCAATCTTTTTTGTCTTTCTGCCACTGTTTGCAGGGCAAGATTGTTTCCACAATGGGAAACTCTTCATAAACTATAAAATGCCATACAAGTATAACCTTTTTCAACTATCTTTGCATTTATGGATTATGCAATGTAACCCAAGGTATGTTGAGTTTTGCTTATTCTAAAGGGATGGTACTATATTGAAAGCAACAGAAAAATTATCATCAATATTGGAAAAGCAATTCCAGTTAGATCCATTCTACATGACAGTATGGTCTGAAACACTCTCATCAACTGATTTCATATACTCATGAAAAGTATACCACGTGGCAAAAATGTCCAAGATCACACAAAATAAAGCTTAGAGAAGAGGGTATTGAGGGGGAGCGGTGGGGAATACCACTAGTCACAGCATCAATGAAATTGGATGGAAAAACTCAGTTGAGCCACAAGCCGGGAAGCTACCCGAGACCACACCAATAAAGAGTGCTAAGGTTCTACTGCAGTAAATCAGACACTGGTGCCAATTTACTGGGCTTTCCATGTAGAATTCCTTACATAACTACCAGAATGTAATTTGGTTATACTTCCACTGAAGTAGACAGTGCCCTCAAGTGGATACAGGTTTCAAAACACTCCTCACTGATCACCCTATCTTGCTTCAGTGGTTCTGGGATTCCTGCAACAAGTTTGCTGGCCACATATTGCAACTGTTGGCAAGCCCACCCTCAACTCTGAGACCAGCAGCTGAACACCAGCCAACACTGAGTAGTCATTGTCAGCAGAAGGTTCCAGCTAAAATCACACGTGCACAGGGCAATGACCAGAGCCCTGCAGCAGGATTTATCATCTCAGTTTTAAACATTCAATGTGCCTTCTAGAAAGGCAACTTGTTCAGGAACTTTCAAAAGAAAGTAGGGAGATATTTAAGGATACAAACTTATAACCAGTAGATGAATAAGTCCTGGAGCTCTGGAGATCTATGCACAGTATGGTGATTGTAATTAACAATACTGTATTATGAAGTTGCTAAGAGACTAGATCTTAACTATTCTCACCACAAAAAAAAAAAGAAATGGTAATCATGTGACTCGATGGAGGTGTTAATTAATGTTAGATGGTAGTGATATTACAATATATAAATTTATCAAATCAATACACTGTATACCTTAAATTTCCTAAATGTTAAAAAGGAGAAAAAGGAGCAGTTGGTTGAGCATTGGACTCTTGATTTCAGCTCAGGTCATGATCCCAGGGTTGTGGGATAGAGCACCACGTTGGGCTCTGCGTTGACAGCACAGACCCTGCTTGAGATTCTCTGTCTCCCTCACTCTCTGCCCCTTCTTCTCTCTCTCTCTCTCTCTCTCTCTCTCTCTCTCTCTCTCTCGTACTCTTAAATATAAATAAATAAATATTTTAAAAATAAAAAGAAGAAAAGTAGGGAATAATGATTAGAGAAAAGTAGGGAACATTTTTTTCCACCATGAAAATAAGTAAAACAGGACATTTAAATTTGTACAAGACTGTAACTACATGTATACTACCCTTCTCTCAGTGATTGAGAGTAACTAACATTCTATAAGCTATGAGTAACAGAAAGATTGTAAAAGATAATTCCAAATAAATTAAATCACACTATAATGCTTAGTACACAAGATAAATTACATGGTTTAAACACAAATGAATAGGTAGGCAACTCATTAGTTTAAAAGTTAGGCCCTTCCTGTACCCACTAAATAAATATTAAACAAGTATTTAAAGAATATCTTTGAGGGGCGCCTGGGTGGCGCAGTCGGTTGAGCGTCCGACTTCAGTCAGGTCACGATCTCGCGGTCTGTGAGTTCGAGCCCCGCGTCAGGCTCTGGGCTGATGGCTCAGAGCCTGGAGCCTGTTTCTGATTCTGTGTCTCCCTCTCTCTCTGCCCCTCCCCCATTCATGCTCTGTCTCTCTCTGTCCCAAAAATAAATAAAGGTTGAAAAAAAAAAAAAAAAAAGAATATCTTTGAAACGGCAATAAATCATTGGCCTGTGCAGTGAAATGCCATATTGTAGGCAGACTCTGGGTAATCCCTGACTAAGCATATCCAAATCTCTTAACAGCTGAGCAGCTATGGCTGGAAATAAGATAAATGCATTTGACACCAGTAAAACACTAAGACCCAGTCTTCCTTTCAGTAACTGTCTATAGTTCAGAGAGCCTGTGGTTGTTCTAGTCACAAGTCCAATAAAACATCCTCTTTCCTACATGGGAAGTTTTTGTTATGTTGTTTTTTGTTTTTGTTTTTGTTTTTTAACTTGCCATTCAAGGTCTATGAGCACCTGGGAAGTTAAATGATAAAGGTCTGGGACTGAGAAAGAAACTCAGTGCCAAGCCACTTGAGATTCTGGTTTTATTACATTAGCACAACAGCTTAACTCACTAACAGATATGAAGACTTAAATGTATGCTAAGGTATGATTAAGTCAGATCATCTTCCCTTTCAGCAGATTTTGATATAAAGGATGTCACAGAGAAGCCAGAAAGGCATTTATGAGGATATTCAGTTAAGGGAAAAGAGAACCCTATAATCAGGACAAGGAAATCTGTAAAACCTTTACAAGTTTGTTCTGTGACAAACTTTCATTGATGTAGTTTATTAAAAGTATTTTTATAACATCATCATCATCCTCTCTCTCTCACTCTCTCTCTCTCTCTCTCTCTCCTGTAGATTTGATAGCAAAGAAACTGGAGCAGAGAAACCTTGAAGATTTAGCTGAAAGTCTTTAAAAAGTTTACAAAGGCTTACCACCAGTTTACAGAATATTATGAGATTTCTAACATAAATATTAGTGTTCAACTTGCAACTATTGAAAAGTGGTTCATAATTCAGAAGTCCTTCCAAATACAAACAGAACATATCTAGGGTCACTTAAAGGTTTATTAGTTACTGGCTCCCATAGAGGAGAGCACACTTCAAGTGCGAGTTAAAATCTATATAGTTTTCAAAAATATAACCTTAATTTTGATTAGAATCTACAGGCTTACAACAACAACAAAAACGCTGCTGTATATTCTACTTTGCCATCGCCACCTCTAGCTTCCACTTCTAAGAGTCAAACGCATTTAACTCTTTTACACATTTTTATAACATTTACCTTCAAAATTCCTTACAACTGCTAATAGTTATCTTTCTCCATTTTCATTTTAGATATTACATATTGACTTACTACTAACAAAAATGAGCAATGAATTCCATTGAATTCCCACTGTCCCAAATACCATCCCCTTAAACACACTGCCCTCCCTTACCTTTTAAATATCATAACTTAGGTGAAATTAGTATTCACTGATAATGCCATGACTCTAAGTATTCACAACAGAACCATGCAGTGTATTATGAGACATTTTGTGTACATTTTTTTTCTCTGTAATTATCTCATTTTTCCATTAGTTTAGTTTTCTGTATACTTTGCTTGAATTTACACCCAACCCCCACCAGAACTACAAAACAGTACCTGGGGTCCTCCATCCCCCTAAATTATTAGGACTGTTTGCTTCTGAGGTCTGCTGCATAGGTGTCAAAATGCAGTCTCCCTTTACCATGAGTCTGTGTATGTTCTCTGCAATTATGAACATGCTTGAAACGAATGATAATTGGACGCCTTGGCAAAGAAATGAAAACTCTCATCAAAGAAAAAGAAGATACAAAGAAGAAACAAGTGGAAATTTTAGAATGGAAAAATGTAGTAACCAAAAAGAAATCTCAGTGGATGGATTGAAGAGCAAAATGGAAGGGACAGAGGAAAGAATTTGGAAACTAGAAGGGAGAACAAAAGAAATTACCCAATGTGAATAATGGAGAAAAACTGGAAACAAATATGAACAGAATCTGCCTCAGGGACCTGTGGAATAATTTTAAAAGATCTTACATTCATGCCATCAGATTTCTCAAAGAAAAGGAAAAAGAAGGAGGGCCTGAAAAAGTAAAAAAGAAATAATGGTTGAAAACTTCCTAAATTTGGCAGGAGACATAACCTATAAGTTCAAGAAAATGAAGGATCCTAAAACAGGATAAATCCAAAGAAATCCGTGCCAAGACACATCATAATTAAACACCTGAAAACTAAAGACAAAAAATTGAAAGGAGAGAGAAAAAAAATGACACCTTACCTATAAGAGAAAAGTAATTTTAATGACAGTGAATTTCTCATCAGAAATCATGGAGGCCAGAAGGAATCAGCACAGTATTGTCCCATTGCTGAAAGAAAAGGACTATCAATCTAGAATCCTTTGGTCAGTGAAAATATTCTTCAGTAATGAAGAGGAAATTAAGACCTTCTCAAAAAAAAAAAAAAAAACTCACAGTACCTGTTATTAGCAGAACAAAGCTAAAAGAATGGGTAAAGGAAATTCAGAAATCAGTGAAATAGAAAACAGAAAACAATAGACAAAAATCAATGAGACAAAAAGATGGTCCCTTGCAAAGATCAACTGGCAAATCTCTAGGAAGACTGACAAAGGAAAAAAAAATTAGACCAATATCAGGTCTGAAGGAAATGACCAATGTCAGGACTGAAATAGTGTATCATTACAAAGACCATTCAGACTCAAAAGGATGATAAAGAAATGCTACAAACACCTTTGCACACATAAATGTAACAACTTAGCTAAAATGGGCCAATTCCTTGAAAAAAAAAAATCTACCACAACTTCTTAATACGAAGTAGATAATCTGAATAGCCCTATAGCTATTAAAGAAATTAAATTTGTAATTTAAACACATGTTGCAGAAATCTCAAAACTCATATGCTTTCACTGGATTATTCTATCAAATGTTTTATGTTTAAAGAAGACCAATTCTACACAAACTTTCAGAAGACAGAAGAGGAGGGAATACTTTCCAATTCATTTTATGAAACTTACTATATAGTTATAGTAACTGAAAGATGTGGTGTTGGCACTGGGATAGATATATAGATTGAAATAGAATAGAGAACCCAGAAATAGAATAAATATGCCCAACTGATTTTTGACAAAGGTGTAAAGGCAATTCGATGTAGGAAAGAACCATTTCAACAAATGGTCCTGAACCAATGAGATATCAAATAACTATCAAACAAACAGGAAAAGAGGAACTCAACATAAATCTCACAACTTTATGTAAAAATTAACTCAAAATGGGTCACAGACTAAACTACAAAATGTAAAACTATAAATCTGTAAGAACAAAAAATAAAGGAAAATCTTCTAGTTCTACAGTATTCTTAGGCTTAATACCAAAAGAATAACCCATGAAAGGAAAAGTTGATAAATTGAACTTCATAAAAATTTTTTAAAAATTGTTCTTTCAAAGTTTCTGATAAGAGAATGAGAAAAGGAGCTACTGAATGGAGGGAAATATTTATAATCTATATAAAAAAAAAGAATTGGTATCTCCAGCATATAAAATAGCTCTGAAAACTCAAGTGTAAAAATAGAAACAACCCAGTTATAAATGGGCAAAGGCATAAAGAGCCATTTTACTAGAGAACATACAGCACATAAAAGATGTACACCATCATCAGCCAATGAGATACAACCACATACAGGGAAACTGGATAACTCCTACATTGCTGGTGGGAATGTAAAATGATTCAGTCATTCTGAGAACATTTTAGTAGTTTCTTTACAAAACTAAACTTGCAACTAAGATATGACCCAGTAATTGTACTCATGGTCATTTATCATAGAGAAATTAAGATTTATGTTTATACAAAAACCTACACATTGATATTTATAGCCCTAAAATTGAAACAACTCAGATATCTCTCAGTGGATACCATGGGATATTTCTCAGCAATAAAAAGGAATGAGTTATCCATGCATGCAGTAACCTGGATGAATCTCCAGAGAAAATTAAGTTGAACAAGAAAAACCAATCCTAAAAGTTTTCATGGTATAGGCTGTCATTATTATAACATTCTTGAAATAGCGAAATTATAGGAAATGGAGAACAGACTCAAGGTTGCCAAAGATTAAGAAGGAGTTACGGATGGGAAGAAAGTGTGTATGGCTATAAAAGTGAAAATAAAGGGTCTTTCTAAGATAGAAATATCCAGTATCTTGATTGCATCAATATCAGTATTCTGGTTGTGGTATTGTATTATAGTTTGTAAGATGTTACCATTGGATAACACTGGGTAAAAGATACAGGGATCTCTCTGTTTTATTTTTCACAATGCATGTGAATCTACAATTATCTCAGAATACAAAGTTTAATTTAACATACTATGATACAATATAAGAAAATAGCATTTTGAAATACTTGAAAAATGGTAGATAAATAAATGTATATTACATTTGTGCATATATTTGTACACTGTAATATATTTATACATATTACAATTTATATAAATTTCTGTTTGTATTAATAATCATAAAATATTTAATATTTGGACATTTACAAAAAAAAAACCTGTCAACCATAATACAGACACAACACATACATACACACACACACACACACACACACACACACAGTAAGTAGATTTTTAATATCTGAAGATTCAACATTCACAGTTTCCACTAGCACTTAAGAAGTACAGGGCTTAGAGGAATTTATAGTTTTGCCAGTTCATGGATTTTATTTGCACATTGCAACTCTGGTGTGTGTTGGCAAATAGTTTGCTTTGCCAGTGAGCAATCACAACACAATTTTATGCTTTAGTTGTCATTCCATAGCCTTTCTATCACCCTATATGAAATAAACATATTATTTCTGAAAATAGCCATTAAATAAGAATGATACTAATAAAAATGTAGTCAAATTTTAGTGTTAGGATATGTCAGGGAAAAACAAAGTGTTAGTAAAAAATGAAGTCAGTTTTACTTATGTTTTTAAAATTTGAGAGATTCATCAAGGTATTGGCATATATCCCTTGAGAACGTCAATGGCTCAAATATATATATATATATGCATTACCATTTTATTAGAGAAATTTAAGTAGAATGTGAAATAATTTAATAGCATGACATGTAGTATGAAGGTTTTCAGTAATATAAAAATAAATACAAATTCATAAGGATTCTTATAACTAAGGAGGCACCAATAATATTGAAATCATATGAACAGAGAGTTAATATTTTTAAAATACTACATCACTTGGGAAGATATTGTCTGAAGCATTATTTCCATACAGTTTCTTACAGTTTCTTACAATTTTCTCCCTTTTTCTCACTCCTTTGTATAGTGTGTGTGTGTGTGTGTGTGTGTGTGTGTGTGTGTGTGTTATAGTTTCTAATACAGATCATGGAATTTTTCTTTCAGCTGGATACAAACATCACAACATCACATCTTTGCTATCAGAAGTCCTTCCTCCCCTAGTTCATAATCAACACTGTTCTAACACTGTGATCCCGTTTGGAGGAGGGAGTACTGATGTATCAATAACACCACCAAAAAAACTAAACATGCTTTTCTGTCCTTCAATTCCAGACATGAACAGTGTGCTTTAAACTATCACACAAATGATAAAGGAAGAATATGTAATTATATTTTAACTTTTTTTAGTGTATTTAGTATGATAACCTTCTTCAAACATCTCTAGCTACCAGTTCCACTGAGTTTGGCCATTACATATATGCCATTTGGAAAATCATTTTTTCAAGAGGTTTTTTTCTTGCATGAAAGTTTTATACAATTTTCATTTCAAATTTAGTCTACTTATGTAACTTCATGTGGAAATTTATAGCCCAGTAATTTTGTTTCACATGCATTTTTAATAGCTCACAGTGATGCTGACATAAATTTTATAATGCTTTATAATGTTTTATAATGTTTGTGACCATATCAACATGAAGTCTTACACTCATATATAAATAATGTAAAATTTGTACTTAATTCTGACAGAACTTTGGCATGATTTGATTTATTCCCATGATCTGAGGACATACGAAGTTGGGAAAATCTTGAGAATGGTTGCTGGAACTTTCCAGTTCCCTCAGGCAATAATTAAATGATTTACTGAGAATTCCATAGGAAATTTCCCTGACCACAATCAACTTTTTATAATGTCTGTAAGTGGTGATTCCTTTTTCCTCAAAGTTTCTTTAATTTAACTTTATATTTAAGCAGGGAAGGATTACGGTTTCTGAGGAGCGTTGGAGAGACAAAGAAAGAGGAGTTTAATTATACAGTCTACACCATTTATTTTACATTCATTGTTTAAATCTCAAAAAACCGGGCTGAAATTTTTCATCATTTGTTCTACAAAGATATAGAGTTTTTACCGAGGTGTTTAAAGTTGTGATACATTTTTTTTTTAATTTTTTTTTCAACGTTTATTTATTTTTGGGACAGAGAGAGACAGAGCATGAACGGGGGAGGGGCAGAGAGAGAGGGAGACACAGAATCGGAAACAGGCTCCAGGTTCTGAGCCATCAGCCCAGAGCCCGATGCGGGGCTCGAACTCACGGACCGCGAGATCGTGACCTGGCTGAAGCCGGCCGCTTAACCGACTGCGCCACCCAGGCGCCCCAAAGTTGTGATACATTTATGCATCTTTCCCATATTCACTATAAATTAGAGTGGAAAAACCACTGCGTTTAGAATTTAAAAACAAATCCTAGGTTTAAATTTTGGCTCTAGGCACTGTTCTTATACTCAATCAAATATGGAAAATCTTATTATTTCTGCAAAGCAGAAAGATACAGGTTTTTCCTACCTACCTCAGAGTCATAACTGTTTGTACAGTATTTCATATTGCTGTCATGTCATGGGGATAGAAGACAGCCTAATTTTCATTCCTTTCTCTTTATATATGATCAACCTTTTAAAACATATTATACAAATTATCCCCAGTTTACAGTTTTTATTTTACATTATATTAGTTTCAATATAGAGTTGAAACATAGTGATGGTGTACAACATAGTGATTTGACAATCATATGCATTAAGAATTGCTCACCACAATACCTGTAGCTACCATCTGTCCCTACACAAAGTAATTACAATATTATTGACTATATTCTCTATGCTGTACTTTTCATTCCCATGATTTATTTATTTTATAACTGGAAGTTTGTACCTTTTAATCCTGCCTTATTTGATCTACAGAATTTATCATTTCTTGTAAAAACTATTTGATGTTTTTCCCTTTATATACTGGGTTTATACTGTCAGGTGCATACAGGTTCACAATAATTACATCATCAAGTAATGTCCATATTTATACATAATAATGATTTTTTAAATGTTTATTTTTATGTTTTTATTTTTGAGAGAAAAAGAGAGAGAGAGTGCTCAAACAGGGGAGAGGTGGGGGGGGGGGGGGACGGGGAAGGAGACAGAGGATCCAAAACAGGCTCCCTGCTGACAGCAAAGAGCCCATGCAGGGCTCAAACTCAGGAACTCTGAGATCTTGACCTGAGCTGAAGTCAGCCTCTTAACCAAATGAACCACCCAGGTGCCCTCATAATAATGCTTTTAACTCTGAATTCTATTTACTTTAATGGTGATACTGTTTGCTATATTATCTTTCCCCTTGTCAATATCATTTTCCATCCTTCTATTTTAAAACATCCTATGCCAGGTCATAGGGTAGATCTATTTTTAATTTTTTGAGGAACCTCCACACTGTTTTCCAGAGTGGCTGAACCAGTTTGCATTCCCACCAACAGAGCAAGAGGGTTCCCGTTTCTCCACATCCTCTCCAGCATCTATAGTCTCCTGATTTGTTCATTTTAGCCACTCTGACTGGAGTGAGGTGATATAAGTCATACAGAGAAAGACAGATACCACGTTTTCACTCTTACGTGGATCCTGAGAAACTTAACAGAAGACTATGGGGGAGGGGAAGAAAAAAAAAAAAGAGAGGGAGGAAGCCAAACTATAAGAAACTCTTAAAAACTGAGAATAAACTGAGGTTGATGGGAGGTGGGAGGGAGGTGATGGGCATTGAGGAGGGCACCTGTTGGGATGAGCCCTGGGTGTTGTATGGAAACCAATTTGACAATAAATTTCATATTAAAAAAATAAAATTAAAGGAAATAAAACATCCTATGCCATTAAGTTCTAAATGTGAATTTGTTAATAGCTGAATTTAATTTCTTTTTATTTAAGTTGAGAATATTTGCCCTTTAAGTAAGCTTATTTTGCTTATATTGACAATGATTACATTTCTATCATCACGTTTCTTCATCATGTAAGTACTTGGATTCTTTGGAGTTCTTTAAACTTTTGATAACATCCTTAATTCACTTTTTCCTCTACTGGTTTCAAAGTTATACTTTCTGTTCTACTTATTTGAATCTGGATTTCTCAATAGTGGCACAAATGACCTTTTGGGCTGTATAATTCTTTGTTTTAAGGGCCTGTCCTGTGCATTGTAAGATGCTTCTTAGCAGCATGACTGACCTCTGCCCACTAGAGGACAGTAGCACACCCCCTTCTTATGACAACCAAAAATGTCTCCAGTCATTGCCAAATGTACCAGACATGGGAAACACACTCCCAGTTGTGAAGCTCTATTTTTTTTTTTTAACGTTTATTTATTTTTGAGACAGAGAGAGACAGAGCATGAACAGGGGAGGGGCAGAGAGAGAGGGAGACACAGAATCCGAAACAAGCTCCAGGCTCTGAGCTGTCAGCACACAGCCCAACGTGGGGCTTGAACCCACAGACCTGATATCATGACCTGAGCCGAAGTCGGACGCTCAACCGACTAAGCCACCCAGGCGCCCCTGAAGCTCTATTTTAAAGAGTATCTATACGGGATAGAAGGAACATACTTAAAGATCATAAAAGCCATTTATGAAAAGCCCACAGCTAACATCATCCTCAACGGGGGAAAAACTGAGAGCTTTTTCCCTGAGATCAGGAACATGACAGGGATGCCCACTCTCACCGCTCTTGTTTAACATAGTGCTGGAAGTTCTAGCATCAGCATTCAGACAACAACAGGAAATCAAAGGCATCAAAATTGGCAAAGATGAAGTCAAGCTTTTGCTTTTTGCAGATGACATGATATTATACATGGAAAATCTGATAGACTCCACCAAAAGTCTGCTAGAACTGATACATGAATTCAGCAAAGTTGCAGGATACAAAATCAATGTACAGAAATCAGTTGCATTCTTATACACTAACAATGAAGCAACAGAAAGACAAATCAAGAAACTGATCCCATTCACAATTGCACCAAGAAGCATAAAATACCTAGGAATAAATCTAACCAAAGATGTAAAGGATCTGTATGCTGAAAACTATAGAAAGCTTATGAAGGTAATTGAAGAAGATTTAAAGAAATGGAAAGACATTCCCTGCTCATGGATTGGAAGAATAAATATTGTCAAAATGTCAATACTACCCAAAGCTATCTACACATTCAATGCAATCCCAATCAAAATTGCACCAGCATTCTTCTCGAAACTAGAACAAGCAATCCTAAAATTCATATGGAACCACAAAAGGCCCCGAATAGCCAAAGGAATTTTGAAGAAGAAGACCAAAGCAGGAGGCATCACAATCCCAGACTTTAGCCTCTACTACAAAGCTGTCATCATCAAGACAGCATGGTATTGGCACAAAAACAGACACATAGACCAATGGAATAGAATAGAAACCCCAGAACTAGACCCACAAACGTATGGCCAACTCATCTTTGACAAAGCAGGAAAGAACATCCAATGGAAAAAAGACAGTCTCTTTAACAAATGGTGCTGGGAGAACTGGACAGCAACATGCAGAAGGTTGAAACTAGACCACTTTCTCACACCATTCACAAAAATCAACTCAAAATGGATAAAGGACCTGAATGTGAGACAGGAAACCATCAAAACCCTAGAGGAGAAAGCAGGAAAAGACCTCTCTGACCTCAGCCATAGTAATCTCTTACTCGACACATCCCCAAAGGCAAGGGAATTAAAAGCAAAAGTGAATTACTGGGACCTTATGAAGATAAAAAGCTTCTGCACAGCAAAGGAAACCACCAACAAAACTAAAAGGCAACCAACGGAATGGGAAAAGATATTTGCAAATGACATATCGGACAAAGGGCTAGTATCCAAAATCTCTAAAGAGCTCACCAACTCCACACCCGAAAAGCAAATAACCCAGTGAAGAAATGGGCAGAAAACATGAATAGACACTTCTCTAAAGAAGACATCCGGATGGCCAACAGGCACATGAAAAGATGTTCAGCGTCGCTCCTTATCAGGGAAATACAAATCAAAACCACACTCAGATATCACCTCACGCCAGTCAGAGTGGCCAAAATGAACAAATCAGGAGACTCTAGATGCTGGAGAGGATGTGGAGAAACGGGAACCCTCTTGCACTGTTGGTGGGAATGCAAATTGGTGCAGCCGCTCTGGAGAGCAGTGTGGAGGTTCCTCAGAAAATTAAAAATAGACCTACCCTATGACCCAGCAATAGCACTGCTAGGAATTTATCCGAGGGACACAGGAGTACTGATGCATAGGGGTACTTGTACCCCAATGTTCATAGCAGCACTCTCAACAATAGCCAAATTATGGAAAGAGCCTAAATGTCCATCAACTGATGAATGGATAAAGAAATTGTGGTTTATATACACAATGGAATACTACGTGGCAATGAGAAAAAATGAAATATGGCCTTTTGTAGCAACGTGGATGGAACTGGAGAGTGTGATGCTAAGTGAAATAAGCCATACAGAGAAAGACAGATACCATATGGTTTCACTCTTATGTGGATCCTGAGAAACTTAACAGGAACCCATGGGGGAGGGGAAGGAAAAAAAAAAAAGAGGTTAGAGTGGGAGAGAGCCAAAGCATAAGAGACTGTTGAGAACTGAGAGCAAACTGAGGGTTGATGGGGGGTGGGAGGGAGGAGAGGGTGGGTGATGGGTATTGAGGAGGGCACCTTTTGGGGTGAGCACTGGGTGTTGTATGGAAACCAATTTGACAATAAATTTCATATATAAATAAAAAAAAAAGAAAAAAGAAATATCAAATAAAATATTAGGCTTCAGAAAAAAAAAGAGTATCTATAAATTGCTATGTGCATGTATGTCTTAACAAAGCTTAATATTAATATACATCCTATTTTCTGCCAAGAGGAGATGAAGAACTTAAAATGTTATGTCTGTACTCCTTCCTTGTAGATTCAAATCCTTAGTGGTAAAGTACTTCCTTCTGAAATGGCACTTTCTGTAAGTATTAAGTCTCTTACTAGGTGTGTATCTGAAAATATGTTTATTTTAGGTGAGGCTGAGTTGGAATGATGATATTACTTCTCTTCAGCAATTAGAAGATATTACTCTATTTGGGTATGGCATGTATCCTTGCTCATGAGAAGTCTACGGACAGTCTAGCGGTCATTACTTGGCAGTGATCCGTATTGTGTAAGTTTTCATTATTTTGTCATCATTTTTGATGTTTTGCAGTTTGATGATATGTTATTCTATATGTGGATTTGTTTTTAAATTATTCTACTTGGGATTTCATACATATTTTTAAACTGAGTATTCATGCTTTCTTCAATTCTGGAACTTTCTCCAACATCATCTCTTCAGAAAATGCTTTTCCCTTATTTTCTAGAATCTCTCCTAGAAATACAGTAGGAATAAGCTGAAATACTCATTTCATATTTCCATCCCTTTACCTGGTTTTGCTTCAGTCCCAGTGATTTCTTTATATTTGTATATCATTTTATCAGCCTTCTCCTTCGCATGTGTGTACAACATAACTGTTTAAACATTTGAGTTTTTAATGTTAATCACTACAATATTTAGTTCTATAATTTACATTTCCTTCTTCATACCTGACTGCTCTTTTTCCCCATTATGTTAGTTCTTGAGTTTTGGTTATATTACTTTGATCTCTGAATATTTTAAACCTCTTTTATAACAACTCTTTTAGATTTGTCTAAAAGGATTCATGGGATGTGAATTTTCCTGTTTTTGTAGCTGCCAATTCTGATTTGGGCAATTTATTTTATTTCTGTGTGCTGAAATTTGTACAAACGAGCTCATTGTCAGTGGAAGCTATTTGCCTGTCAGAGGACTGAGTGATCTAAGTTGCAAGGGTGTCCTTCTAGTTTCTAGGTAAATGTCTAGGCTTTGTGCTTCTCTCTGTGCACTGGGTAAATGTGCACATTCAGACATCACAACCACAAGTTTGTATTTTCTCCTTCCCTCAGGTTACATCTATTCTTTCAGTGACCCATGAAGATTTGATGCCCTCTGCTATAACCCAAGGCCAGCGTGCAGTGTCTCTAGTCCTTTGAAATGGACAAGAAACTCATGTAGATTCTTCTATTTAGGAGGCTCAGCTCTGTCTCCCAGACACCAGGCCTATGACTACCACAAGCATCTTGGTGAAGTTGTTAAAATCCAGCCATTTAGGTGTAGATTAAATCCAGATACTCCACTCACTGTTTCCTCTTATTTTCTGGCATCAGGGATTTCTTGTTTTTACTTATAAGCTTGGCCTTGAACTTAAATTTTATTGGTTATGTTTCATCAATGTATTGTTTATAATTTCTATGTTTAAGGTTTTACATATCAGCTGAGTTTTCTGTATTGACTAAAACTTGTTTGATTTTCTAACATATAAATTTTTCTCATTATTTCTTTTACTTCTATATCTTTAATTTTTTAAATAATTACTTTATTGAGCTTTACTTAGATCTTAACCTTTTATTTCCTTATAAGTTTTCTGCTTCTGTTTCATAGAGATCGTTTCATTTCATATCCTACCAAAAATGCCAAACCTATTTCTTAAATGCTCTGTTAGTTCTTATAGTTCTTAATGGTTGTCAGATGTCTGCACTTCATTTTTGCTTTAGGATGACATTCTTTCTCCCATCATCTGCAGTAAATTTTCCTAAGTTCTGTGCTGGGGTATTTTTCTGATTTACCCTCCAGGTCCACCCTTCACCCCCCTTCACCCTGTGTGCCCTCATCATGTGCCCTGTGAAGCTAATATGTATGGACAACATCAATAGGGTAGAGAATCTTCTGGCTTCCAGTTGAGTTTAGCCTATGAAACACCTGCAGGAGACTGAAGGACAGGAGTAGAATGAGACCAGAATAATTATTTCCCTGCCTTCATTCCTTCCAGGTTGTGCAGACTTAGCACAGCATCTGGGAGGGACTCTCTCAGGTGTTCTCTGAACTTGCTCCTTCAGTCTTAGGGTAGAAATGGTTCCCTGTGCTTGTTGCACCCTGGGAATCTGCTCCATCCATCTTTGGTTTCCCTAAACACTTCCCACACCTTAATAAACATTCTTTTTATTAAACTATTTTCTGGTACTCAGGCTTTTGTTTTGTTTTCTCAGTCCTAATCAGTAAAGGTTTCACTTTGTAGTTTAAATTTTGCTATTATTTTTCTTCATTCTTTATAGGGAGATGATCTATCTAAAGCAGCCAAAGGGTACGTGGAGTTTCCTTGGCCATTGTCTTAAAACATGTTAGTCAATTATGATTTTCATATCTGTAGCTTGAATTTGCTGCTTTCATATGGTATGGTTCTGTTAGAATCAAATAGAAATTTCTCCTATCTCATTGCCTATCTCTCCAATATTCTGCTCTGCAATATTCAGTACAGTTGTGACACATACTTAGCTAGCCAAGTGGCTTTTCTTGTAGAAGGGAAATAGAATGCCACTTTCTGCCATATATGGATTTAGAAAAAACATACATCTGTATATGTGAAGCAGTTCTGCCTCTGGCTAAGAGGTTAAAACAAAGAGAGGGAGTTAATACTAGAAAAGCTGGACTCTAAATAGACTTGCAGAAGCATTCTGCTTCCACTGGGGCCAAGTAGCTCTTATCAGACCAGCCACCTTAGGTTGATAAAAAAAACTTTCAACTTTGATAAAAAGATAAATAAAACAACTATCTGATGGCACTGGAGAGTGAACAAAAGCAGGCAGAATTTAGAGGTGAGATGCTACTTGGAAGAAAGGAAAGGAATCTGGTGAGTTTCCTGTTATATAAAACATTTAGCCTGGGGTCAGGCCCCAATCTGCACCTCTAGAGATTGCTGAAACACATGGAAAATCACAGTGTGATGTGACTGAAGGACCAAAAGACAGGGTCAGTAGGCAACTGCAGGCACTGGAATATGAGGAGGAAAATATTAGAAAAGAAGAAAGAAAGCTAGGGAGAGGGAGTCACAGATTCTGTGTAAAACTCCGACCAAAGCTCTGACAGCTCATCTAAGGCTGAAAGTCCTGAATTGAATTTTGAGATACTGGCCAGATCAGGGAGACAGTTTCGCACTTCGTCTTCAACAAAACTGCTTGTTTAAAAACAACAACAAAACACAATACAACACACACACACACACACACACACACACACACACACACACACACACAAACTTGTAAGTATTTCCTTACTGAACTTATCAGTCTAGAGCAAAGCTTGTCTATGTGGAGAGGGTTTCCTTCCATTGGGTTCTGTTTCTTTTTTTTTTTTTTTTTTTTTTTTTGGTCTTCCCTATGCAACCCTTCCCTCTACCGAGTCCTTGAGATGTTTTCTTAAACCTCTGTTCATCTTTCTACAATCCAGGCAGAATCTCTTATCCCTTCTCCTAGGGATTGTCATTCAGTCATAACTTACAAGGAATGAAACAAATGAAAAGAGCTCAACAACAACAAAAAAGAGGTGAATGCTATACAAAGCATAGAAATACAAGACAAAAAGAGAGAGAGAGAGAGAGAGAGAGAGAGACGCACTGTATGCAGAATGGGCCTTGTATCAGAAAGTCATCAGGTGCAGAAAAATGAAGACATTTCTTTTTCTAAGGCTGCATGGCCTTTTGTCATTGCTCGTCTCTATGTGTGGTCCAGTATTGCAACACTAAGTAGAGACCTCTGCCCTTGAGTCGACATGACTACTTGGCTTCCACTCTGATATAAGTCATTCCCTGAGTCTGATTTCCAGGAACAATCAAACACCAAGGACAAGAAAGCCACTTTAAGTAGGGACTGGCTTTGAGTTCTGGTGCTGACAACTGGCCCCATCAGCAGGGGGTGATGAGATAAATGAGAGTAAGTGTTGAAGGGAACTGGGTAGGTGGGTTGCTTGACCCCCACAGACAGCCTGTGGGATACAGAACACTTTCTTCTAGGAAGAAGCAGACAAACTGTCTGTCAGGTATACTGCAACCTCTGAAATCAGTACTTGTTGATATCCTGGTATAGCACTTATTAACAACAGAAAACTGTTTTCACAATGGGGACACTGCTAGGACACTTTTTAAGCCCAAAGTATTTCATTTGCTGTCCTCAAAAACAGAGTTGAATAGATCAAGATAATGGTCATTTTGACTGCCAAAGACCTTAGGTCATAAGTTTTTCATCCTCCAAATTCAAATACCATGATTTGATGTTCTACCTTATTTTCTAATCATGGTAACAGGCTAATAGTGGTAAATACAGGCAAATGCATTCCCTCTATGTGTTATTTTCCATTTAGGACTTCTGGATATTCTTTTGTTGGTTATCATATATATAATCCACTTTCTATTGAGAGGGGAGGGTATAAGACCCACTAAAAGACTATAAGGAAATATGGGGAATATATAAAAATGTTAACAATGTTTATCTTTGGGAGTAAGATTTTTGAGTGATTTTATTTAATTTAAAAATATGTTCAAAATGTTCTCTACTTAACTGTATTGCTTTAATAGAAAAACTAATGTTAAAAAATAATGAATTCTAAGTGCACAAGGGAAAATATTATTATAAATAAGAACTGTGTGTAGAAATAGTGATTAAAGTTATATAAGCATCTAAATATAGCTGAGAAAAGCACAGAAGTAAAAACCAGGCCAACTTAGAGAAAAAGAATGCTAGAAAACAGTAAATAAATTTAGAGTTACAATAAGAAAGAAAAAAAGTAAGAAATAAAAGCCAACATAAGAGACGATAAAATAAAAGTTAGAAGTAGACGTTGACCTTCACCTTTAGCTACTACATGTAGTAAAGCTACAAATGAAAACTGCTTCTGCAACAAAGAGATACAGCAAACTTCCAGTTAAAAAATTCTGAAAGACAAATTTCTGTTTGCACTGGTAACCCATATGTTCAAAAAACTCTCAATGACCTAACTGGGGATGAGGGGTGAGGAATGGAAACATGATCCATGGTAAAAAATAAGAAAATGTGAGAAAATAAAGAAAATTCAGATTTGATTACTTAATCTAATCATTCAAAGATTTATTTATCTTTCCTTGGCCATAAATACAGCAGTAGGAAAAGGGGAATCAACACAACAGCAGAGCCCTGATTTCTAAATTCTTGCCTAGAAGCAGCTGGGACTGTCATCGATCAAGATTTTATTTGTTATTTTTAGTAAAGAGAGAAAAATGAGAACAATATAGTGAGCTTCATATTAAGGTAAATTTATTAAATTTTGCATGAAATTATGTCCTTATTAGATTTTAATTGCTAAAATGTCCTTTATCTTATGAAATCACATAGATAGTAGATGATTTTTAATGTATTTTCAGCAAAAAGAAGAGCTGGGAGTTTTATATTTCCCCCAAATTTTATGAATCTGTTAGATCCAAGTGTTAGAGAACTACAGCTTTAAACCATTGTCATTATATGTGTCCTTTTGACATAACACTTCACATGAGCATGGAGACACACAGCCATAAATAGAAGCAATGTCAGCCACTATGCAATTGTGTGATATAGTGAGTACCATAGATGGAGGCTGGCATGACTGGGGAAGGTCTCAAGGTGGAGGCGAGACCATGGGTAAGACTTCAAGTGATGATCACAAAGAGCAAGCACTCAGGAAGAAGACAAATGAGAAGACTGAGTTCAGAATGCACATGACATACAAAGGTCTGTAAACTAAGTAGATGTACTTATTGGGCATGGCAAAATAAATAAATAAGCACAGATAGACAGGACTGATTTCATTTGAGAGAAATCATGTATCTCAGGAGTGTCCAATCATTACCATTAAGTGGTGGCAACTGTCTGTTGGTTTTAAAGGAAGGTAAATAACCATTGCAAATTATTATTGTTAAAAGTTTTCCCTATGTATATCATGATCTGTTTTAGCTATGTATCTAGCTTTTAATTTTTTATTATTTATTTATTCAGTTCAAGATCCATTAAAGTTCCTGAACCTATGGTTTTATGTCTTTAATCAATTTGGGGAAATTCTTGGCCAAATATAATCTTTTCCCATTTTCTCTGTATTTTCAATCATCAGTTCCTAAGAGACCTATGTTACAACACTTCATTGTGTTTCATGTCTCTGAATAGGACAAAATCTGGCCCGGCAGAAGAGCTCAAATTAATGGCCAAATGGGTCTTGCTCCTTGAGAAGATGTTTCCTGCTAAGCAGTTTTGTCATGACAATACTAAGCTGAAACCTAAAGTCTGATGTCTGAGGTCTGCTTTTTCTGTGGGCCTGGTGTCACTAACTTCTATGGTTTCTCTGGTTCCTCAGTATTGCTGTCACATAGACCAGTGACTTGTTTTACATCTGAGAGCCCAAAGTAAAGTAACATACCATGAAATGGGAAAAGTGCACTGAGGATGACCCAGTCTTCAGTCACTTCAGGCTCTAGCCTCACTCAGGGGATTGAGTTCTTGGTTCTCTCTACTTTTCACATTTTTCTCCAGGTATCACATGGCTTCATTCCTCACTTCTTTCAAGTCTTTGTTAAAATGTCATTCAATAAAATCTTTGATGAACAAGGTTTAAAATGGTAACAAGTTTTATGTTAATTTTTTGGTTTGCGGGGAGTTAAAAAATTGTATGTTTATTTATTTTTTGACAGAGACAGAGCACGAGGGGCAAAGACACACACACACACACACACACACACACACACACACACACACACACACA
>NW_024412400.1:48547137-48754040 GCF_014898765.1 Herpailurus yagouaroundi
ACACACACAGAATCTGAAGTGGTTCCAGGCTTTGAGCTGTCAGCACAGAGCCCTACATGGGGCTCAAATTCACGGACTGTGAGATCATGACCTGAGCTGAAATCAGACACTTGGTTTGCAGGTAGTTTAAAGCTGAATCTCAAAACTGAATGAAGTACAGCACTGTGGTTATAAGGTCTTTAGGGAGACTTTCTCCTTTAACCTTGTTGACACAAAGTTCCCTAACATCTCTCTTTAATGGTAGCTGGATTTTCTCCCTTCTCTTCTTTACCTGAGGTCATACCCTTTAGGGAGAGTGGAGTCTCAGCTTTATTTGGAATCTGTTTTCTAACTCTGTCTTGAGTGGACCCATTGCTTTATTTCTAGTTCTAAGATGGACTTAAAAAGTTCAAACTCTTTGCTATAACTAATAAAACTTGCAAAGATACATACAACTTCAGCTCACTGCTTATCACTCTGGCTTATACTTACCTCTTCATTATAGGCTTTTGGGGATTTCCCGTCACATTCCTATGATTTCAGCTATACATTGATAAAGATATTCATTATATTTTTTTCTCTCACATTTCTAGGTGTCTTATAGGATAATCTTTTTCTTTGATTTTTTCTAACCTACCCTGCTGCTGGAAATAAAAAATAATAATAAAGCTAGGTGCTAAAAATATTAATTGAAAATAGTGTAAGTCAAGATCAGAAAGATGAAAATTCAGTAGCATACCAGGTAGAAGCCTAGTACAGTGCAACTTTTTTAAGCCTTTTTTTTTTTTTTAAAGCAATTTCAGGTATACAACGTGAGCGGAAAGTACAGAGATTTTTCCATATACACCCTACCAGTACAAATGCATAGTTTCCCCCATTATCAACATCACTCACTTTAATGGTACTTAAACCAAACCAAACCAAAACAAAACAAAACAAAACAAAAAACAAGGATGAACCGACATTGACACATATAATCACCCAAAGTCTATATTACCTTAGGGTTCACTCTTGGTTTTGCACATTGTGTGTATTTGGACAAATGTATAATGACATCTATCCATCATTATAATATTATCCAAAGTATTTCCACTGCTCTAAAATCCTCTGTGCTCTGCCTATTCATTCCCTTCCAATCCCTCAACACTCTGTCAATTAATTACCTTTTTACTGTCTCTATAATTTCGCCTTTTCAAGAATTTCATATAGTTGGAATCATATAGTACGTCATCTTCTCAGATTGGTTTTGCTTAGTAGAATGCATTTAAATACCCCCTATGTCTTTTTGTGCCTTGATAACTCACTTCTTTTTAACTCTGAACAATATCCCATTGTCTGGATGTACCAGAGTTTATTTATGCATTCATCTGAAAGAGATCTTAGTTGCTTCCAAGTTTTGCTAATTATGGATAAAGCTGCTATAAAAATCTATGGAAAGGTTTTTATGTGGACTTAATTTTTAAACTCTTTTGGATAAATACAAAGGAGTGTTGACAAGAGTATGTTTAGTTTTGTAAGAAATTACCAAACAGTCTTCCAAAGTAGTTGTACCATTTTGCATTCCTGCCAGCAATGTACAGGAGCTTCTGTTGCTCCATAACATCACAGTATTTGGTATTCTCAGTGTTCTGGACATTGGCCACCTTAATAGGTGTGCAGTGGTTACAATCAATTTTTGACCCAACAGTTTTACATGTTCAGTCATAAATTAATATAGGGATTTAAAATTTTTAGAACTGTTGTATACATACTCAGTGAGTATGAGAGAAAATGGTAGAAGAAACACTTTCTCTTTGTTGGAAGAAGAAGCTGAAGCTGGAGCAAATATTTTAAGGTAGGGGCATGGGTGGAGGAAGGGGGAGTAAGCAGTTGAATAGAGAATATTATTTTATTACCTGACAAAGCAAAGAAACAACTTTGACTTTCACAGAGGGCAAAGGGTAGACATCTTACCAATAGCTGATTTAAAACACCAATAGCTGATTTTTATCTCCTATTAAGACTCCATTCCATAGGATATTTCTACTTCTAGAAATGTTAAATGAAAATATAGAAAAATTCAACAATTTATGATATCAAAAAATATACATGTATCCCAGTAAGATATGACTTCCAGCAAAGGCTAGCCTAAGGAAAAGTGAGGCACTCCTGATAGTTTAGTCCCTGAACAGTGATAAAACCTATAAGCAATTTCACATTTTCACAAATACAATTTCATGTCCATGTTTGTAGCTTTATTAATCATTCTATTGGCTAGGTGACTTTATGCTTTAAGTCACTAAAGAGTAACAGATTACTTAGTGAAAGTGTTTCCAAAGTGTTGAATGCATGAAGCAATTCTGAATCTAGATTATGTGACAGATGTTTGAGGAAAAGCTTTATAATTTCATCACAAAATTGCAAAATGGAAGCAATTTTGTCTTTTTAAAATGTGGTTCCTCTATGCCTTATTTGAAAACAGAAGTTGCTTTCATGAAAAAAAAGAAACACCCTCATTGCATTGTCAGAGCTTAGAGACAATTTCCTCTCATATGAATGAAGTGTTAAGAGTCAAGAGGACAGGTGGGATTTTTCTCTTGACTTTTCTTTATTGCTACATGAATTCACCAACAAGACTTTTAAATTGTTAGTATACAGCATGTGAATAAACTACTAGGTCTATTAAATAGCCACCAATTAGTTAATACATTATGGAGCTGTAAGGGAGTTTAAGAGATTTTGTGTTCAGGCCATTTATTTAGGCAGATGAATATCTAAATCAAAAATATCCAACCAGTTGGTGAGATCAACTCATCAATTAATTAGCTAATATGGGACAATGCAGCAGCGTCAAAGATTACAGCCATCACCAATCGGTGGGGGATTTCACTAGAAATTGCTACCATACATCTTTTATTCCTTTACACAGTTTTGGGGAAGCCATCAACTTTCTCTTTGGTTTCTCATTTGTGGTAAAAGCACCTCCCACAAGTAACTGGGGACTTCAGCTTTTGGCTATGATGGAGGAACTTATAGCAGATGAACACGCCACTAAGAATCTGAAAATGGATACAATGCATACATGCATAGCCATGAACACAACCTGTTTGAAGAGTTCAGAGCTGTAGAGCTTCTGAGAAGCCAGAAATTGGCCCAAGATCTTCAGATGAAAAGTTCATTGACACCACCCCACCATTCTGCACATTGTGACACACTTGGGGTATGCACCATTTTTTAACGTGGTGGAGTGAGAGTATGAGGGCAAATGCTAAGAGGCCACAAAACCAGCAGAACTTCAGCAATTCCATAAGGTTTAGGAAACAAAATTAGAAATATGGATCCGTGAAGGGTGCCAGGACTCGAGGGTTCAAGATAAGGTACAGGGCAGTGTTCTGGAAGTGGTAAAAAAAAAAAAAAAAAAAAAGTGGGCTATTTTTCCTTCAAGTATTTGTTGACTTGTAAGTTACATAGAGCAGAAGACCCAAAACTAACCAAAAAGGAAAAATCAACCTAGGATTTCAGTAGTCTTGATTCTTTGCTAGGGAGACAAAAATTGGAGTAAAGAACATCCCATATGGAAAGGCCTTGGTAAATATCCCAGGCTCTCAGCAAGGAAACTCTGGGAGAGGAAAGATTGTTCTATATGCTAGGAAATAAAGTTCAAGCTTTATAGTGTCTGAAGTCACCTAGTTTGAATAGACTCCAGTTGTCTCTGCCAGAAAATGAGATAATGGTCTCTGGAGGTAGGTATCATCATCCAGAACTAATGGAATTTTTCATGTACGATGACTGTATTTCATTTTAAAAAATTCTTGGCATACAAAGAAACATGTCCAAGAAAAAAAAGATAGACAATAGAATTAGCCCTATAGCTGATGCAGACTATTGCAGTAGAAAACCAAGACTTTAAATTTATGGTAATTAATATGTTCGAGATAATAGAGGGTGAGATGGGCAATTTACCCAGTGATCTGAAATCTATAAAAGGAAATTATAAAACTAAACTTATAATTTAAAATAAAAACTCCATAGATGTGTTTAACAGCAGATTGACACATTTGGAAAAAGGCATCTATATCAAGAAAGACAAGAAAGACTGAAGCACAGAAATTTTAAAAATACGAAATACAAAAAGATCATAAAAGACACATGGACATAATAAAAAGGTCATATATATCTAATTTTTATAACAGAATGAGAGTGAATGGAGCAGAAGTAATATTTGACAACTAAATAATTGAGACATTTAAAAAGTAATGACAGTAATTGGGGCACCTGGGTGGCTCAGTCGGTTATGGTCCTGATTTCAGGTCAGGTCACGATCTCACAGTTCATGAGTTCAAGCCCTGCATTAGGCTCCTCGCTGGCAGCATGAAGTCTGCTTGGGATTCTCTCTCTCCCTCTCTGTCTCTTTCTCTCTCTCTTTCTCTCTCAAAATAAATAAATAAACATTAAAAAAAAAAAGCAAAGAGAGTAATCAAACTAAAGACTCATGAAGAACTATTACTCTAAGCACAAACACATTGGAAAAATAAACAAAAAACCATGCAACTGCATCATAATAAAACTTCCATGAACTAAAAATATTTTTCAAAGAGACAGAAAGAAAGAACTGAGAAGGCTGAGACAAAAAGGTATCTTAACCTTCACAAGATCAAAAATCAAATGAATGCCTGCAGAGTGTGGACACTTCTCCAGGGTGGCCAGACTCCATGTGGCAGCTCTGGAGTGCAGGCCCCTTCAAACTATTGGCATCTCTACATCAACGCATGCTTCTACAATTACTACAAGAGGGAAAGAGACCAGAGAAAATCACACACCAGCTCGTAAATACTCCTGCATGGAAATAAGTGCACTCACATTTCATTGAGCAAATCAAGCCGTGTCTTACTTCAAAGTATGTTTGCAAGGAGAGAATTTCTAAAAATCATGATCAGTGATAATAATGTCCACTACATAATGTTTCTGTTTATAAGGCCATTTAAATTTGAGCATTAATACTCATGATGAAATGCAAGGTTTTGTTCCCATTCAGAGAATTGCAAACACTAGTGAGGGTGGAGAAAAAGGTACTTTTAGGAAAAAGGCTTTACCAGAATACACAATGGAAAAAAGAATCTCTTTAACAAATGATGTTGGGAAAACTGGACAGCTACATACAAAAGAATGTAACCACTTTCTTACACCATACACAAAAAATAAACTCAAAATGGATTAAAGACCTAAATGTGAGATCTGAAACCATAAAATAATTAGAAGAAAACATAAGTAATATTTCTTTGACATCAGCCATAGAAACATTTTTCTAGATATGTCTCCTCTGGCAAGGGAAACAAAAGCAAAATTAAACCAGTGAGACTACACAAATAAAAAGTTTTGGCACAGAAAAGGAAACCATCAACAAAACAAAAAGGCAACCTAACTGAATGGGAGAAGGTATTTTCAAATGATATATCCAATAAAGGGTTAATATCTAAAATATATGAAAAACTTAATGCAACTCAACACCAAAAACAAAAACAAAAAATGAAATTAACCAATTAAAAAATGGGCAGAGGACTTACATAGACATTTTTCTAAAGACCTACAGATGGCCAACAGACACACGAAAAGATGCTCAACATCACTCATCATTGGAGAAATGCAATTAAAGCCACAATGAGAGATCACCTTACACCTATCAGAATAGCTAAGATATAAAACATAAGAAACAACAGGTGTGGTGAGGATGTGGAGAAAAAGGAACCCTCAGTCACTGTTGGTGGGAATGCAAATTGGGGCCAGCCATTGCACAAATAAATGTACAGAGGTTCCTCAAAAAATTAAAAACAGAATTACCATAAGATCCAGTAATTCCTAGGGCATTTACCCAAATAAAGCAAAAACATGAATGCAAAAAGATGTATGCACCCCTTTGCTTATTGCAGCATTATTTACCATAGCCAAGATACAGAAATAACCAAGTGGCCAGCCACAGATGAATGGAAAAAGAATTTATGGTGTCTCTGTGTGTGTGTGTGTGTGTGTGTGTGTGTGTGGAGAGAGAGAGAGAGAGAGAGAGAGAGAGAGAGAGAGAGAGAGAGCAATATTACCCAGCCATAAAAAAGAATGCAGTCTTGCCATTTGCAACAACATGGATAGATCTAGAGAGTATATAATGCTAAGTAAAGTAAGTTAGAGAAAGACAAATACCATATGATTTTACTCATATGTATAATTTAAGAATAAAAACAAATGAACAAAGAAATAAGAGGTGAACAAACAAACAAAATGCTGACTCTTAAATACAGAGAACAAATTAGTGGTCACTGGAGGGGAGGTGGTGGGGCAGGGTGGGAGAAATACGTGAAGGGGATTAAAAGCACACCTACCTTGATGAGCACTGAGAAATATATAGAATTGTTGAATCACTATTAGTTTACAGTTGAAACTAATACAATACTGTATGTTAATTACACTTGAATTAAGAAAAGTAAACATCTACGGTTTATTCTTCATCTGAGGAAACAAGCCATTTCAAATATTTAAGGTACAAATTGCCTTAAAACTATCGAATGCTTTTATTTGCCATCTGTGGATTGCAAATCTTTAGAAAGAGTGTCACACATTCATATTTCACCAAGAAATGTCCATACTTTGAAGCAATAATACATCTTGAATTTATTTACACTAGTATTTTACAAATTATGAGTTCTTTGAAGATGTTAAATTCTTAGACACTTCATGACACTGTCTTAATTGAGAGCTTTCTTTGGAGTTCTACACTCCTAGCTATTGCTAAGAAAAATTTTAAATGAAGCAAAAGATGGCTGCATATCCTTGGTTATTATGCTAATGATTATCTAGTAAGCTTGTTGTAACTCTCTAGCACCTAGGGAAGTATAACTTTGTTGGGCTTACTATTTACTACCAATTAGGGCCCAGACATTTAACACCCCAAACTTAGATTTCAAGGTATAGAAACTGATGAGATGCAAATTATTTTTTATTTGTGGTGGATACTGCGATGTATTATCCAGATCTCCCTTAAGAAATAAAGGTCTTATTCCCCCAGCTACTGGGAATACTACTAGAAAACAGCCCTCAGTTGTCAGCCTTCTTGGGGAGTGGCCTCACTGAAAAAAACTGGTTTTGCCCAAGGTCATGCCTTCTCCCAAGGGTAACCAACTTCCCATGACTGGTCAACTAGGATATATAAAGGGATACAAGGGTCCAACTACCTCCCCCCAGTTCATGAAACAGCTAGATCATATGAGCCCTCCTTGAGAGAGAATCACAACTCAACTTCTCTGTTCAATCTTTTTTCTCCTCTCTACCATAACAATCCTTAAAGCATTTTCTAGTAAATATCCTACACATAAATTTTGGTATCATAGTTTGCTCCCTGAAGAAACTAAAAGTGACTTTATTCAATAATGATGAAAGTGGCTTCTGTCCAAGAGAGAAGATAACTCCAGAAATTGTTTTTATTGCTTTCATGGAATTAGCCAGTTTTAATTCTTAGCGATTTTTCCCAGCTTTCTTTCTTTCACTTACTCCATACATATCCGTGAGTTTCTCATATCTTCCATTGAACAATCTTTGTCAACCTTTTGATTTACTCACTGATAAGGTAAATAACAGTTTGATATGTGGTCACTATTTGTTTGTACGAACACTGAGGTTTTTAATATTTTAAAATGTATACAGTCCTCCACAAATCCTGTAACCTTAGTACAATATTTTGAAGTCCTAGACACCTCATATTGCTCATCTGCCTCAAAGAGTTTATTTACAAAGAGTTTATTGTGGTAAAGTTGACTATAGAGTTATTGTAAAGTTCTTAGCATACAGTAAGAAGTCGGTATGTTGTAGCTATCATTCGTATTTTCCATACGAGTTTCCATTGTGCTTATTTCAATAGAAAAATAATAAAAATACAAATATTATCACGTGAAAAATCATGATAAATATTTGATGATAAATATAGATCATCATACTTATAAAAGCTGGGAACTAACGGTCATTCTAGACCAATGTCTTACATAATGTAAAACTCCTTCCGAAACCTGTTTGAACACTGCAGTGAAAGAGAGCTCATTAGTTCCAAAGAGATCACAGGTTTCTCATTTTAGAAAACCAAAAACTGACTTAATTTAACCTCCAAATACTATTTGCTTTCTATTGCATTACAGAAAAAGAAGACAGACTAACAGTAATTGATCACATTACAAGTACATCTCTATGTATATGCATCATATATTTTCACTTTCACGTCAATCTTCTGTATTAGATTCTGTCATTATTCCACTGACCTTAGAGCATTTAGGCAACTTTCCCAAGATCACACAGTTAGTTCAAAGCCAGGATCTGAATCCAGACATGTCTGATCTCAAAGGCTTTACTCTACTTGCAAGACAGTCTCTACCCCTGCTTTTTATTATAGTGATTTTCCTTCAGGTAAACCCTTTCTACTACCTCTCTCCATTCATTTCAAACCCCAAAACCCCACACATCAAAAAAGATTTTTGTGTATCCTATGGCTCTGAAGGCCATAAACACACGGTTAAATACCTCTTCTACATTTTAGCCTTTCAACATTTGAAGATAATCATTGTATCTCCTTTGATAGTTTTCTTTTCTCTGTGCCAATATCCTTCAATTATTTCAGATGACTCTCTATGGCAAAATTGCCAAAACATACATACATTGCCTTTAACTTGGCATGCTGGCAAATATATAATGTCCCTTTTAAAATGCAGTACCCAAGACTGAGCACAACGTGATGAAAAAGAGTTTGACAAGTATGAGGCTGAGTCCTGATTCTGGACTCTTATTCTGACTCTCAACCTCTGACAGGGAGCTCAAATTCTGTTAACTTTTTGGTAGAGAGGTCACACTTCATAAATCATTTCTAGTGAAATGCAATGGCTAAGATATTTTCATATGAGCATCTGTTTTAATGAAGGCTCTCTTTTACCTGTGCAATTGCTTTCTCAAAACTAAGTGCAAGAGGTTGTGTCATTTCCAATTAATTTTGCCTCGTCTGTTTTGTCCCCTTACTTTAGCCTGTCAAGATATCTCCCAGCCTTGATTCTGTTTTCAAATTTGTCACTTAAGCTCAAGCAATTCTAGGTAGTTAACAATCTTCATAAAAATATAGGGCAGCCAGAACTCTTATAGCATTACTGGCTACCACAGCTAGCTTCCTTTAGTTAGTAACACACACTCTGGAAGTACATATTTTAGAAAGCTTTCAATCCATCCAGCTATAACATCATCCAGGCTGATTCTCCTATCTTGCATGGTGCCTGTATAATAGCTGGCATGTAATATAGGTTTAATAACCATGTCTCAAAAAAATTAATGATTATCCACAGCATATAAAGAGAAATTTTGGTAAATGCCTTCCCGAAATTAACCTATACTATTTCTAAAGCATTTTGGTGCCCTGTCTAGTTCAAAATTCTTTTCAGTAAGGGAAACATGATTTTTTTTCAATATATGAAGTTTATTGTCAAATTGGTTTCCATACAACACCCAGTGCTCATCCCAAAAGGTGCCCTCCTCAATACCCATCACCCACCCTCTCCTCCCTCCCACCCCCCATCAACCCTCAGTTTGCTCTCAGTTCTCAACAGTCTCTTATGCTTTGGCTCTCTTCCACTCTAACCCCCCTTTTTTTTTCCTTCCCCTCCCCCATGGGTTTCTGTTAAGTTTCTCAGGATCCACATAAGAGTGAAACCATATGGTAGCTGTCTTTCTCTGTATGGCTTATTTCACTTAGCATCACACTCTCCAGTTCCATCCACGTTGCTACAAAGGGCCATATTTCATTCTTTCTCATTGCCACGTAGTACTCCATTGTGTATATAAACCACAATTTCTTTATCCATTCATCAGTTGATGGACATTTAGGCTCTTTCCATAATTTGGCTATTGTTGAGACTGCTGCTATACACATTGGGGTACAAGTACCCCTATGCATCAGTACTCCGGCATCCCTTGGGTAAATACCTAGCAGTGCTATTGCTGGGTCATAGGGTAGGTCTATTTTTAATTTTCTGAGGAACCTCCACACTGCTTTCCAGAGCGGCTGCACCAATTTGCATTCCCACCAACAGTGCAAGAGGGTTCCCGTTTCTCCACATCCTCGCCAGCATCTATAGTCTCCTGATTTGTTCATTTTGGCCACTCTGACTGGCGTGAGGTGATATCTGAGTGTGGTTTTGATTTGTATTTCCCTGATAAGGAGCGACGCTGAACATCTTTTCATGTGCCTGTTGGCCATCCGGATGTCTTCTTTAGAGAAGCGTCTATTCATGTTTTCTGCCCATTTCTTCACTGGACTATTTGTTTTTCGGGTGTGGAGTTTGGTGAGCTCTTTATAGATTTTGGATACTAGCCCTTTTTCCAATATGTCATTTGCAAATATCTTTTCCCATTCCGTAGGTTGCCTTTTAGTTTTGTTGGTTGTTTCATTTGCTATGCAGAAGCTTTTTATCTTCATAAGGCCCCAGTAATTCACTTTTGCTTTTAATTCCCTTGCCTTTGGGGATGTGTCAAGTAAGAAATCACTATGGCTGAGGTCAGAGAGGTCTTTTCCTGCTTTCTCCTCTAGGGTTTTGATGAAGGGAAACATGATTAACCTGACATGACTTGATCATAGAGAACTTTTGCTGATCTCCAGAGATCACACTACTTCCTAAGAGCTCGCAAACTGCCATCTGATAATCCATTGCAACATCTTTCCCAAGATTGTGCTGAAGCTTCTTTTACAAAGTTCATACAATCCAATTTCTTCATTGTTTCAAAAATTAGGCCTTCTGTCACTTTTTTCCATGGTTTTTCAAAATGGTTTTTGGGATCCTCCACTACTTTCAGCTTTCATGAAAAAATGGACCAGAGCATGGTTTCTGAAGTTGTTCAATACAGGAACTTGCTCAATTTTTATCTCCTTATATATCTTACACCTCAATCCCTTCTTAGCTATGTTTTTCCTATAATTGATAATTTCTAAATATTCTAGTTAATAAAGAAATTTAAAGCAGGGCAAATTAGTTCTGTTTCCTTCAAGGAGCTCTGCTTTCTCTCAGGAATTTGTTAACATTTGTTCCCTGGTATTTTGTGGAGTTTAAGGCATGTGATGTAGTCAGGGGAGTATAGGGCAATGAATGGGTAGGGTAGATGATTTATGAATTTAGCAATATGGATCAGACAGAAGATGAAGATGCATTTAATCAAGAGATTGGCAGTTTCATTTACTGTCATGTGGGAGAGAGCAGAAAGTAGAACACGTGGTGAAGGCAAGCTTATCAGGATACCATGTGACCTGATGAGCTATTCTAGTTGGCCTCAGATCACCATGAATAAGCCAGATGAACCAGCACATATAAACATGCTATGTACTCTCAGTATATTCATACCCAGGAACCAAGTCTACACAGAATATCTAACTCTAATGTCACCTCATTTCCTGAGGCCACCAAAGTAGCCATAGTCCTAAGAGAAGGAAAGAGATAAATAAATGGACTTGCTATCACCCCAAACTCACCATTTGGTTTGTTAAAACTTTCTGATTGGTAGGGTCAATTCTATGCCTCTGTCAATATGTGGAAAGTATATGCATCATGCTGTTGTTCACTGATAGATGACAGCCAAACGGTATTTATCCATGAGTTTCAAATTTTCCTCCATTCACTTCTATTATTTTTCAAGCAGAAAATAAACTGATTACCTTTTGTTCTCTTCCAGTGCTTGTTAAAACGTGAAAAGAGAACTAATGTTTATAAGTGTTTCAACAACATGTCAAATGCCACAGATACATAAGTTTGTATATATGTAGGTTATAGAATGGTTTAATCTTTATAACAATATTGTTATTGATTGATTGATTGATTGATTGAGTTCCCTGTCAAAGGTAAAGAAACTGAAATACTTGGGTTAGGCAAAATGGTCAAGCCAAAAAAGCTAATAAGTGACAGAGCTGAGATTCAAACCAAGTCTACTGAATTTCCAACATGTTCTTTTCATTACCAAGATGCATTTCTTATGAAAAGCAATAGCAAGAATACCAAGTGGCAAGTTGGCTACAAATCACTGTGATGAGACAAGAATATTTATTTAACCAAAAAAATTCTGGCTAATCTACAAAGCAATGATATTTAGACTTGAGAAATTAAGAATTGGAGTGCAATGTGGAATATTTTATATGATTTTTGTACGATTTTAAAGTAATGTTTATTTGTGGTTTTGAAAGCTTATATAAAAACATACTTTATTGTGGAATTTAATAAATACTTAAATAGAAAGCAGTCTGAGTGTGCCTTTGGAGAATTGGGGTAACAAAAGACACAAAGCAACAGTGAAAAAAAATCTGTCACCTCTATAGTTTTTTGGCAAAAAGGATTGTATAGCTCTGTTTAACACTCAATACACTATACTGTTTGTTTCTAATTGTTTCTTGTGTTCTATTCTTGTTTCTTCAGCCATCCATTAAGTTCTTTTAAGGACCAGATTTTAAAATTCTTTTTTGGATGTCAGACCCCAAGTATGGAGCTTGTCATATTTATCAGCCTGTTAGGTATTAATATTCTTGAACTCTATAAATTTTATTTATTTATTTATTTTTGAGAGAGAGACAGCATGAGTGGGGGAGGGACACAGAGAGAGGGGAGAATCCCAAGCAGGCTCCGCACTGTCAGCACAGAGTCTGACGCGGGGCTCTAACTCACAAAACCGTGAGATCATGGCCTGAGCCAAAACCAAGAGTCAGACGCTTAACCGACTGAGCCACCCAGGTGCCCCTACACTTGAACTCTCTAGGGCACACAGTGCCAGATACACTGGAAAGTTCATCCTAATTTAATGATTTCTTTGCATATATGTTTCTGATCATGACATGGTACTAGTTATTGATGTATTATATATACCTCAACTGCAAATTCACTCTTTTTTTCATGCTCTGCGATAACATAATTGGGCCATGTAAATATTTCTCCTCTGTCAGCAAGATGCTAAGCCTTGTCAGAAGGTGCTAGAGGGAGACTTGACTTCTGAGTTCCAAGAGGGTGCAAATTTCTCCAATATTTGGCTCTAGGGCATTCTTTCTACCTCTCAACTCAAGCATTGGTGGCATAGCCAGGAACCCTAGACAGTATGGGCTGATGCCCCAGCCTAGGACTCTGTTCCCAGCCTCATGTGTATATATGCTCAGGACCCTGCAAAGCTAGTCATCTAGCAAACCAGCTCCTTGGCCTTCATCCCACACAGATAGATGATCTAGGGTTCCCTGGGCCAAGCCACAGACAGAAGTGGACTAGACTCCTGCAGAGGGTGGCCTCCCCACCTCCCAGTTTCACATTATTTAATAGTTAGCAGCTACCTTCACCATCTAGAAATTTCTGAGGCTTAACAATTCCTTGTGTAAAAACTTCTCTAGCAATCCACAATGAAGATTTCTGACAAGTCCTAGCATGCACAACACCATAGTGCCTTTTCTACCATCCAGTGAGCCACCCCAGTCCCCTACCAGAAGGCCTGGATCTCAACCCAGGGGAGACAAGGGCCCTTCCTCAGACATAGTACATCATCCTATGGAAAGGTGCTGCTCTTTATATTTCCTACCCCTATATTCTTTACAATTCTCTTCAACTCTCACAATCTAATTCTGTTACTTCATTCTACTATTAATAATTCTTTTTATTAAGTTTCCCTGTTTCAAAACACTCTGTGCTGTCTCCTGACTTGATTCTGAGTAATACAGACATCTTAGTCAGAAAACCACTCTTGATTTGGGTCTTTCTTTACCAACTCAAGACTGAGGATGGCGGGGGGGGGGGGGAGGAAGGCGGGAATATAAGGCATTAATAACAAAGCTAATCTGTATTAAATACTTATTACACCCGAGGCATGATACTAGGTAGCTAATGATGACATATGTTTCTTGACCTTCACAATATCCTACACGTATACATTATTAACTCTATATCACAGATAAAGAAACTTGCTCAGATTCCCACAGCCAAAGGTGTGACACCAGTGTTTCCCATTAAAGGGCTCTGATTTTGAAAAAACAATATACAACCCCCCAAATTATATGATACCTTAAATTAGAATACAAAGTGTCCTTTTTAATTATAAAATATTGCTTGCCATATTATAATATCCTAGACTTTAAAGTATCCCAACTTTGGGGCACCTGGGTGGCCTTAGTCATTTGAGCATCTGACTTTGGCTCAGGTCATGATCTCACAGCTCATGAGTTCAAGCCCCATGTTGGGCTTTGTGCTGACAACTCTGAGCCAGGAGCCTGCTTCAGTTTCTGTGTCTCCTTCTCTCTCTGCCACTCCCCTGTTCTCTCTCTCTCTATCAAAAGTAAATTTAAAAAAAACTAAAAAATTTAAAGTATCCCAACTTTAATAAATAGATTATTGTCTTAGTATACTTGGGCTGCTATCACAAAATACCATAGACTGGGTGGGGTTTAAACAACTGTATTGTTTAAACAATACAATCAATGTGCCAACCAATTCTGTTCCTATGAAAACTCTCTTCCTGCCTTGTATATGGCCACCTTCTCAAACTGTTCTTAAACAGTGAAAAGAGAGCACCCTGGTCTCTCTTCTCCTTCTTATAAGGACACTAATCCCATCACGGAGACTCCACGTCATGATCTCGTGACCTGATCTAAATCTAATTACCTCCCAAAGGTCCCACCTCCAAATATCATCATATTGGGAGTTAAGGTTTCAACATGTGAATCTTGAGGGGACACCAACATTTAGTCTATAACAGTTATGGCAGAATTAGATACTGATCTATCATTTTGATAGTAGGCCCCCCATTTTTATATGAAGTAATTTTTAACACGTTAAGATTAAAGGAGTCAACTAGTGGTCATCTAGGTCACTGCCTAAACTTTGAGTAAAATAGTCAAATAATTCTATAAAGAATTGGGAGTGAAAAACTGTTTCTCCACTAAGAACTGTAGTCAGTACTTTTAATATGTTATCTAACTACTCAGTTAGCATTTATAAATCCCAATAGTTCTATTGTTTTTGGTATTAGGCCAATGAAGAAAATCTTAAATATCCAAACCAACATTTGTATGGTATATTATAGTCCAACTCAATTTGCTATATCTATAAAATGTTTCCATTGAGTATGATGTTTTAATATTTGAGTTGATATTCTAATTACAGAAAATGATATTTTTATCTAGTATTATCATTCAAAAGGAGTGGTAAAAAGAATACAAAAACACTAATTCAAAGGAATACATGAACCTCCATGTTTATAGCAGCATTATTTACAGTAGCCAAATTATGGAAGCAGCCCAAGTGTCCATCAATAGATAAATGGGTAAGAAGATGTGGTGTATATAGATACAATGAAATATTATTCAGCCATAGAAAAGAATAAAATCATCCCATTTGCATGATATGGATGGAGCTAGAGTGCATTATGCTAAGTAAGCAAAATAAGTCAGAGGAAAAAAATACCAAATGATTTCACTTGTGTGTGGAATTTAAGAAACAAAACAAATGAATGAAGGTGGAAAAAGAGCGAGAGAGAGAGACAAACCAAAAAACAGTCTCTTACCTATAGAGAACAAACTGATGGTTACCAGAGGGGGATGGGGGGACGGAGAGATGGGTGAAATAGGTAATGGAGATTAAGAAGTACACTTGTTATGATGAGCTCTGTGCGGTTAAAACTAAAATTTCTAAAAAGAGGAGCAGCAAATTAATTTGCTAGGCAAAACCAGAAAAAGAGATTAAATGCAGAAAAAAATTTATATTATATCTCAGATTACCTAAAATTTATTTCTGTGAAAATGAAATTAAGAAATTCCATTACTTTCTAAATTCTAGCCAATTCAATATTTTATATATGCATGTAAACTATGTGTGTGTATATGTGTGTGTATATATGTATAAAAATATATGTGTGTGTATATATGTGTAAAAATAGATGTGTGTGTATATATACATATACAACTCTGCCCATTTCTCTTTCAGTTTTATTTCATAACAGCTTCATAAACTTGGTCAGATTTATAAATAAATATACAAACAAACCTCTTTAGACTTCAGTTTTCTTACCAATAAAATGAGTATAGTAAAAACTATCTTCAGGTTGTTGTGAGAATAAGTGATAATAGACATGCACGCATAGAAAGCCTCAAAAAATTTACCTTCTCTGTTCCCTTTCTTGGAAGAATGTGTTCTGCTTGACCAAGAAAAGGAAGACAGGGATTTAAGAAAAAAGAAATTCAACAAAGGAGGGAAACAGGGAATCACATCTCCTCTCCTGGTGATGACAAGAATAGCCCCAGGATAACTACCGGGTTAGAGCAGGAAGACAGGAAGACGGAAGGCTCAAGGAAAGTTATTGCTAACAAGAGCAGATCTGGCACACTGCCTGTCATGTTTGATGATAGCAAGAAATTATACATAAGCAATTGATACAAAGTACATAAAAATTATAGCTATTAACTCCAGGATACTCAACGGTATACAACAAAAGAAAATGAAATAAAAACCGGCTGTATGGCTCAGCTGTGCATAATATTTACAGTCAGTAGAGTGTCTCGATGCAGTAGTAAGCTAACCAAATCTACTGGGATGTTGGAAGGAAGGCTGTGAAGGTGCTAACTCCTCATCTCCTGGGAACAGGAACCATGAGATAATACAGAAACCTATATAATTTTAAAAAAGGAAATATAAGCATGTTTTTTTGATAATGATGGTAAATCCCAGAGGAAATAGCTAACAGTCAAATCATTCTACAAAAAGCACATCAGTAAGACAATTGCAGTCCCTCACCCTGTCCATTCCCATCCCCAGTCTCTCCTTCCCAGAAGAGACCACTTTTACTCTTCATGGTTTCATGTGGTATTTACCACCATATTTCTACAATTAAATTGTAGATTAAATGTGTAAAGAGACAGGCTGTAGGTATAAGTGCCTACCACAGGGTCTTCTAGTCTGTGGTCAGTAGTTAGTCCTTCTGTGTTGTTATCGTGGCTACATGAAGAAAGTCATCTATGTCATGTTGCAAACAACAGGATGCATTAGGAGACATGCCCCTATCATGGTAAAAGATTCCAAAGTGCTGTGCAAGGAACCCTGTGCACTGAGGGTCAGCAACACAGATGCCTTTTGTGCTCTACCTCACTACACGGGCACAGAGCATATACTCAAGGAAAAGGAAAAGGGGGAAAAAAAGATTTTAACAGTCTGGACATTCTTTCAACAGATCAATTCTTAAAACAGATCAATAATCCAGAATTGTCCTTTTAAAAGAAAAGAAATACCTTGGAAATAGCTGTTGCATTTCAAATATGTCAGAAAATAATAGCTAAAACTTACATAGTTCTATTATCGGCCAAGCACCATTCAAGAAAATAGGCATACGTTAATTCCATAAATGCTGACAATATGTGGTAAATATACTATCTTTGTGTCCCATTTTCAAGATGAGGAAATGGAGACAGAGAGAGATTAAGTAATTTGTTTGAGATTACACAACTAGTAAATGAAGAGCCAGGTCCGGAAGCCATGCAGCCTGGCCCTGAGATCGCTGCTCTTCACCACCACCCCATGGAAAGAAGTCCACAGTCTCTTGAACACTGACGGAAAGTTAAGCAGGGGAAGACAAGTATGGGAACCTGCATATGTGGCTATGCCTATCTGTGTTGGAGGTGCCACTGGTAGAGGGAGGAGGTGAGTGAGATGAGCTGCTTGATACCAGATGTGCATGTGAGGCTACTGCCAAGGCCTCCTCTGGACCCAAAGCTACACAGGAAAGATATATGCCATACCTCACAACATAAGTACTCTCATAAACCTAACGCAGCCTTCCAGAACAGAGACCCTCTGTGGCATAAGAGGAAAAACAGGACATCAAATAAAAGCCTGGAAATGCATTATTTTCTGCTCGAGAGTAGCACAATGGAATCTAAGGGGCTGCAAAGGCAGAAAGTGCTCTAGAGCCAACCAGGAATGACCAGGCTGAATGTGTCTCTACTGACAGGAAACTTAGATGAAGAGAGGGATGAAATATATAGAACCCTAGATTAAAAGTGCTCTGAAAAAAAAAATGTTTCTCAATTCTAGTGAGTTTTGTTTTCTGGTTTTTGTTTGTATGTGGGTTTTTTCTTCTTCTTCTTCTTTTTTTTTTTTTTTTTTTTTTTTTTTAGAGGCAGAGAGAGAGAGAGAGCAGAGAACCCAAGCATAAGGGAGGGAGCCCAATCTCAGGACCATGAGATGATCATGACCTGAGTTGAAATTAAGAGTCTGATGCTCAACCAACTGAGTCACCCAGCTGCCCCTGAATTCCGGTGAGCTTTAGTAGTATTTCTTTTTTTTTTTTTTTTTTTTTTTTTTTTTTTTGAGAGAAAGAGACAGAACATGAGTGGGGCAGGGGCAGAGAGAGAGGGAAACAGAATCCGAAGCAGACTCATGCCCTGAGCTGTCAGCACAGAACCTGACATGGGGCTCAGACTCACGAACATGAGATCATGACCTGAGCCAAAGTCAGATGCTTAACCGACTGAGCCACCCAGCTGCCCCAATAGTATTTAAAAAAGAAAAAAAAGAAAAATACAGGATGTGAAAAGACCTATTTTCAAGAACTTGATGATTAGGAACCAAAGCAAGGCAGTCAATCTGCTCAGGTTTTTATATGTTATCAGTAAAGCTGTTCCAAAGCTTGAATGCATCTCTAATCCTCACCTGAGGAGGCTAGCACATGTTCTAAGATTCCCTGGAGAGTGACTTGAGAGTACATAATAGACACCTTTGGAATACAAACAGGACTATTCTGGAGGTATCTCACTGCAGAGCAGCTTAACCTCTTGCTCTTCCCCAGCTGTGTCCAGGCTCCTGGCTGCCAGCAGAGAGAAAAGAAGCAGAGCTCCTCAGACACGGATAGAGTAGGCATTCTTTGCTCAAGGGAGTTCACCTTTCCAGGAAGAGATCATGATTAACCCCTGGTTTAGTGGGTTATTACACTTGTCCAATTTTTGTGAAACAAAATACAAATCTCACAAGGAGTTGCCTCCCCCAGTTGCTGAACCTAATACCATCAAGGAGTGTTGATTCTGTTACAGGCACGTGTGGGCCTTATTTCTGGGACTCTGTGAGTCAGTCACTGTCACTTTTCTGTTGTGAAGCTCAGTCTGGGCAAGGTCAGTCTTGGAAGCCCATGACGCATGGTGTTAACAGCCAGCAGGTCCTGTCTCCAGTAAGCATAGCTCTCCACTCATTCTCCCAAAGAGGAAAGTGCCTTTACTTGAAATGAGTTCTTGTTATTGACACCAAAGGAGCTGCTGCTTGACAGAAACTCCTTATATCAGAGGGAAACTAGGGAATCCAATGAGGACGGCATCTTCCAAAACCCACTGCAATTAGTAATAATAAAGGGGCAAGAGATGATTTTTTTAATGTTGATTTTGAAAGACAGAGAGAGAGAGAGAGAGCACAAGAAGGGGAGGAGCAGAGAGAGAAGGACAGAGAGAGAGAGAGAGAATCCCTAGCAGGCTCCACTCTGTCAGAGCAGAGCCCAGTGTGGGGCTGGAACCCTCAAACTGCAAGATCATGACCTGAGCCAAAATCAAGAGTCAGACGCTTAACCAACTGAGCCACCCAGGTGCCCCAAGATGATTTAAACATCTTACCAGGTCTCTGTCAAGACAGAGGTCTAAGGTACTTACACTTAGAATGTAGATGTGATCAAAAAAAAACCACAAACTATGTTGGTATCTTAATATGAGTGTTTTAAACTGAGACATTTTTTAATTCTATCACTAAGTTATGAAACACAATTTCTGGCTGCTTTGAGTAATTAGGAGGGTGTTTTTCCTGAAATTCCCCATGTGTCTATGGTAAAAACATCTGTCCAACATCTGCCAAGAGTAAGAATGCACACATTGAGGAAAATTGCTTTTGTTCATGAACGACAAACCTTCAGTGACAGTCAAAAAAAAAAAATCTAAGCTTTTATTTTGTTGAAATCATGTTTTTGATTTCTGGCATTACAGAAGAAGTATTTAAAATGTAAATTGATTCACAGTGGTCCTGTTAACTGAGGCCAGCTGTGCAGACGAGGACTAGCCATCATTTGTTCTCATAGACTCGTTTCCCTTCCCCAGCTCCCTCCATAGGCGCCCTCCCAGCAAAAAAACACATTATACTATCTGCACAGTATCATTAAGGTGCAAAAAAATGAAACCAATTCACAGTTTACAGATCCCTGGGGGGAAATGCTTCCACCATTTCACAGAAGAGAGATCAAACTTTTAATCTATTAAAATGAAAAAAAAAATGCATAAATCCTATGGACCTGGCAAGAGTGTTTCTCCATTTCTACCCTCATCAGTCAACATTTCATCAGAGAAGCAGAGCCACTAGGAAACTGGATGCACATTTATGTAGGAAATATAGATATATTTGAGATTTGACCTTATGCAGTTGTGGGACCTGACTGCAGAGTCTCTGTGTAGCTGTTTCTGTGTCTGGTGCTGGAGTCTGAAATCCACAGGCCATCAGGAAGGAAAGACAGATAGCATGTGGGGGAGAGTAAGAATAAACTGGAACCTGGGAGTCTGAACCTGAAGCCACAAGGGAGGAGGGGAATCTGCACGTCTCTCATCACCACCAAACGTCTCACACGGATGATTAGAATGTCCTATAGGAAAAGCAGGCACTTATCATCATGGAGCTAAATCCAGGAGGAAGAAAAGCCCCACTGGGAGATCAGGCTGGAGCTGGTGCAGGTGTGGCCCAGCTTCCTTCCACAGGCAGTCCCAGGAGCCAGTAGATAGGCTGCAGGGCGTGTGAACTACAAAATCACCTGGGCCAGTAAAACAAAAACGAAAACAAAACAAACAAAAAAAGCATATGGCTTCTACTAACTTCCACTTTCCAAATCTCATGAAAAATGCCTCTTGGCACTATGTTCCACACACTATGTGGAAACTGTGTGGGTAAGGGAATTCCAAGAAACATAGTTCCAGCTCAGCAAAGTTGAAAAAATGCAAATCTGTTATACCGCCCTCAAGAAATACACTCTCAGATACTCCAGAAATCAGGGGCAGAATATCCACATTATATTATATTTATTAAAACTTAGGCATAATTTAAAGGTCCTTTAATACCCAGGTAATACCCACATTAGACATACTACAATTCCGACAAATGAGGTTGAGAAACACACTAACATAGAAAGATTTCTCAGCCATAGTGTTGAACATAAAAAGCAATAGTTCCAGTACTGTAGCATGTTTTTGAAACACATAGCACAAAATATTACTAAATAGTCCCATGGGTACATTTGTTCATTCATTCCGCACATACGTATCACCTACTATGTATCAAATACTAAGCACAAAGGGTATAGCAATTTAAAAAAACAAACAAAATCTCTGTAGTCCGGGAGCTTATATTCTAGTTGAGGAGACAGATAATAAAAAGTAAATAAATACTTAAAATAAATCATACTTAGGGGCAATAAATGCTACAGAGGCAAAGAAACCCGAGAGAAGAATGAACAGTGGGGGTGACTGCAATTTTTTTTTAAATTTTTTAAAACATTTATTTATTTTTGAGAGAAAGAAAGAGCACAAGCAGGGGAGGGGCAGAAGAGGGGTGGAGACAGAGGATCTGAAGTGAGCTCTGTGCTGACAAGCAGAGATCCCAATGCAGGGCTCGAATTCAAACCATGAGATCAGGACCTGAGCCTAAGTCAGATGCTTACCCCACTGAGCCACCTAGGTGCCCCGTGATTGCAACTGTACACGAGGAGGCCAGAAAAGGTCTAAGATAGTATTTAAGTAAAGATTTGAAGGAGAGGAGAGAGCTACTTCTGTAGCTATCTGGGGTAAAAATATTCTAGGCAGCAAAACCAACATGTGCAAAGTCCTGGGGCACGAAGTGTGTCTGGAGTGTTGGAGGAATAGTAAGGAGATTACTGTGGAGAGAAATAAATAAGGAGGAGTGGAATAAGCTTCAAATTAAGTCAAGTAGAACCTTTCGGCAATAATATGGACTTGAGATTTTACTCAGAGCTAGAAGTCTTTGGGGAGTTTCATGTAGGAAATCTATGGATTGAAACACATCATCAGGGCTGCTGTGTTAAGATAAGGCTGTAGAAAGACCAGAGTGGAAATGGACACCGTTTAGGCGGCTACCACAATAACGCAGGTGACAAACGGGGCGGCTGGGCCCCAGATGGTAATGATAAACAGGTTGGGTTCGGAATATGTTTTAAAGGCAGAAACTGCGGGATTCTCTGTCAAGCTGTAAGAAAGAGTCAACGACGACTCTAAGCAAACTTGTTAACCTAGGCGAGTGGCGTAGAAGAAGCTGTGACAGGAATAGATTCAGAGAGATGAGTTTGGACTGGTTAAGTTGGCAGCATGCACTAGATATCCTAATAGAGACGTCAAGTGGCTTCTTGTCTTTTTGAAGCCAAAATCTTACACCCATATTAAAGACAGGCCTGGCTCCTGCAGCTGTAACTTCCGATGGGTTCCATAGCAGTTAACTGGTTTATGTGTAACCCACCCACCCCACCCCCGGAACTTCAAAAAGTACTTCCAAGTTTGCACCTGGGAATAAAGTAAAGCTGACCTTCATTTCTCAGTCATCCTGTTTATACTACTCATGCCCAAAAGCAAATTCGACTTATACTGCCTATTTCACCATAAACACAAACACTGGGGGAAACTGAGATAGATTTTAGCCAATAACCTACTTGAATTACACCTTTCTTTTTTTCTTTCTTGTTAAAGATAACTACCTGTCTGGCTCAATTTTTCAAACATTTAAATGTGTTGATGTAGCTTATTGTTTTGTCTTGTTTTATTAGACTTACATGGGAAAGAATAATCTACAAGTCCTGTGCCATCATTATCCTTTTATTTCACAACAAACTTCTGGGGTTGTGAATATTAGTTTCTTGAGATAAATTCACTGAAATTTACTGTGGAGCCTGAATGAACTCTAAGGTTCTAGTACTCTGACTGGGTGAATCTAATTTCACAGAAACAGTGCAAGGCTAAAATATCTGACCTTAATTTAAAATACAGATGTTTCCAATACAGATGAATGGTCCAAATAGCAAACCACTTTTAAAAATCAGATACTTATGTTACTATTTTTAATTTTGTGCTATCAATTGCTTTAAATTAATTCATGGGCAATTGTTCCCATTAATATGAAAGCATCAGCTTGTCTTCTTTCTTTTTTCTTTGGTTCTCAGATATGAGGGACTGTGAGGCTAAATAAATCATTATATATTCTACATGCAATTCTCTTGCGACAGCCTTTCAGAAAAGAATTAGGAAGCTTGAATATTAAATGCCAACAATCCATGACTAGGATAAGGTCAGTTTCAAGGATAAAGACATTTTGAATTGAGTAGTTTGTAACACTTGCATAAAAACAATTTCAACAATAAGGCTTCATTATTGTGTGTCTGATTTATGAAGAAAGTCATTGCCCAGCAGTCACTTCACTTAAAAAGAGAGAAAATATATATATATATATATATTCTCCCTCTGTCTTCCTCTCTCTCTCCCTCCCTCCCTCCTTTTCACTCTCTGTCTCTCTGTCTCTCTTTCTTTCTCACAGACACACAGACACACACAGACACACACACACACACACACACACACACACACACACACACACCCACTGAATTGAATGATAATGGCTTTTTAATTCACATAAACACACGTTTTGCAGAGAATACAAGCAAAGTCAGCCTGTTGCCAATGTTCTGAAGCCTTCCCTTGTGAAAACAATATCTATATTTGTAATAGTATTGATTTTCCAAGTTTAAATTGTTACCAATGCCACAAATCTTTGTGTGAAAATGATTAACTCACACAAAATTTTGTTTTTCAAATATTAAGCCAAGCTAAATAGATAACACTTTTTTTGGACCAATAAAATTACACATATATTTGGGAGTAATTAACTATTCTTTATCTACTAGTTTCTATGCATTTGTTAATGAGGCCCCTAAAATATGAATAGTTCTAAAAGTATACCAAACTATCATTATTGTTAGAAACACATGAACATTTACTGATTGTTGTAAGGTGTGATAATGTATTTTAGTTATACAGCAATACACTTCATATTTTTTTGGATACACACCAGTGTGTGCATAATGTCTGGGTCGTTGAAGTACTTTGTAGAAAGACAAATAAAGCACATATTTATAATCAATAAAGCAAATAATATAATATATAATAAAGCAATAAATATAATCAATAAAGCAAAATATTTATAATTAATAATGGGTGATGTGTATATGGAAGTTTGTTAACTATTCTCTCTTGTGCATATTTGAAGATTTTCATAATAAAACATAAAGTCAATCCACTTGCTTCTATCAATCAATACCCTGTTTTATTAATAGTAAAAAGAAATTTCAAATACAGAAATATGATTCTTTAATACTATGGTTCCTATAGTGATGAAGTCTGATGATCTGCTGATCCAGGCTGCACATCTAGGCTGACTGTGTCTAAATAGAGGATAGGGGGCAACATTTGGGGAAAGAGTACCTTTTTCTAGGTACTTTAGGCATGGTAGCATTTAATCCACACAATGACTCTGAAATTTCTATATTGTTGATGTAAAAACTGACACATAGAAAGGGGTTAAGTAACTTGCTGAATTCACACAAATGATAAGGGCTGAAATTGGTATGTGACTCTAGATTTGAGAGCTTCTATTATATTGTTCTGTCTTAACCGGACTTCTGGGTCTTTAGGGTAAATTTCTGAAGAAATTTCAACCACCACCATTAATAATAATTTTAAAAATCTAAAGCACAATCTGATCCTGTGTCACTGCTACTGAAGACTTCTTACTAGCTAAAAGAGAAGAGACATTCTGAGGAGGCTTACAATGTGTGCTCTTAATAAATGGCTCCAGGCCTGCCCATCTGACCTCAATCCCCACAAGTCCCTCCATACACACTGTGATGGCTAATTTTGTGTGTCAGCTTGACTGGGCCATGGGTTCCCAGATATTTGGTTAAACATCATTCTGGGTGTGTCTGGGAGGGTTTTCTGGATGAGGTTCACATTTGAATCAATAGAATGAATAAAGCAGATTGCTCTTCTCACTGTGGGTGGGCTGTATCCCATCATGGAGGGTTGAACAGAATAACAAGGCAGAATAAGAGAATTTACTCTCTCTGCCTGAACGTCTTCAAGTTGGAACATCAGTCTTCTCCTGCTTTTAGATTAGGACTCACACTTCAATTTACATCATCAGCTCTCCTGGTTCTCAGGCCTTTGGACTCAGACTAGAACTATAGCATTGGCTCTCCTGGGTCTCTAGCTTACTGCCTGCAGAACTTGGGACTTCTCAGCCTCCACAAGTGCATGAGCCAACTCCTTACAATAAACCTCATATATATACACATATATGAAAAATTATAATCACTAACAAAATGTTACAGAAATATGTATGTTAGGGGCCATATCTGGTATGATCCCGGGCAGCAATGGGGAATATGTTATGGGAAAGCGAAGGAAGGGCGATCTTTGTCATGAAGTGGCAAAGACCTTGTCTGAATTTTGTTCATGTTCTAGTGCTGCTTGGAAGGTAGAACTTGCAAGTTATGAGGTTGGATATTTAGCTGAGAAGATTTCTGAACACGTGCTTAAAGTTGGTTCCTCCTGACTGCTTGTATCAAAATGTAGAAAGAAAGAGACGAAATAAAGAAGCAATCGTTCAGCAAAAAGGAACTAAAACTTGAAGATCTGAAAAGCTCTTATCCTGTCTATATTGCAAATAATGAGAAAGTGTGTTCAGAAGAGAACACAGAATGCTGGATTATCACTCAATAAAGAGATGATAGGGTTATGTGTGTAGGGACATTGCCAGATTAGCTAAGAACAAGGGAGACAGGGACAACTTCTAGCCAAAGGTATAGGAATGGGATCATCCAGACACATGGGGCCCGAACTACCTGGAGCTTTAAGGGTGGCATCCCCACCCAGCAGAACCACGGGGGTAGGTCTGACACCCCAGAGGATCTAGAAGGTGAAACATCGAACCACAAATAATTTATCTTGAGCCTTGGGATCTAATGGAGTTTACCTTGCTGGGTGCTGGACTTGTTTGGGACCCATCATCCACTTTTGCCCTCTGATTTCTCCCTTTTGTAATGGAAATATTTATCCTCAGTCCCACCATTGTACTTTGGAAGCCCAAAACTTACCTGGTTTCACAGCGTGATAATGTGATTTATAATAAGAAATATGTATGTGGCTCTCATCCCAGTTTCTGGCACAGAGCTCCTAAAATCCTTGGATTGGAAATGTCTGTGATGACAGCAATGAAGGTGCCTCTTATTGTGTTAGTGACGTGGCTTTTGGACCATGCCAATGCATGGGAGCTGGTTGTCAGGGGAACCAACCAAGAATAGAGGGTTAGAGTTTCAGTCCCACCCCTTAATTTCCAGGAAGGAGAGAGAAGGTTGAATCAGTCACCAATGGCCAATGATTTAATCAATTGTGCCTATGTAATGAAGCCATCAACTCCAAAGGACAGGGTTTGGAGAACATGTGGAGCTTTGGGAAGGTGTTGCGCCACGAGAAAGCACAGAAGCTCCACACTCTTTCTCTATATCTTGTCCTGTGTATCTCTTCCATCTGGCTGTTCCTAAGTTACATCCTTTTCTAATAAACAGGTAATCTAGTAAGCAAAATGCTTTTCTCAGTTCTGTGAGCTTTGCTAGCAAATTAATCAAACAAAAGGAGGGGGTCATGGGAACCTCTGATTTATAGCCAGCTAGCCCTAAGTAAAGAAAACAAACTGAGCTTGCAACTGGTACCTGAAGGGCAAGGGTTGGGGACGCTCAGTCTTATAGGACTGAACCCTTACCCTGTAGGATCTGATGCTATCTCTGGGTAGCTAGTGTCAGAACTGAGTTAAATTGTAGGAAATTCCGCTGGTGCCCAGAGAACTGCATGGTGGTAACATAGACAAACAAACCCACATTGGAAAATGTGTCTCAGAATGCTTTTTACATGGGTTCACAGCTAACGAGAAATTTTGCCTCAGGGTGAAGCATGCCTTGGGTCTCACTCATTCGTGCTTTGGATGATATTTAAGTGAGACTTTGAACCTTAGACTTTAGAGTTGATGCTGGAATGAGTTAGAACTTTTGGGGATTTGGGGATGAAATGAATGCCTTTTGCAGGCAAAAACAACATGGAAGGACATGGATTTTGGAAGGCCAGGAACAGAGTGCTGTGGCCTAAATTGTGTCCCTCCGGGATTCATGTGTTGAAGTCCTACCCCTCAGTGTGATAGTATTTGGAGATGGAACTTTTGGATTGGATGCTGCCATGAAGGCAGCATTTGGGTGGAATAATTGGATTTGGATGCTGCCATGAAGGAGGTGACTTCATGCTGGAGTCAGTGTCCTAACAGGAAAAGAAGGGGGCACAAGGGCTCTGTCTCTCACCACATAATGAGCACACGTGCAAGAGGGTAGCGATCTGAAAGCCAGGAGCAGAGAGTGCACCAGAACCCAACAATGCTGGCAGCCTGGTCTTGGACTTGAGTCTCCGGAACTGTGAGAAATAGATTTCTGTTGTCTGAGTCATTCAGTCTGTGATGTTCCTTGTGGCAGCCCAAGTAGACTAAAGCACCCACCTACCTTCTGGCCATGTGTTCTGTTTTCCCTCTCGCACATGCCATCCCTCTACTTAAAATGTCCTCATCCTCAGGGGAAAAAAAAAAAAAAAACATTCATCCTTCGAGAGTCAGTTCAAATGCCACATTCTCTGAGTTTTCCAAACCTCCCAGAAAAATTAAATGGTCTCACCACCATGGTGCCTCAGCCTATGTTACAGTGGGCAGAGTTCAACAAGGACAATTCATATAATGTTTTACTTTTCCTATTTGCTACCATTCTTATACTTCTTTAAATAATTTTAAAGTTTATTTATATATTTTGAGAGACAGAGCGAAAGTGTGTGTGTGCACGAGTAGGGGAGGGGCAGAGAGAGAGAGAGAGAGAGAGAGAGAGAGAGAGAGAGAATCCTAAGCAGGCTCCATCCTAAGTGTGGAGGCTGATGCAGGGCTCGATCCCGTAACACTGGGGTCAAGACCTGAACCAAAATCAAGAGTCAGATGTTCAGCCACCCAGGTGTCCCATAATTCTTTAAATCCTAGTGTCTGTGCAGCCAATAGTGAGGGGGTATTAATCTAGGCAAGAGGAGATGGAGGCCGGAACAATGATAAGGCAGAAGCAATGAACAGAAATAACTCACACAAGGGAGTTTGGGGAAATAACAAGCAATAGGATTTGGCCACTACCTTTAGAGGGTATAATGGTTATTATTCCAACTGTCATTTCCTCTTGCCCTCTACTTTCATGTTTTCCTCCTCCTCTACTGCTTCCTTCTTTGAGGGCTTTAAGCATTAAAATAAACAAATCAGAAAAGCAGAAACTTCCTTGAACCCCACAGCCATAGAGTAGCTCTCCCTTAAATCTCATTCAAACATCCTAACATAGCAGCCTGTCTCTTTCTACTAATGCTCAACCCACTGCCGTCTGGCTGCTGGCTCCACCAGTACATTGATATGTTTACAAGTGACCTCCTAATTGCCAAATCTGAAGCATGAGTTTAGTCTTTATTTTCCTAGATCTCTCTGGTTCTTTGGACACTATTAAACCCAGCTCCTTGCAAATATCCTTTCCCTTGATTGCTGGCACACTGCAGGTTCTAGCCTTCCTCCTCCACCATCATCCTGGCCTCCTTTTACTTTGACCACTTCAGGGTTTCCCCAACATTTAAGAGTTCTCTCCTTGGCCCTATTTCGCTCTCTTTACAGTCTCTCTGCGTATCTATCATCTTGGTTTCCATTACCATATGATGATGTCTCATCTGTTTCTCTAGCTTCTAAGTCATATGTCTAGATACCTGCTATTTGAATGTCCTGCAAACAGCACAGCCTTGCCATGCCCCTAACTAATTAAGAGATTCCCTGATATAAGTGCTGCTCTTATTCCTACGTTATTTATCCCTATTGGTGGCCATAACATTCATACAAGAGAGAAATCTATGAGTCATCCCAGATGCCTTTCTTAACATTACTTCCCACATAAAATCTGTCAGAACATGCTAATATCAATCATTTCCTTGATTCCCCCTTCCCTTCACCCCCATATCCAACTGGCCTCAGAGTTTTTCTGATTTAAATTCCCAAATACCTCTCAAGTCCACTCCTTTCTCTCCTAACTCATAAAGCCTTATTAAAAGGGAGCCACTCCTCTTATCTCTGTTTCAGCCTGGACTTCTGACTTGTCTCCCTACCTCTGTCATTCTCCTTTCAGATAAACCCATCACACAGCCACCAGCACTGTCGGCCTAAAAACACACATCCAAACATGCCTAAAATTCTCTACTAACACCTCAAAGTAGAGGGAAAACAAAAATTTTTTTAGGATAGCTTATGATATCTCCCATGATATTATCCAGCAGCTTCTAAACTCTTAAAAATAAGGACCCAAAGTAACAGAAAGATTTATATTATGACTCATACACACATACATTTAGGTACCTGAGACCATGCTTACCTGTTACTATGTGTGACACCCGTTCTACTCTGTTTCATTTCTAATTGTCACCCCGTATTTATTTGAAGAGCACAGGTGTCCTAGCAGCCTACCTCTAAAGTCTCACCTCAGGCCTTCCTAACACCTACATGATCCTCAAACGACACAAAACTGAGTGCGCAAATGAATATTTCAGAGATATATAACATACATAGCAATAATGAAGTGCTATTATTCTGAAATACCTGAGAAGCTAGAAAGCAATAATGAAGACTTGTCAGACTAAATAAAAGTAAAATTTAAAACCAGGCTGTGCATCAGTTATCCTTAGCCATGGAACAGGTCCCCCTAAAACTTAGTGCCTAAAAATAGCATGATTTATTGTTTTCCATGAATCTACAAGCTGGCTGGCTAGTTCTGTGCTGTTTGCATGTGGGCTTGCTCACACATTCAGTTGGGGGTTCAGCAAATAAAAGGTCCAGAATTGCTTCTCTCACACGTCTGCTGCTTGATTCTGACTCTTGGCCGGGGTGCGGCAGTTCCTTGCCACATACAGTCCCTCACCTTCCAGTAAGCTAGATTGGGTTCTTACATGAAAGTTTCAGAGAAACATCCAAGAGGGCAAAGGCAGAAGCTGCAAGATCCTTTGAGGCCTAGGCTGTGAATTTCATACAATGTCACTTCCAGCCAAGCAAATCACAAGGCCAGTGCAGATTCAAGGAATGGAAAATACAGCCTACCCCAGGCTCCTTAGTAATCAACTTACCAATCTTCCTATTAATCATCCCTTTCTATAATCAGGTATCCTCTTTTTCTCTCTGCCCTTTCCACTATGACATGTATAATTTTAAAATAAAGGGCAGACAAGTCCTTGAATGTGAAGACACATGGAGAAGTAAAAAAGTAAGCTTGCCTTTTTTTTTTTTTTTTTAATCAACCATCAGTTAAAATCTGGTTTAGTTAGGAATTTTTCATGTTCGATTTTGACGCCCTTAATTAGGGAGTCCATTTCTGCATTGTATTCCCCTGGGGAAAAGTAAGGCCTTAAGCCCTGAGGCAAAATTTACTGCTTTGGAGAGATTCACTCCTAACTTCTCTTTCCTCATTAGACCTCCCTCACTCAGACTGACCACCTGATATCATTATACGTTCATGAGGATCAGTGACTGCACTCACTTCGTATCTTACAGACTGTCTTAGGTTGGTCTCCAGCAAGTGCTGTCGCCACAAGTACAGCCAAAGGAAGTTTGTGCACAGGCTGCTGGAGCCAGCCTCTTGGCATCTGCTAATTGTGCCTATAGCTGTGATAAAAAGAACAAATTTAGCATAGATCCCTAAAAACCAGAGATGGGACAAAAGCAAAATATCTATTGCCAAGTACCTTCACAATGATCTGCAGGTTACTTAATACTCCCTGTTCCAAACTCTGTCTCAGTTTCTGAAAATATTATAGACCCATTTCAGAGATGCCCAGTTGTAAATGTCTGCTCCAATGTGGATTTTCCCTTCAAATTAATTCAACTGCCAAGTCAACCAGTTGAAATGCTAAACTCTCAATAAAATGTGTTTTTCTTTTATTGAAGCAACACATAAAAGAACAATTTAAGAATCTAATACAAGTTTGAATCAGTCTTTATGAATATAGCTTTCATTTATTCAACAAATATTTGTCTATTATTCATTTACCAAACAGTGTCTAGTGAGAGTGTATCCTGCACCAGGCACTGTTCCGAGGGTAAAGGAACAGCAATGTGCAAAACAAAAGTTCCTACCCTCTTGGAGCTGACATCCTCAAGGAAGACAGTGTGGAAGATACTAAAAAAAATCAATCAGGTTCTTAGATTCTGCTCTCCAGCTGCTTTCAGAGACCAGTTAGACAATGAAAAGTGCTACAAGGAGAAACAAAACATTCTTTAGTACTTTAGAAGTAGCAGCAATTACTTCCCAGAAAAAGGTTCAAGTTAAACTGGACTTGAAGATGGGGCGCCTGGGTGGCTCAGTCGGTTAAGCACCCAACTTCAGCTCAAGTCATGATCTCGCGGTTCTTGAGTTCCAGCCCCACATTGTGCTCTGTGCTGACAGCTCAGAGCCTGGAGCCTGTTTCAGATTCTATGTCTCCCTCTCTCTCTGCCCCTCCCTCTCTCTCTCTTTCTCTCTCTCTCTCTCTCCCTCCCCCCCCCCCCTTCTTTCAAAAATAAATAAACACTAAATGGACTTGAAGAAGAGGTAAGACTCACACCGGCAAATGCAGTAGGAAGAGGATTCCAGGACAAGAGAAGAGCATGAGCAGGGTTGGAGAGTGGACTTGTGATTCCATGTGGTGAAGGAAAATAGTGGAAACAAAGCTCAGATAGGTAAGTTGTAGCCCAGGGCTAACCACAATCTTGGAGGCCTCAAACACTAAGATTCCTCACTCTCCATGAAACAGATCATTAAGAACAATACAAAGATAAAAGTTTACACTGTACCTCACAAAATTCTGATCCTTCCCATGACAGCTTCTGCAACAAAGAATTTGATCTACTTTGGATGCCTGACTGCAGACATCTCTTCAGTGTCACCCCCTCCTTCTTCCTTTCTGCCCCTCCTCTGGGCAAACCGGAAAGAAAGCCCTAGTGCTCCGTCCGTTGGCATCAATGGGTAGGTTCAAGCTATGGAGGAACACTCAACCGGGCCCCACCTCCTAACTGCCAGAAAGAGCCCAACCCAGTCTCCTTTCCCTGCTCTCTCTTGTCATTTTGAACCTACTTAGGAGGTTACTAAGTAGGTGTTGGATGAGGCCCATCTTGTATGGAGTGGCTGCAGTGACTATTTTTGATGTTCTTTTTTTTTTTTTCCCTACGTTTTTATTTATTTTTGGGACAGAGAGAGACAGAGCATGAACGGGGGAGGGGCAGAGAGAGAGGGAGACACAGAATCGGAAGCAGGCTCCAGGCTCCGAGCCATCAGCCCAGAGCCTGACGCGGGGCTCGAACTCACGGACCGCGAGATCGTGACCTGGCTGAAGTCGGACGCTCAACCGACTGCGCCACCCAGGCGCCCCTTGATGTTCTTTTTAAAAAGATAGTTTTTTAGGGGCACCTGGGTATCTCAGTCGGTTAAGCATGTGACTTGATTTGGGCTCAGGTCATGACCTCACAGTTCATGAGATCAAGACCCATATCCAGTTCCACGCTGACAACACAGAGCCTCCTTGGGATTCTCTCTCTCCCTCTTTCCCTGCCCCTCCCCTGCCCATGCTCACTCGCTCTCTCTCTCTCCCCCCCAAAATAAATAAATAAGCATCTTTTTTAAATAAATTAAAAGGTAATTTTTTAAAATAATCCAAGACCTCTGCTCTATTCTGTCCATTGGGAGATGCATCAATTTGAGGCCATATCATAGAGAGTCTTAAGCGTTAATAAGGCCATTGGAATTTTAAAACTGTTTTCTCTGTAGTTAAAGGCTCCACATTTCTTGCAGTTAGTTGAAACATGTGATAATACATGAACTCTAAATATACAATAAACACGTAATGGAAGAATGTTTTAGCAATAGTTGTTGCAATGCTCACAGACAGTTTGATAGCACGAAAGTAAATCTGGAAAAAAAAAAAAAAGAGTAGAGACATGCACTTCACCTGAAACGAGTCATAATGAGAATTCCAGTAAATTTCCACTTACTCAGTAACTGTTTATCAAGCATTTACCATGTACAGTGCACTGTGCTTATGTCCCTGTAGGATGTAGAGACAGGTTTGTTTTTTCCTATAGTTACTTTACATTCAGACCCAATACATGCATTCAAACAGGTGCACCTCAGGTGGTTAATCTCCCTAACCAAAGATGAAATGAAATGATCAATGATGAAAATGAAGTAATTGTCACTTAGCCCATAATGAGTCACTTATATGCAAGCCATTCAAGAGGTATTAGGCTCTATTCTGGAATGCATTTCATGTACAAGTCATTCCTTGTGGAAAACAAACTGCATTGAAATTTTTAAAAGCTGGTAATTCTAGATGATGAATAGCATTTTTCTAAACTACCAAATAAAAGCTATTACGAGGGTACTGACATGATTCTCATAATTGAATATATTTGACAGTCATACTCAGAGTATTTTATCTTTGATGGCATTGTTATACCTTTCTGAGAATTTTCTGGTCCTATAGAGTGAACCAGTATCACCTTTTAAAACATGAAATATTTAAAATTTTCTTTTCTCATAATGCAATCTAGAAAATGAAGTACCTTCATTTACAAGCATATTGTCAAGGAAAGATTCTCAATTACTATTAGAAAAAAGGAACCCAATCAACCTAGACAAAAGGAACAAGAAGAATGCAGGAATTAATCAAGGTATCAGATGTATTCACATATGTGCTCCTGGAATAATGTCAGTAGATTTCTCTCTGTGAATCCTAAGTTATTAATTATCAAGAATGAAAATTACCAGTAGATTATGCTAATCTCAATTCCAAATAAAATATAAGCTTTTCAAGAGAAACCTAAATAACATCACCAGAACGAGTGGTAATACAAGAGTATTACAAAATTGAAAGTTGAACCACTTAAACTTAGCCAACAATAGTGATAAAAATGAATTGCTTTCAAATTACTTATCAATTTTTCATGAGAAGTGCCAAAAGTTGTCAAACCCATTTGGTAACAGTAACACTGAACTGACACAGGGAAAGCATGTAAGAAACATGCTACTGTCTCTTCCGTCAGGGAGGAAGACTTTCCTCTGCCCTTTAGTCCTTCTATCTGGATTTAGAATCAAATTGACATGAGACAGATTAACAGGAGAAAATCAAAATGAATAGCATACATATGGGGAATCCACACAAACAGGAAACTGTAAACAGTGAGGCAACATGAAGCTTATATGAACTAAGGAGAGGGGCAGGGTCAGAAGATACAAAGGAGAGGAAGGCCATTAGGATGGTGAAAGGAGATGTTTTGAAAAGCAAAGTTTTCCCTATTTTATAGATAATTTTCTTAGGTAAAGGGCAGTCTGTTAATAGCTCTCTTCCTGGTAAAGGCTGTCCTTTACAATGTAAAATTAGGCAGTTGAGGACAAAGAAGAGAGTTTTTCCTGTATCTGCTGGGTTTTGATTACTTTTAAATCAAAATAATGTTCATGCCAAAGTGGCCCATCTTGGAGCAGCCTGCCCTTGGCCCCACACTTCCAATGACAATGATAATTCCAAACATGAAATAATTGCCACCCATTTCATGACAAATCCCTTTTTAATGTGGACACATTTTTTAAAAAGATGTAACAATCCTTTGACAAAAGCTTCCTAAGGGTGGAAGTGTCTGTAACAAACAGTTCTCAAAGGAAAAAAGAAAGTATCTGAAAGAAAGAAGGGTTTACAGAAAATGGACTGACCTTCTAAAGGAACTAGGGTGCAGATGTGGAAATGCTTTCTGGTAACTGTAAACTGTAATGCAGAAAAAGCTACATTTTGTTACATCATTTGAAATCTCTAAAGCCAGTAGTCCCTTTTGAGTCTGCCAAGAACCATCTTCAACTTCTACAAAGGGACTCAAAGTCAAACAAAGACAAAGAGGGAATGTTAGCTCTGTGCTTTGCCCCTTAGGCAATGGTCAACTCAAAACCTCATGTTCATAACAAATTCTTTCAACAAATAGGCTAAGTGGTTACTATGTACCAGGTTCTGCCCTAGACATTGGAAACACACCTGAAAAACAAAGAGGAAGATCTCTGAACTAGACTGCTTTCTTACTTAGATTTCTACAGCAGCCTTCTCACTCTTTTGCAACAATGGTTTCAGTCTCCCCAAAATGCCAAGCCCCTCTTCCTCTCAATCAGGAAATTACCTCGCCTCCTATCATTCAGAACATTTGGAAACCATGAAATAGGAACTCCCTCAACTTCCTGCAGCTAAATCGGCTTCTGCACCCTTCTCCTCCTCCTTACCTGTTACAAATCCCACACTTTGAAACTTCTGGAATCTTGGGCTATCAATTTCCCCTTTTCATCCTGTGCCCTAAATAACTCTCTCTCCACTAAATACTTTATATGAGTATTTATGTTCGATCTAAACTAAAATCCCCAATTTAAAACAGACACACACCAAGGCTCACATCACTTGTAGCCACTGGTCCATCTTTCCCAAACCAACTTCTTTAAGATAGTACAAAATTCTTACTTTTCAGCTTCCTTATTTCATCAATATGCTCATTCCAATACTCATTGCCTTCTCCGCATAGCAAAAATTATTTTTGATAAGGCCATCGACGACTTTGATGCTACTAGGTCTAACAATTTTCATTTGTCATCTTATTCAGAATACTGGACATGTTTATAGCCTTGAAATTCTCCCTTCTCTGGGCTTCTGTCCCATCATGGCACATCTTCTAATTTATCTCCTCCTAACTCTTAGCCCTGCTTCCAATCTTGCTTTCCTTTCTCTACTTATTCTTCAAATACTGAGGATCCTGGGAACCCAATATAAAACCCTTATCCTCCTCAAAGTCTTCTCTCTCCATCTGGTCAAAGACACTCCTGCAGTTTCAAAAGTATCACTATTAGAATGACCTCAGAAATTATAGCTTCATCCTGACATTGTCTCTCAACTGCAGAGCTAGATTTCCCATTGTCAACTTGGTGTATGTAGTCTTTTCGATGCCACATACACCCTCAAATTCAATGTGCCCAAACCAAAGCAACAATATTCCCTATAAATCCTGCTCTTTGCCCAAGACTCCCTTATTACAGTAGATGGCACCACCACCTACACAGATAATCATCACAATACAGTCGGTGTTGGCCCTGTGCTTCCAATCCTGCATCCTAACCATCACAAATGCGACCGTATCTGTCCATCTCCAATGTCACAAGTTTAATTCAAGTCACCATTACGTTCTTCCTGAAGCTTCTTTTTTTTTTAATTTTAATTCCAGTATAGTCAACACACAGTGTTATACTAGTTTCAGGTGTACAACATAGTGATTCAACAATTCTATACATTACTCAGTGCTCATTGTTTAACCGACTAAACCACCCAGATGCCCTACTCAGTGCTCATTTTGATAAATGTACTTTTAATCCCTATCACTATCTCACCCATCCTCCTGCCCATCTCCCCTCTGGTAACCATCAGTTTGTTCTCTGTATTTAAGAGCCTGTTTTTGTTTTTGTTTTTGCCTGTCTCTTTTTTTCTTTGTTCATTTGTTTTGATTCTTAAATTCTGCACACGAGTGCAATCATATGGTATTTGTCCTTCTCTGACTTATTTCACTCACCAGTATACTCCCTAGATCCATTCATGTTGTTGCAAAAGGCAAGATTTCATTCTTTTTTACAGCTGAGTAGTATTCCATTGTATAAATACACCACTTCTTTTTTATCCATTCATCTGTTAATGGACACTTAAGCTGCTTCCATAATTTGGTTATTGCAAATCATGCTGCAATAAACATAGGGCTGCATATATCTTTTCAAATTAGTGTTTTCTTATTCTTTGGGCAAATATTCAGTAGTAGAATTACTAGATTGTATGGTAATTCTATTTTTAATTTTTTTAGGAAACTCTATTACTCTTTTCCACAGTAGCTGCACCAGTTTGCATTCCCACCAACAGTGCACCAGGATTCCTTTTCTCCACATTCTCACCGTTTGTTGTTTCTTGTGTGTGTGCATGTGTATGCATGTGTGTGTGTATGTGTGTGTGTGTGTTTACTTTTAACTATTCTGACACGTGTGAGGTGATATCTCATTGAGGTTTTGATTTCCCTGATGATGAGTGATGTTGAGCATCTTTTCATGTGTCTATTAGCCATCTGGATGTCTTCTTTGGAGAAATGTCTACTCATGTCTTTTGCCCATTTTCTATTGGATTATTTGTGTTGTGCAGTGTTAAGCTGTAGAAGTTCTTTATATACTGTTGATACTAACCCTGTATCAGATATGTCCTTTGCAAATAAATCCTCCCATTCAGTAGGTTGACTTTTACTTTTGTTGATGGTTTCCTTTGCTGTGCAGAGATTTTTATTTTGATGTGGTACTAATAGTTTCTTTTTGCTTTTGTTTCCCTTGCCAGAGGAAAAATACCTAGAAAAATTTGCTCTGGCTGATATCAAAGAAATAACTGCTTGTATTCTCGTCGAGGATTTTTAGGGTTTCAGGCCTCACATTTAGGTCTTCATCCATCTTGAGTTTGTTTTTGTGTATGGTATAAAAAGGGGTTAATTTTCATTCTTTTGCATGTAGCTGTCCAATTTTCCCAGTATCATTTGTTGAAGAGGCTGTCTTTTTCCCATTGGATATTCTTTCCTGCTTTGTCAAACACTAATTGATCATATATTTGTGCGTTTATTTCTGGGCTCTCTATTTTGTTCCATTGACCTATATGTCCCCAATATCATACGGTTTTGGTTCCTACAGCTTTGTAGTGTATCTTGAAATCTGGGACGGTGATACCTCGAGGTTTGTTCATCTTTTTCAAGATCACTCTAGCTATTAAGGTCTTTTGTGGTTCCATACAAATTTCAGGATTATTTGTTCTAGCTCTGTGAAAAATGCTACTGGTATCTTGAAAGGGGTTACACTAAATCTGTAGGTTTCTTTGGATAGCATGAACATTTTAACAATATTTATTCTTGGAATCCTTCTTCCTGAAGCTTTTTAACCTTCTCAGAGACTCCTGTCTCCTTCCAATCCTTTCTTCATATTACAACTCAGTTCTTTTTTCTTTTAAAATAGTTTTTGTGGGTGCCTGGGTGGCTCAGTTGGTTAAGCGTCTGACTTTGGCTCAGGTCATGATCTCACAGTTTGTGAGTTTGAGCCCCGTGTCAGGCTCTGTGCTGACAGCTCAAGCCTGGAGCCTGCTTCTGATTCTGTGTCTCCCTCTCTCTCTGCCCCTCTCCCACTCATGCTCTGTCTCTCTGTGTCACAGAAATAAATAAACATTAAAAACATTTTTTTAATAAAATAAAATACAGTTTTCGTTAAGACATTGTCCTATGTAATCCCATCAATAGCTTCACATTACTTTTAAAATAAAGACAAATATCTTAAACTGGCCTACAAGATCCTTTAGGATATGATACTTGACTGCCTTTCTCCCCCTCCTTACACCACCTTCCACCTTGCTGAACTTACTGCAGTTACAGAGGAGACCATCCTGCCTCAGAGCCTTTAGACATGCTTCCTGCTTCCATGGGTAGCTCTCTGCCTCCACCTCCTTACCTCTCTCATTCCTAATCAGTTCTCTGGAGAAATCTTAACTCTTATACAACCTTTAATGATTTACCTAACCTCTCTTTGCCTTAGTTTTCTTATCTGTCAAGTAGGGTAGCTGTGAAGGTAGAGTCTACAAGTAAAACGGTTACAGTGGGGCCTGGGATATAGTAAGTGCTCAATAGATGTTAGCATCATCATTTTTATTATTGTTACTTTTGGTGCCATAAGAGGCAAGAATGATTCTCTCCTAGAACCTTCAGAGGGAGCAACACTTTAACTTTCGGACTCCAGAACTGTGAAAGAATAAATTTCTGTTGTTTTAAGCCACCCAGCTTGAAGTACAGTAAAACCCTGAATTGTGAGTAACTTGTTCTGTGAGTTCATCCTCAAGATGAGCAAACATTTCTAATAAATTTTAACTTCGTAAACAAGCAATGTCTTGCAATATGAGTAGTAACACGACACCAAATGTCACATGGTTACAACTGAGGCAATGGTTCTTGAAATCCACTTGTATATACAAGTGCTTTGGATTACAAGCATGTTTTCAGAACAAATTATGCACGCAAACCAATGTTTTACTGTACTTTGTTACCAAAGCCGTAAGAAACTAATACAGGTATTTAAAAGAGTAATCAGAGACGGACAAACTAGGCAAGTGGACAAACAGCAGAATCATCTCTGCTTGCTCCTCAGTGAGCCTTCTTGACTTTTTGTCCCAATATACCTGAGAATCACTGCATTGGCAGCCCAGCTCTCTGATAAATGAGCCAGACATGGAACCCCCCAGGTCCAGCACCTGGCTCACTAGACAGTGAGGACTTTGCAGACAGAGCAATAGTCCTGGCAACTCCCTGGAGGATGCCCAATCAATGGATAACAATAGACTGACTCTGAAAAGTAGTCTAGTCTGGATATTCTATAAGATAATTTGGCCATTGATTGCTCCTTAGCTGAAAAAGAAATGTGTCCTTATAATGCATTCAACACAGCTGATTACAGAATAACTAATTCAGTATTAAAAAGCATTATTTCTTTCCTCAAGTCAGTAAGCCATGATGAGTGTGAAAATGCTTGAAAGGGCAACTCAGAGAATGGTGTGTTTTCACCTGTATTTTTTAAAGTGTGCAGCAATAATACACATTTAGTCAACTGGTGGAAAGAAAGTATTTGTCCTGTCAGCTTTTGTATGCTCAGTGATTACAGAACTGTCAACATTATTATTCTTGCCAGTTCACATAACTGCTTGACAACCTCCTATCCATTTGCATTTTTCAGTGATTTTCCAACAGTATAATTGAGAAAGGAAGCTTTAAGATTACACAAAAGTGGAAGGCTAAAGAAATCTATGGATGCTGTCTGTATCATTTTGAATTATTGTAGCTGCTGTCTTATTACCACCGACAGACCTGAATTCAAATACAATCAGAGCCATTTGTTAAATATGAATAAAAATGTAGTATATGTATTTTGATAGGCTTGGCACAATAGCATTAAAAAAAGGTGATCTTATTATTTCCACCAAAAAAAGAGCATTAGAAATATTCTTATGCTACCTCTTGAAATATTTTCTATAAAATGTTAATGGTATTTTCATTAATTTAGAGTTAACATTTCAGAGATTCTTCTTATTGAAACTGATATAAGCAAAATATAATAATAATTGAGTGAACTTCAAAACTCTACAAAGATTCTGACAAAAAAACACATTTTCATCCTAAGAAACTACTACATGAGCCACTTTCATCAGTATTTTCTTCAGAGGTCAAAATACATTGATATTCTCCTCAAAAGAATAGGGTTTTGAGAAATAGAAGTAAAAGCACTTATTCTTCATGAGAACATGATCCTAGAAAAATGAAATCAGTCCCACCCAATTTACATAAAACTTGGTCTCACTTGCAATTCCATTGTCAAGTCTACAAAAGTACTTTGACATTCAGATTGGACAACTGCATCTGTGGAAGCACAGTGACTATAGGTTTTAGGAATCCATTTGTTTACCCACCTCCGTAGGTGGTGACGGATTCCTCTTACCCAACTTGCCACTGCAAAATTATCAGTACGGTGGTTTCAAGATTTTTGATCTTTGTGAAGTCATTAATTTATTCAAACATATCTAAAAATCCATATGCATCCAAGCACTGTCTGTAGTTAAAATAAATAAGAGGTCATAGAAATAATTTTTCAAGTGTAGATAGAACCTGCTGTGATTAAAATAAAAAATATTTTTCAAAAAGTTACAAAATTCATAGTAGTTTTTAAATCTATTTTCCCAATCCTCAGATTAAAAGAGCAGTTAACTGTCATGTCACTACACTAGATTATCTCAAAACTACATAGTCAATAATAGCTACCAATTATTGAATGCTTACTGTGTTTCAGGAATTGTGTTAAGCACTCAATCATTATCTCACACAATTTTCACAGCAACACTTTATGGTATTAATAAATCACAAATTACTGGATGCAGTCAGAAAGGTTATTCTCTCAAAGTCATACTTCACAAAAAATGGGGCCAGAATTCTAAGTCTCCCACATCTCCTCTCCTGTACTGTAGAATATCATATAGCCACTGGTATGCTGGAGCTGCCCATATGAACCTATGCCAATTATGAATATCCAGCAATTTTGCAAGCCTGTCATTAAAATCTGGTCATCTGAACTCGGTCGAGGTGGAAATATCTACACCATTGAAATCAGTAAGCACTACAAATAAGGGCTTCCTCCCCCACCTCAGAGGGCCAGTTTACCAGCATACCACTGTATATAGCAAAATATTTCAAGTATTACTCCACTCTCACTTTGGTTCACATGGTTCAGAATAATCTGTCTCCTCAAGAGTCTGTTAAAGTGGGGACTTGAAAGGTGTCATAAGCATATTTGAAAAGCAAAGTATCCCACTTCCATTTTCTGGTATACAGAGGGCTTTGAAAGCACAGAACTGGTTTTTCATAATGTCCACCATTTAACCTCCAAAGCCAATAGAATGAGACCAACACTTTCTTCTTCCCTAAGGCTTGTAATCTCCAAGCAACCTCAGGTCATAAAACCTATGTCTGTCCATTATATTTGCAGAAGTTTTACTCTTCTGCATTTTTCCCTAAAGTCAAACAGATTTTTTGCCCTAATCATAAAATATCTGCTAAGTGTCAGAGCCCAGGGTAGGTATTACAGGTTGTTCATTTCTCTGCCACATACTTGGTTTCATGGCTGCCTTCTGCTTAGATCTTCACGTGAGGCAAAAACATTGAAAATAGCCTGCTCACTAGGCCAATGTCATTGTAACATCAGCATTTTAAAATCTTCCCCAAAGGTCCTCCCTTAGTCAATGCAGGCCATTTTTTACAGACATGCTTATTGTCAAAAGGACATTATTAAACTATGGCTTCATGCTACCATAAATTTCTGAAAACTGTTTTGGTTTTTAAATGAGATGCACCATGTGTTCACTCATCCAAATGAAGTGAGATGCTCATCACAGCTCAGTGGGCTGGATGAGTTTAGCAAGATGCATCCTGTCCATCAATATCCCCGAAATCTACTCTCTCTGGTAATTTTTTTTATGCACAAGCTATGGTTTTGTTTTTTTTTTCCACGATTAATGAGGAGTAGCTTTAGCACAATAAAAACTGCAGAAAGCCACACACTCATCAATGAGCAGTATTCTTCAGCAGCTTTGTTGCTAAATAACAACTTGCTTGTAAGAGCAAAAGGAAGACATTGTAGAAGTTGGAGTGTTTATTTAATGACAGTAGAGAAAAAACAACTATAGAAGTCCCTATAACAAGAATGAAGAAGTGATCAAAGACCCTTAAAACATATTTTAATAAATAATACTTTGATTCACTAACCCACCACAAATATCCTTTTAACCCATAAATTTATACCATTAGCAGCCACTTTTTATGACCTAATTTAATTTTAACAAGACTCCCAAGCTCAGCTATGATGGAGTTAACAGATCCTGGATTATCCCTCCTGAAGACTGACAAGGGGGCGTGAAAAACATAAATATATATGTATATGTACATATATATACATATGTAAATTTCAGGTGCCAAGCAATGGGAAGCATAGGGCTTTGGGCCATGACAGACGGTAAACAAATAAGAGAAAAACTCCACAGCCGGCCCAGATTCTTTCATGAGGCATTTTTTAGAACCAAAGAATACAGGCAGAAATGAAGCAGAGCAGTGTCCCCACTGAGATTGGCAGATAGATCTCAGAGGTGAGAGAGGTGAAGGCACCCAGAATTTGAGGGCAAAGAGAGATCCATGTCAGATAAAATTCTCCAGAAATCAATGTAAGAGTCCCCTTAGATCTTTGGTTTGATACTAAATCAATCATATGCAATGAGATTACACGAAACGAAGCAAAAAAAGTTGAGGAAAGAACAACTACCCGGAGTTAGATAACCAGAATAACTACCAGGACTGGTGTTAAGTTTGAGAGACATCTGAATTCTGACCAGCTGGCTGGACAGTCCTTCTTAAACACTGAGGACATTCATTCAGAAGAAACCTCAGAAAGAAAACTACTGAAGAGCAAGCCTACTTCAGCCGAACCTACTTTAAGCTTGCCATACAAAGCTTGCAAAAGCCTCAGTAGGATCAAGCTAATCTTCAAATATATTAAGGATTTAACACAAAACTGAATACACTTTAAGGAAGAAAACAAAATTCATGCTTTCACAAACAGCAGTCACAGTATCTAGGATCCAATAAAAACTGTGTAGACATACAACAAAGCAGAACATGACCCATAATCAGGAGAAAAATCATAAATAAAAATAGAATGAGAAGTTACAAAGGTGATTCAATTAGTAGACAAGGACACTGAAAAATAGCATTATAAGTATGTTTCACGTTCAAAGATTTAAAATAAATTATGAGTACAATGAGGAAATAGAGATTTTCAATAAATAAATGGAACCATACAAAGGAACCAAATGGAAAGTTTATAGCTAAAAAATATAATGAAATAAAAATTCACTGCATGGGCTTAACAGAAGACTAGATACAGTAGAAGAAGAAAAAACAGTGACTTTCAAGATCTGGCAATCAAAACAACACAACCTTGAACAAATAAGGGAAAAAGAAAGAGGTTACAAAACTGAACAGAGCCTCAGTGACCCTGAGACCACATCAAGCAGTCTAACAAATATGCAATTGGTGTCTCAGAAAAGGACAAGAGACAAGGTAGGGCACAAAAATGTTTGAAGGAACAATAGCCAGGAATTTTCAAAATTTGATTGCAAATATAAACACAGGTCCCATAAGCTCACAAACCAAAAGCAGAATAAACATAAGGGAAATCACACCAAGACACATCATAATGAAATTTCTGACAATGAATAATAAAGAGAAAATCCTTAAAGCAACCAAGGGAGAAAAAGATCATACATAATATGGGAAAATAATAAAATGACCTTTGCCTTTTCATCAGAAACAAAGCCAGTAAGAGAAAGAAATGACATCTTTAAAGAGCTGGAGAGAAGTGTCAATTTAGGATTCTCCATCCAGAGAAAATTTCCATAGCAAACAAAAGTGAAATAGACATTGGCATACAAATACAAGCTGATTAAGTAAGTAGGTAAGTATAATTTATTTTTTCTCATTTTTAAAATCCCTTTAAAAGATAACTGACTCTACAGAGAAAGACAGATACCGTATGTTTTCACTCTTATGTGGATCCTGAGAAACTTAACAGAAGACCATGGGGGAGGGGAAGGAAAAAAAAAAAAAGGTTAGCGAGGGAGGGAGCCAAAACATAAGAGACTCTTAAAAACTGAGAACAAACTGAGGGTTGATGGGGGGGTGGGAGGGAGGGGAGGGTGGGTGAGGGGTATTGAGGAGGGCACCTGTTGAGATGAGCATTGGGTGCTGTATGGAAACCAATCTGACAATAAATTTCATATTAAAAAAAAAGATAACTGACTCTGGGAAGTATAATTCTTTTTTTTTATTTTTTAATGTTTGTTTATTTTTGAGAGACAGAGACAGAGTGTGAGCAGGCAAGGGGCAGAGAGAGAGGGAGACACAAAATCTGAAGCAGGCTCCAGGCTCTGAGCTGTCAGCACAGAGTCCTATGCAGGGCTCGAACTCACCAACCACCAGATCATGACCTGAGCTGAAGTCGGCCGCTTAACTGACTGAGCCACCTAGGTGCCCCTGGAAAGTATATTTCATAATGAAGTATCATGGAGTAGAAAAGATATGTAGAAGTAAATATGATAAAAGAACAGAGCACAGGGCGCCTGGGTGGCTCAGTAGGTTCAGCATGACTTCGGCCCAGTTCATGATCTCACGGTTCATGACTTTGAGCCCCACATTGGACTCTGTGCTGATAGCTCAGAGCCTGGAGCCTGATTTGGATTCTATTTCCCCTCTCTCTCTGCTCCTCCCCCTACTCGTGCTCTGTCTCTCTCTGTCTCTCAAAAATAAACATTAAAAAAATTTAAAATCAAATATAAATAAATAAAAGAACAGAGCATAGAGGAGAGTAAATGGAAGTACTGTGCCGCTATAAAGTTTTTAAATGATACATGAAGATATATAATAATACTATTTGAAGGTAGATTCCTATAAGCCACAGATGTTTAATGTAAGTCCTGGATTGCCAACTTAATAATTCAGAGAGTTGTGTGGGACACCCGCATCAGGGTGGCTCAGTCGGTTAAGCAACCAAATTCAGCTCAGGTCATGATCTCCCAGTTCAGGAATTTAAGCCCCACGTAGTACTCTGTGCTGACAGCCCAGAGCCTGGAGCCTGCTTCAGATTCTGTATCTCCTTCTCTCTCTGCCTCTCCCCCACTTATGCTCTGTCTCTCTCTCAAAAATAAACATTAAAAAAAATTTTTTTTAACTTCACAGAGTTGTAGCTAAAGTCCAATGAAAGATATAAAATCAAATGTTAGATAATAAATAAGGTTTAACAAAGAAAAAAAAGGTCACCAAGCTTGTATGAGACAAGAAGAAATCTAATAACAAGATGGTAGCTAAGTGCAAATATATCAATAATTACATAAAAATGGACCACCTATACAAATTGAAAATGCAGAGATTGTCAAACTGAATTAAAAACAGTAAGATCCAGCTTATTTAAAATATAAAAATAGAGTAGTTGGAAAATATATATTATATAAACACTGGTTATAAGAAAACTGGAAAGACTATCAATATCAAAGAAAATAGACTTTAGAGTAAGGATTTTAGAAGTAAAATGAAAAGGATATATCTTAGAGTCAATCAATAAAAAAAATCATAACAATCCTAATTGTGATTGCAAATAATTATAAATCTTCAAATGAAGCAAAAACTAATAGAATTGAATTGAGAAACTGACAAATCTACAATTATGCTTGAGGACTTCATGGCTCCTCTCTCAGTAACTGATAAAAGATATAGACAGAAAATCAATAAAGGTGTATAAAATTGAAACATCTCTATATACCAGCTTGGTCTAACTGACATATATAGATCACCATATCACCTCAACCAACAACATTCTTTTCAACTATACATGGAACACTCAGCAAAATAAAACATATTTCAGACCCCCAAACTTAATATATTTAAATTATTGAAATTATTCAAAGTATGTTCTCTGACCACAATAATATTAAATTAAAAATCAATGACAAAAAAATCTGGAAAATCAAAGTATTTGAAAATTCAACAAAAACACTTTCACAACCCATGGGTTAAAGAAGAAATCACAAGGGTAATTAGAAAATAGTTCAAGTTAAAAAATAATTTAAAAGATAACTGACAAGATAACATCAGAATTTGTAGAAATTAACAGAGAGAACTTTATGGTTTTAAAGTTCACATTTAAAAAAAGGAGGGGCACTTATGTGACTTAGTTGGCTGAGCATCTGGCTCTTGGTTTCAGTTCAGGTCATGATCTCATGGTTTTGTGAGTTCGAGACTCGTGTCAGGCTCTGGGCTGGCAGCGTGGACCTTGCTTGTGATTCTGTCTCCTTCTCTCTCTGCCCCTCCCTGACTCACACTCTCTCTGTCTTTCTCAAATAAATAAATAAAAACTTTTAAAAAATTTTTTGAAAAGAAAAGGAGTAAATTAATAACCTAAGCATTCACTAAAAGAAGTTAAGGAGATCAAAATAAACCCACAGTTAAGTCAGGGTAAGAAAATAATAAAAATAAAGGTAGAAATCATTGAAATAGAAAACAGAAAAAAATAGAAGAAACTTAATGAAATCAAAGTTGATTCTTTAAAAAGATCAATATAATTGAAAACCTCTAGCTATAGTGATCAAAAATATATACATATACAATATAAATTACTAGTTACAGAAATGAAAGATGTGTTATAACTAGAGACTTTGCAAAATTTTAAATAATAAATATGAAATGATATGAACAGTGTTATGCCAATAAATTCAACAAGTAGATGAATTGGAAACAACCTTTAAAAACACAAATTAAGAAGAAATAGAAAATCAGAATAGCCCCACATGTATTTTAAAATTGTCTTAGTAACTTAATACCTTCCAATAAGTAGAACTCTATACCCAAATGTCTGTACTGGAGAATCTTACTAAAAGTCTAAGAAACAAATTACATCAATCTGACAAACTCTTTCAGAAAAGGGAGAAGTAGAGAACAATCCCCAATTCATTTTGTGAGTCCAGCATTACTGTATTACAAAAATAAATAAATACAGCCATAGGCCAATATTTCTTAATATATATCTAAAAATCCTTTAATTTTTTTTAACGTTTATTTACTTTTGAAAGAGAGAGAGAACAGACAGACACAGAGCACGAGTAGGGGAGGGGCAGAGAGAGAGGGAGACCCAGAATCCGAAGCAGGCTCTAGGCTCTGAGCTATCAGCACAGAGCTCGCTGTGGAGCCCAAACTGATAAACCACAAGATCATAACCTGAGTTGAAGTCCAATGCTCAACCAACTGAGCCCCCCAGGCACCCCAATATATATCCCAAATCCTTGACAAAACAATAAATAAAATCCAGCAAAATGTAAGAATAAAATGTTGATTTAATATTAGAGATTAATCAATGCAATTCACCACATTAACAGAATAAAGACCCCCCAAAAATCATATAGTCATCTCAACAAATGCAAAAAAAAAGCATTTTACAAATTCAACTCTCATTTATAATAAAAACTCTCAGTAAATGAAGAATAAATGGAAATGTCCGTAATCTAATAAAGGTCATCTATGAAACCCTGAAGCAAACGTCATACTTAATGATAAAAGACATAACACTTTCCCCACAAGATTAGCAACAATGTTTGCTCCCATCGCTTTCATTCAACACTGTAATAAAGGTGTTAGCTGATGCAAAAAAGCAGAAAAAAGGAGGGATAGGAATATAGATTGGCAGGAAAAAATAAAACTACCTTTATTTGCAGATGACAAGATTGTGCTAATTCAAAGGAATCTGTAAGAAATTTACTAGAACTCATTAGTGAATTTACCAAAGCCATATGATCTAAGATCATCTTAGAAAATAACTTTTATGCACACACCTATATACATATAAAAGTAATAAGAAACTGGAAACTAAAATTTTAAATTGTATGATTTAACTGGAGGTCACATGGTGTTCTTTTTTTTTTTTTTTAAGTAATCTCTCCACCCAATATGGGGCTCAAACACAAGATCAAGAGTCACATGTTCTACCAAATGAGCCAGGTAGGAGCTTAATGACATATCTAATAGAGGGTTAGTATCCAAGGTATATAAAGAACTTATAAAACTCAACACTCAAAAAATTCAAGTAATCCAATTAACATGGGCAGAAGATAAGAATAGGTATTTTTCCAACGATATATAAATGGCCAAAAGACCCATGAAATATGTTCAACATCACTCATCAACAGGAAAATACAAATCAAAACTATAATGAGATATCATCTCACACTTGTCAGAGTGGCTAAAATCAACAGCACAAGAAGCAACATGAGTTGGTGAGGATGTGGAGAAAGGGGAACCCTCCTACACTGTTGATGGGAATGCAAACTGGTGAAACCACTCTGGAAAACAATATGGAGGTTCCTCAAAAAGTTAAAAATAGAACTACCCTATAATCCAGTAATTGCCCTACTAGGTATTTACCCAAAGAATACAAAAATACTGATTCAAAGGGATAATGTACCCCGATGTTTATAACAGCATTATCTACACTAGCCAAATTACAGAAATAGCCCACGTGTCCCTCAACTGATGAATGGATAAAGAAGAAACGGCATACACACACACACACACACACACACACACACACACACACACACAATGGCATATTATTCAGCCATAAAAAAGAATGAAATCTTGTACTTTGCAGCAACATAGTTGGAGCTAGAGAGTATTATGCTAAATGAAATAACTCAGTCAGAGAAACACAAATATCCTATGATTTCATGCATATGTGGAATTTAAGAAACAAATGCGCAAAAGGGAAAAAAAGAAAAGAGAGGAAAACCAAGAAACAGACTCTTAACTATAGAGAACAAACTGATGATTACCAGAGGGGAGGTGGGTGGGGGGATGAGTGAAATAGGTGATGGGGATTAAGGAGCGCACTCGTGATGAGTACTGAGTTTTGTTTCTAAGAGTTGAATTACTAAATTGTACACCTGAAACTAATATTACACCGTATATTAACTAACTGAAATAAAAATAAAACACACAAAAAAACAGATCAGGTCTCTCCAAACTGATTTTAGATTCAATGCAATATTAATCAAAATCCCAGAATGCTCTCTTATAGAAATTGACAAGGTGATTCTCAAATTTCTATAGAAATGCAAAGAACATAGAATGTCAAAAAAAAAAAAAAAAACCCTGGAAAAGAACTAATTTGAATAATATCAAAACCTGTTTAAAGATTTACTATTTAGCTATAGTAATCAAAACATTGTAATATTAGCATAAATTAAACAAATATGCTAATATTGGAACACAATGGAGTATCCAAAATAGACCCAACCTTATACAATCAATTGATTTTTTTTAATATAGAGGCCAAAGTGATTCAATGGGTAAAGGAAGTATTTTTACCTAATTCTATTAGGACAACTGGATATTCGTATGGAAAAAATAATCTTCGATGCTTACCTTAGTCTATATACAAACAGTATTTTAAGATAGATCACAGACTTAAACATAAAGGCTAAAGGTATAAAACAAATAGAAGCAAAAGTAGGAAAATACTGTAAACTTGAGGTAGGCAAAGATTTCTTACAAATAAAGTAGTAATGGTCATAAAAGAAAATAATATATAGATACACTTTATCTAAATTAAAAATTTCCATCTCTCAGAAGACAAATTAAAAAGACAAAGAAAACCACAGCTTGGGAGAAAATATTTGCAATACATACATTGACCAAGGACCAATATCCAAAATATATAAAGAACAACTTCGCTATAATAAAAATAATAAGAGAAATAACCCAATAAACAATGAGCAAAAATACTTTGACAGGCACTCAAAGTAAAATATACAGTGGACCATAAACTAACAAAAACATGTTCAACATCATTAATTACCTGGAAATTCAAATTAAACTTACAATGAGATACCCCAAACACCTACTAGAATAAACACAATTTTGAAAAGTAAGAGTATAAAAGGCTGGCACAGATAAGGAGGTACTAGAATTCTCAATGTTGGTGGTGGAAGGATAAAATACACAATCAACTTGGAAATTGGGCTGGCAGTTTCCCACAAAATCAAACATATACCAACTCAGTGACACAGCTGCCCACTTCTACAAATTTACCCAAGATAAATAAATATACATATACATAAGAAATATTGTATTGGAATGTTCTTAGCAGCCAAATTCTTAATAGCCAAAAACTGGAAATAACAAAAATGTCCATCAGCAGAAGAATGGATAAACAATTTATGCTATGTTTATAAAATGGAATGCTATTCAGCAATGAAAAGGTACAAAATACACACAAATAGGGATAAACCTCAAAATCATTAAAGTGACCGAAATAAGCCAGACACAAAATAATACATACTGTATGATTCTACTTATATGAAGTTCTACTTATATGATTCAATTTATGATTAAAAAATCAGAATAGTATTCCCTAATGAACGGGATATTAAATTAACTGGAAAAGGGTATAAAGAAACTCTTTGGGCTAATGAAAATGAAAATTCTATATCTTGATGGGGGTACATGTGTTTGTCATCACTCACCGTACACTTACGACCTTACATACTTAAGTATGTAAATTATACTTAGATAATCTAATTCTACTAGGATTTTTTGTGCAAAGAGCACACAGAAGGTATATGGGCAAATAATATAAATGATATATATACCCTGACATCAAGTTTATGGCCATATGAGAAACAAATGTTTAAACAATTCACATTAATGCAACTCAAATTAGTGCTGTGCAATAAAAGACAGTGCTTTTGGAGCACAGTGTAAGAAATTATTTATTCAACTCAGAGAATAAGACAAAAGCCATCTATTGTTTTAAGGAAACAAACATTTACTGAGCCCCTAAAATAGGGCATGTATTAGAAATACAAAAATAAATAATTAAAATGTATTTTGTTAGTAATAATAAATAACATGTATTGAGCATTTACAATGTGCAGACACTGATCTCCTCTATAACATCTCAGTATAGCACAGTAGTTAAAAGTCAGGCAAATCTGGGTCCAAGTTCAGGCTCTGTCACTTGCTAGCTACATAGCCTTGGGAAAATTACTACATTTCCATGAATGTCAAATACTCACATGTAAGGTGATAATAATTAAAGAACGTCTTTTGTTGTATGTTTTTGAAGATGAACTGAAATAGACAAAATGGTCATGGTCAAAGTCCTAAAGAATCCCCCAGGGACAGCCTGTAACAAATCATTTCATTACAGTGTGTTCAATAGCATATCACAGGTGCTATGAGAATACAGAGACTAAGCTACCTTATCACAGAAGTCTCCCTAAGCAAGATGCTCAATGGCATCTTAAAGAATAACAAAATTATTCAGGAGAATTGGGGAATGCATAAATTCCAGGCAAAGGAAACATTGTAAATACAATCTCAAAGGCAAACAAATAAAACGAAATTATAATTGCTGAAATGCAAACACAAGGCAGATAAAGTCAGATAGATTCAGAGGGACTCAATTTTACAGAAAATTTTATATTGCATGTTCAGAAGCTTGAATTTTATTCTGTAGGCTCTTAAGAACCATTGAAGGGCTTTAAGAAACAGCAATTTTGCATTTTAGAAACACAGGTGGCTCAATGAAGCTTTGTTTGAAAATGACTCAGTGTAGAGAGAACAATTAGGAGGCTATCACATAATCTCAAGCAAGTGTTGGTAAGGCATAAACTGGGGCAAATGTGGAGAGATAGAGATGATGGGAAAGATCTAAGAAATTCTAAGTAAAATTGGCGAGGCAAGGTAAGAGATGGGGTATGACGGTGAGGGAGAAAGCACCCAGCTTTGTTCCCTGGGTGATGATACTGAGGTAAGGGTGAGAGAAGGTTTGTGTTGGGCATGTTGAATCTGAGATACCTGCAGGAACCCCAGAGGATATGTGGAGCATGGATGAGTCTGCATCTGGAGCTCAGAGCAGAGTTAAGGAAGAGTGATGTGGATTGGAGAGCCATCAAATATAACGATGGCATGCATTAAAATAGCTGAGATCATCTGAAAAGAAGACAGAAAGTACAAATTGTGGTGAGTCAAGGACATAATCCCAGGACACTAACCAACACAACTGATGAATGAGGAGACTAGAAAGAGGCTGAGAGAAATAGGAAGTAAACAAAAAGAATAATATCCCGGAAAAAGGGGACCAGTATGTTGGCCTTTGAGCAGAGAAAGGGGAGAAGAGTGTGTAAGATAAAGCAAAACCAGCAAAGTTCTATGCTGTGTTAAAGAAATCATCACACACACAAAAATGGTGTGAAGTCAACTAAGAGGTTGGGACCAGCTCAGGGAAGGTCCCGAAAGCAGTGCTATTAAGTTCAGGTTTTATTCTTTAGTGTTGGGAAACTTTTTTTCCCAGTCTTATTGAACTATAATTGGCAATTAAAATTGTATATTGGAGTTGTATTTATACATATTGCATACTGTATATGAATATTAAACCAACATGATGGTTTAATATACATATGCATGGTGAAGCTATTATAAATCTTTAGAAGTTATTTATTTCAGAAATAAAACTCTAACCTTTGTGTGAAAGTAAGAGTGGAAATCAAAGACATGCTGGAAAAGCATTTGGGAAGCAAGCACAAAGCATGGGAGTTGAGGGTGAGAGACTGCTTTAGAGGATGGGGAAATCAAAGTAACACCAAATTATTCCCCCTGGGAGAGCGGGAGAATGGTGGGTGTTACCAGTGACTCAAGCAGGAAACATCTTAGTAGGACCTGGTTTAGGAAGGTGAGAATCAAGACCATCTGTGTCCACATGATTTAGACACATCTGTAGACCACCTATATCAACATCACATAGTTCGTTGTTCCAGAAAAACTTTTCCAGAGAAAGATAAGACTGTAAAGCAAAAAATAATTCCACCAATTGTTTTAGGAAATTCCTACAGATAACTTTATTAAAGACAAGAGTCTGTTCACCTGAGCAAACAGCCCACTTTCCAAGTGGGGAAGTTTGCTTATCAAGATGTTCTCCCAGAGATTTAGTGCAGTTCCAATTAGCTCCCATCTTTAGGGGTCATCCTCAAACCACATAGGCTTAGATGTCAAAATTCTGCAAAGATTGGAGAAACTGCTCAACTTCTGTGAAACTGCTAAGACTCCATCAGGTTCATGTTCTCCCTTACTACAACAAGTTCAAGTTAAGTTTTGCTTCATTAATACATTCCCTGGTGATCCTGTGGGGCATTCAATAGAGGGAATATGACTGCAGCTGGGACATATTTGATTTGAAAGATCTGTGGGACATTAGCAGGCACTTGAGAATTTGCAAAGAGAGCTAAAGAGATGACAGAGAAAATGAAGATATTTTCTAAGGCTTTCAATAAATCAAGATCAAATCATACAGATGGGCAAAATATGGGTTTGGGTCAAAATGTTGGAAACTAATAATGACTACCTTTTATGTGGCTTTTCTCATCAAACTTTAGGACTGCCTTTTTCCTCTGGGCATCCTCTAGTTTATGAAAGCTTGTCATGCCAAGCTCGTTATCAATTCATGGGTTGGCTCATGCTGCTTTCTCTGCCTGGAATTGTTTTAGCCTCCTTACTACATTTTACATTTCTCAGGGCTGGCAGCCTCCTTCCAGCCCTGAAGTCTTCTCAGAGGCATCTTTAACTCCCAGTGTTTTCTCATTCTCTCTTCTCTATTGTATCAGCTGGTCTTCAATCCGTTCATACCTGTTTGCTTTGTATTTCTTAGCACAATGGAATCACTGTAAAGAGAGTGGATCCATTCTTACACTTTGCTATTGCACCCAGCCTCTAATGTATTTCTAGACTTGTTGTAAATCTCCAGTGTGTATATTTAAATGTAGTGACTTGAATTCAGGAATGCTAAGAGGAAACTGAAACATGTCTGGCTCTCCAAAAAAAAAAAAAAAAAAGATGTTTAACTAGCAATTAGCTAGTTAAGAAGCATCAGCTTAATTATACATTCATTGGATACAAACTTAAAAAATAGCCAGAAAGATGCTGGCACAAAAACTCATCCTTAAAAGAAAATAGTGAAAAGCATGCACTTACTCCTTTGAGCAAGACTGAGTAGTCAGTTCCTTGTTCCATTAACCCAGAATTTTTATTGCTACAACTACAAACCCGGATGCTAATTATAACGATGAACTGAACCCACTGACTCTCCTCAAATGCCTTATTGTGCTGCTACAAACCAGGAAATCATTTTTATTGGAGGTCTTGGTGATCAAATAAGGACAAGATGTGAGCAAACTTGAGAACTTCAGATTTATAATTTAATATATTCTTACTCATGATTTTATATCCTTCATTACCCAAGATACGTCAGTAAAACAGAATTTTTTTGGACCCTAGATTAATGTGCTTGCACTTCCCATTTGATGCTTGTCTGATTTTCACATCCATCCCAATTTTTACATGTCAGAAACCAACATGAACAGTAATTACCAAATATGAACTTGGACACACAATTAAAATTTGGACTTCTGCCCCTGAATGTAAATATCTTCTTCAGCATCTCCTTTCCCTTCCCACTTTTTATTCTGGACTCTTTTGCACACTAAAATTTTCTTCTCTAACTGATAGCAAAAATCCTTAATGAACTTGACTAACTCCAACACTTTAAAAAGCAAACCAATATAGAAGCTTTAGTGACAGAGTATATTAGGCTAGTGTCCTATAGTTGGAAAAGCTTTCTACCATCTACACACCTAATGATATGCAAGTGCAAAATCACTTTTCTGAAACAGCCACATCAGATGGCACACTGGCTTATCTATTTGTTTATTGATTTGACTATTTATGCCAAGTCAATAGAGTAAAATTAATGAATACATATAGAAGTTGTCATATTGCATCCTGATTCCGTATTTCTTATGATATATTTTTGTCTTTAACAATTTTCTAAAATTTCTGTTTCAGGAACACAATTGTACATATTTCTAAAAAGTGTGTGCCTAAAACCATGAATAAAATAGAAAAGCAATTAGCAGAAAATTAGAAATAGATATTTGTACGGCACTGTAAATTTTCACTCTCTGTTTTATGTCAGTCTAGTTCGCCTTATGGCGAAATAATCCATAATTAAGCTTTACTGCAATATAAATGTTAGCAAAATGGACTGTCTTAGTCAATCAGTGTTTAGAAAAAAATTAATCAAATCCAATTCCTTTCTCTAATGAACTTCTTCATGCGCTGCTAGTTCACACATCCAGCTCTAAGTGGGGCTGAGCAGGTAATTTGGAGAAGCCCATGGACAAGCTAGAGTAGTGTTCTCACTTCATGCTGTAAAGACTTGGACTTAAGAGGCATGTGAAATATTAGCTCAGGGAGAAATCCACACACTTGGTGACTTCAGCAAAAGTTCATCCTTGAAGTGCCTGATTTTAAGTGCATTATAATATAAGATACTTGTATGCTGAAAAAAACAGCAGACTAAAAAATTTATTTCAGGACATTCTGGAAGCTCAACATAAACACTTCACACACCAAAACTAGGCCTGGTCAGCCCAATCCCTTCCGTATTCCAGAATAAACTTTAGATTCTAAGCCTGGCTCTGCTGTTTACAAAATATGTGACCTTACACAAGTAGTTAACATCTCTGTGCCTCAGTTTCCTCATACCCAAAATGGGAGGAACAATACCCACACCTGGGTTTGTTTGGTTTTTTTTTTGAGAAGCTCAAACAAATATCAACACACTGACAGACACAATATGCATTCACAAACATAAACAATGTTTCTATAATAGCTAAAATTCATATGTTGCATGACTGAACCCTCTGCTGTTGTAAGGGAACTACCATAGGCCTTCCCAGTGCTCACCTTCCAGAACCAGTTTCCCACATTCTCCCCCCTCGCCTGCTGCAGACTGCAGGCATTCAGTTTGTTTTACTATCATTTTCTGAAAACCCCTCCTCTTCGCTGCCTCACCATCTTGTTAATCCCTTGACTGTCTCCACCTCCAAGGCTGTGAGTTAAACGCAAAATCATCTCCCTTGGTTCCCCCAGGGGCCTGAGGTACATTTTTTTTCTTTTTCTTTACTGCTTAACAGTTTTGAGGAAACAGACTGAGAATAACAAAGGGAGATAAAGTGGGAGAAGCTGCAAAGTTTAAAGCATCTCTCAAGATCCATTTAGGTTTAGGGAGGCGCCTATTAAAAGAAGGTAGTTTGCATTTCTGAAGCCAATTTACCTAGAATTTGGTCTTTGGCCAACATCATCCACCCCCCCCCCCCAAACCTAGACAGACAGACAGACAGACACACACACACACACACACACACACGACATCTTTATTTTCACAAACTCCCAAGTGAAAATTTAACTTTTCCTTGTTTATGTAGTAACAACAGTATTTGAGTCTTTGTCACTTTATACTTGTTGCAAACATCATTTAATGTAATTGCTGCTTATAAATTAAGGTAGCTATTAAACCCAACAGTAGGTCTTATTATTTAATGTTTTAATAAAAAGCACATCTATATTACGAACTTAGCTTTTTGATGTCCTTATCCCCATAAAAATGGCTTCCTTTGTAATTCTATGCATTTGCTTTATGTATATAAAACATTATATATTTGGTTATTATTTCATTTAAGTACACATTATTTTGTATACTTGTCTATACCACTCTGTTGACTTCAACCTGGATAGGATATGTTGACATGTTGGCTATATTTGGTAGTGACACTCCCTACTACAGGTCACAATTACACTGAAGCTCTTCTTTAACATGGGGGTTTGAAGTCTATTAGGAAATTATTTCTCTAAGGAAAAAGAGGTATCTGCAAATCTGTGAAATAATCAGCTATGCTACAGTAGATTTCTGGGATATAAGGGGCTGAGTATATACTATTTGCCCTGAACACAAAGACACAGCTCACAGAGTTTGCTAACTGAGCTTCCCACTCCGGGGGGCATCCTGCTGTATCACTGACAAGAAACACCATGAATTGTGTCCTGCAGCCATCTGGGCAGGACTTGCCCCACCCTATGCTTAGGTGAGGCTTCCGAAGTCCTCTCAAATACAGTGATTTCCCTTTGTTTTGAGCACATAACGGCAGCTGCATGTTGTTGTCATTCTTTGTGGAAACTAATCTCTAAGGTTTTTCAAAAATCAGAGCATCCCCAAATGTTGATTTTTTTATTATGCTGCAAAATTACCTCAAAGCATTATTAATATTCTTCATGTCCAAACTGCGGCTGCTAAGTAAGCTTTAGAAGGAATTCAGTCTCAGTTGCTGTAACCGTGAAAGCAAGATGAAAATTTATTGTTCCTCTCTTAAAGAGCTTGCTAATATACGACCAACATTAGGTGCCATGTTGCACAGTCCAAACACTGCTTCCCTATAGACAACCTTTTACTTGCGGATCTCAAGGTACTCATCTAAATATTAATTCAGCAAACTCTAAAAGTGAGGCAAATCTACAACGTTTTAAGACAAAACCAATCATTGTAGTTGTCTTAGTGACTGGTGAGAATTGCCTAAAACACCCACAGCCTCAGGCAGATTGGCAGGTGAAAAGCAAGGGGGAAAATAATCTCAGTTTGCTGGGACAGTAATTACCTTCCACAGTGAGGAATATCTTTCAACCCCACAAGGATTTAGAATCAGCTAAAGAATGTTTAAGATAATCAAAACTAAAGAAATAATACTTTGGGAATTCTACAGTGAGGAATTAACCTTACCCAAAGAGTCTGTCCTCTGCCTTCAGCTCCTGGGAGGTGATCCTTAGGCACCTGGCATATCCAGGTCTTTGTTTGCTGGGGGCCTTTGGCCACCAGAGATTCTAACAATTCAATTGTAAGGGGCCTTTGAGCCTTGCCTTATCAGTTTTGACCTCCAGAGTAACTAGAGACTAACGGCATTAGCCTGATCTTCTGGAGGGGTGGGAGACAAAAGATTAGCCACATAGACAGTATGTGATTGAGCTCCATTAAAATTTTTGGACACCAAAGCTTGAATGAGCTTCCCTGGTTGGTGATACTTCCTGTGCATTGTGACACATCATAGCTAGGAGGAGGTAACACTGTGCATGATTCCATAGGGAGAGGGTGACCACGGATCCATGGTTGAACCCCTCTCAGACTCTGCCCTATATAGTCTCTTCCTTTGACTAATTTTAACTTGTGTCCTGTCCCTGTTACACTCCTTGCAAGTGATAATAGCTCTCTGTGATTTCTGCAAGTCCTTGCAGCAAAATATCTAACCTAAGAGTGATCATGGGAATTCCCAAATTTGTTGCCAGCTGGTTGAAAGTAAGGGTAATCCTGGAGACCCCATGCTTGTACCTGGTATCTGAAATGAGGGCAGTTTTGTGGGGACTGTTCCCTCTAACTAAACAGTTCAGCTAACTCTGGGTACGGATTAAGAAGCAATCTGTATAGATTTGAAATTTTATACACTAGTAATATTTGGCTTATTAGAGTGACAGCCTTATAATCCTAACTTAAAAGGAGTAATTGAATTGACTTTTGACTTAAGGTTAGTTACTACTTAGAACATGAAGTTCACTGTATTTTTAACTTTAATATATTAGTTTTGTAAGAGTTATTTAAATACTAAGAAGACTTTGTTTCAGTCAGATATGAAAGTACTTAGAAGTGATTAAGATTGCAAAATCTTAAGGAGGAGCTAGGTTTCCAAATTTGCAAGTTTCAATAAATTGATTAGTAGTTTAAAAAAAAACATTAAGAACATTATTGAGGTGTCTGGGTGGCTCAGTCAGTTAAGCGTCCAACTTCAGCTCAGGTCATGATCTCAAGGAGTTCAAGAGTTTGAGCCCTGTGTCAGGCTCTGTGCTAACAGTTCAGAACCTGGAGCCTGCTTCAGATTCTGTCTCCTTCTCTCTCTGCCCCTTCCCCAATCACACTCTGTCTCTGTCTCTCTCAAAAATAAAAAGAAAAAAAAAAACATTAAAAAAAACCTTTAAGAAAATTTTCTGTCATTTAAATCTAGTAATGGAGATTATAGTGTAATTTCTAAATTTAGGGGAGGAAAATTAGGAAAAGGCAGAGCATTATTACTAAATAATAATAAAAGAGGGACAGTTTATACAGGAAACATTCAGAAAGTTAAACATTCCCAATGTCTGACATATTGCTTTTCCCTTAAAGCTTTGCCTAGTCTTGAGAAAATACTGTTTGGAGTCCTTCCACATAACAGCAAGTCATTAAGTTTTGAAAGCAATTTAGATTTTTAGCTGGCAGACCTATCTCTTTGGGTGAAATTCAGCAGTACTGTTAGCATTATGCCTAACTGGTGAAGCCCAAGAAAGCTAGAAGCACAAAGAATCAGTTAAAACTCTTGCCTTCAAGGGAAAAAATATTCAACTCAACTCTGTTAAGCAGCAGAGAGAATTTAGGGGTTCATGTAACTGAAATGTCCAGGCACAGCTTGATTCGAGGCTCACACAGTAGCATCAGGATCCATCTCTCAGCAATGCTCTCCCATGGGTTGGCTTTATCCACACATTATAAAGACAACATAGCTTCCAGGGGTGCCTGGATGGCTCAGTCAGTTGAGCATCTGACTTTGGCTCAGCTCAGGTCATGATCTTGCACGTCAAGAGTTCAAGCCCTACGTTGAGCTCTGTGCTGACAGCTCAGAGCCTGGAGGCTGCTTTGGATTCTGTCTCCCTCTCTCTGCCCCTCCCCTGCTCACTGTCTCTCTTTCTTTCTCTTTCTCTCTCTCAAAAATAAATAAACATTAAAAAATTAAATTAAAAAAAAAAGATAAGATAGTTTCCAGAAGTCTGGGCCTGCATCCTTTCATGTTTAAAACCAGCAGAAGATAACATGCCTCTCTAAGGGGAGACAGAATTATCTAGATGGCATCTCTTTGGATCATATGCCTGTTCCTCCTTCAATTAATCACTATGGTCAGGTTGATATGCAGGTATAACTCTCACCATCCCTGGAGCCAGAAGGCCTCAGATGAGGAAGATCAGAAACTAGGTAATCCCCCAGAGGAAATTTACCCTGGAGAAAAGTGAATGGATTTTGGATGCAAGTCACTTGTAACAGAGAATGTTTACATGTCTAATACTAATTTCAAAATGTCTCCCTGGTGGAATATTTTCTATTAACCATGTAAGAAGTCAAGAAGCTTAAGCAAGCATTAAAACAAAAATTCACTTCTTTTTTTTTTTTTTCAACGTTTATTTATTTTTGGGACAGAGAGAGACAGAGCATGAACGGGGGAGGGGCAGAGAGAGAGGGAGACACAGAATTGGAAACAGGATCCAGGCTCTGAGCCATCAGCCCAGAGCCCGACGCGGGGCTCGAACTCACGGACCGTGAGATCGTGACCTGGCTGAAGTCGGACGCTTAACCGACTGCGCCACCCAGGCGCCCCCCCAAAAAAAATTCACTTCTTTATGTAACTAGATAATGGTGAGGTCAATAGAGTCAAACCAAAAATGATGTTACTTTCTACACCTATCCCCACCAAGTAGCTCTGTGACAGGACAAGTAACTTAGCCTTGCTAGTTCACAGCTTCCCTGTGTGACAAATGAAAACTACAAATACTGTCATACCCTAAGTGTGAAAGTTGATATGAGAATTGAAAGAGATCATTTTGAAACCAACTCTTGAAAGATATTTTTTCAAGACTGCAAAAGTTCTGTACAAATATAAAGTAGTAGCAGTAGTAATGCCATTATTTTATGAATTGTGCTAATTGGGGTTGTGAGTTGTCAACTATAGAACCCATTATGACAGGTTTTTTTGTTTTTAAGCTTATTTATTTATTTTGAGAGAGACAGAGAGAGCTCAAGCTGGGGAGGGGCAGAGAGAGGGAGAGAGAGAGAATCCCAAGCAGGCTCCATGTCATCAGTGTACAGAGCCCAACGCAGGGCTCAGTCCCACAAAACTGTGAGGTCATGACCTAAGCTGAAATCAAGAGCCAGACACTCAACCGACCAAGCCATCCAGGTGTCCCCATTCTGACAATTTAAGTAGAAAATGAATTAGATAAATGGGATCAGGCAGTTCACAGCCTTCTGAAGAGGCAGGCTTAAAGGCTATACAACCAGGAATAAACAGGACAACTACTCTGGAGAACTCAGTGGCCCGCAATCTGGGCACAGGCTCTGTACCTCACTTTTGCAACATCAGGTGCCTGAAGCTGGCCATCCACCATTGCTGCTTCTGAAATTGGGTGTCTCCTTGCCACACTCCACTATGCTCATCATCACTGAAATTCGCAGTGCGTGGCCCTCTTCACTCCAATAACAGACCTCATATGTTAGCATGCAAGGGTAGAAGCAAGGTTGTATACCTGCATCTTAGCTGTAAGGGAGCCTGGAAAAGCAAGTTTCTGGCTTTTATCTTAGGAAAGTGGGATGTACAAGGTAAGAAATTCACCAAATCTAGAAAAAGTGTTTACTATACCCCAAAAGGCACATAAAATATCTATTATACTCGCAGCAGTGTTTTCAGCCTTAAAACATTTGATACCAGTGTACAAATACAACTTAAAGAATTATAGTCAAAAAGGAACACATATGTTCTACAGCTGTTATTCTTCTTGCATTTAGCCCTCTCCATCTATTATTTTAAGTTTACTTATTTTGAAAAAGGAAAGCATGTGCATGTGAGTCGGGGAGGGGCAGAGAGAGAGTTAAAGAGAATCCCAAGCAGGCTCCTTGCTGTCAGCACAGAGCCCAACATGGGGCTCTCTATCTCCCAACCATGAGATCACGAGCTGAGCGGAAATCAAGAGTCTAACACCTAAACTGACTGACTTATGCAGGCACTCCTCCATCTATTTTTAAATCACTGACAATGATTAGACCAACTTTAAAGACAATTTTGGCCCATTTGTGTTGTTTAAACCATTTTTTGCTCACATAGAAATGTCGAGAGTTTGTAAACATACCAAACAGCTTAAGTGTTTTCTTGAAACTCATACTCTGCTGCCAACTTACTGGTAGCAGTTACTCATCTAGATCCAAGACAAGGATCCAAGTTATATATAGACCAAATATCAGAGCGTTTTTTTTTTTCCAGGAATCTATCAGAATATCACTATATGTAAAGCTTGTGGAAATGCTTTGAAGTTTGAACTATACTTGACATACAGATCTATGACAAGTAGAAATTATTTCTTTTCCTCTCCCAAATTTTGTTCTTCTAAAACCTTCTTTAAATTCTGGGTTTCTCGGGGCGCCTGGGTGGCTCAGTCGGCTAAGTGTCCGACTTCAGCTCAGGTCACGGTCTCACAGTTCGTAGGTTCGAGCCCCGCGTAGGGCTCTGTGCTGACAGCTCAGAGCCTGGAGTCTGTTTCAGATTCTGTGTCTCCCTCTATCTCTGACCCTCCCCCGTTCATGCTCTCTCTCTGTCTCAAAAATAAATAAACGTTAAAAAAAAATTTTTTTAAATAAATAAATAAATAAATAAATAAATAAATAAATAAATAAATTCTGGGTTTCTCTACCACAATGGATATGTGAAATACAGAATGGGAAGTTTGGACACTTATTATCTCTTCTACAGTGAAATGTAATACCTTTATTTCCTGTTGAGGAGTTTTAATTTGGTTTAAAAATAATAATTTAACCTTTGTCCATTCCCCTGAAATGCTGAGGGAGGGCAGGAAGAGAATTTCATATCAAGTCAAAAATACTTGTGTGGAATGTTTTACTTGAATTTTTCTTCACCCTATCAAGTGACAGTGTGAGTTTTGTAACTCAACATTGCATCGGATATTACTGTTTGACTGCAGACTATTAGAACACACTAACTTTTGTGTACACAACCTAAGTATTACATAAGAATCATGAAATTTTGCATGTGTGTATGTGTGTGCAAAAGCCAGAAGGGAGCTGAGGGAGAAAGAAAGTTTATCTAGACTGAACCTTAGGGAGCATGTGTGCCTTGCAGGGAGGAGTGCACTGTATGAAATTTGACCGTCAAATCTGCCATTTTATTATTACCCCCATTTATTATTATTACTCCCATTTTAGAATTATTAACAATCTTAGAACTAAAACAGATCTTATAGTAACACTTAAAAAAAAGTTGGTTTATATTTATAAATGATTTTAAAATTATATTTGGTATAGTAAATATAAAAAGTGAAAATTTTAACAATGATTTTCTGGGGCACCTGGATGGCTCAGTTGGTTTAGCATCTGACATCAGCTCAGGTCATGATCTCACAGTTTGTAAGTTCAAATTCCGTGTTGGGCTCTGTGCTGACAGCTAAGAGCCTGGAGCCTGCTTTGGATTCTGTGTCTCCCTCTCTGTCTGCCCCTCCCCTGCTCATGCTCTGTCTCTCCCTGTATCTCAAATATAAAATAAACATAAAGAAAGAAAGAAATAACATGATTTTATGATTATCTTTTTAGTACAATTTATAACCCTCCTACATTTCCTGTTTTATAATTATTTTATTTTACTAATTAAGGACTACAGTTGACCTGTTATTTGATGATCTATCTAAAAGAATTGAATAGGGGCGCCTGGGTGGCGCAGTCGGTTAAGCGTCCGACTTCAGCCAGGTCACGATCTCGCAGTCCGTGAGTTCGAGCCCCACGTCAGGCTCTGGGCTGATGGCTCAGAGCCTGGAGCCTGTTTCCGATTCTCTGTCTCCCTCTCTCTCTGACCCTCCCCCGTTCATGCTCTGTCTCTCCCTGTCCCAAAAATGAATAAACATTGAAAGAAAAAAAATGTTTAAAAAGAATTGAATAAATGCAAAAAGTACACCATCCACCATGCCCTGTTTGGCCTTTGTGGACATTGAAGGAGAAGTCAAAGAACCAAAAAAATAGTGGGGGGAAAAAAGGTGAAAAAAACCACAATAATAAACTTTTGGCTTTAAGGTTGATCTAATATTTATGAATAAGTCAAGAAAGAGATTAATTAGGGCCAAATGCAAGAACAAGAGTGACAGAAGAAGCACTTCAGATCACAGTAATCACAACACATGAAAGAACCAGGGCTGGACGAGAAGAGGGAAATGTGGGGCTAGAAAGCAGCAATGGAGGCTGGAATTATAATTATTGCTGAAGCAGCAATGACAGATTTCAATTAAATTTACTGAGCACTTACTAAGTACCAGGGATGTTTTCATTTACTCTCAACAACAATGGGAGGATGGTATTATTCCCAGAGGAGGAAGCTGGAGGAGGGCAGGAACATAAATAACGACCTTGTTAAAAAAAGGGGGGGGAGGCATGAGGAGTGATGGTATCAAGATGTGTTCTCAGTCTTTTTAATTCGACGCTCAAAACCTGTTCCATGATTCTTGGCCTGCTTTGACTCTAACATTTTAAAAATCAATTGTTTACTATGCTCAACGTCACTCACCATCCGGGAGATACAAATCAAAACCACACTGAGATACTACCTCACAGCTGTCAGAGTTGCTAAAATGAACAACTCAGGAAACAACAGATGCTGGCAAGGATGTAGAGAAAGGGGAACCCTCTTGCACTGCTGGTGGGAATGCACACTGGTGCAGCCACTCTGGAAAACAGTGTGGATGCTCCTCAAAAAATTGAAAACAGAACTACCGTACGACCCAGCAACAGCACTACTAGGAAGTTATCCAAAGGATACAGGAGTGTTGATTCATAGGGGCACATGTACCCCAATGTTTTTAGCAGTGCCTTCAACAACAGCCAAATTATGGAAAGAGCCCAAATGTCCATCAACTGATGAATGGATAAAAAAGTTGTAGTTTATATATACAATGGAATACTACTCGGCAATGAGAAAGAATGAAATCATGCCATGTGCAGCACTGTGGATGGAACTGGACATATCATATATTTTAACTCATGTGGAATTTGAGAAAGTTAACAGAATACCATGGGGAAAGGGAAAGAAATAATACTTTCAAACAGGGAGGGAGGCAAACCATAAGAGACTCTTAAAGAGAACAAACTGAGGGTTGGTGGGGGGTGTGGAGAGGGGAAAATGGGTGATGGGCATTATGGAGGGCACTTGTTGGGATGAACAGTGGGTGTTGTATGTAAGCAATGAATAATGGGAATCTACTCCTGAAGCCAAGAGCACACTGTATACACTATATGTTAGTCAACTTGACAATAAATTATATCAAAAAAATTGATTCTTTACTAAGTGTACTTGAGAATTCTTTATTACCTTGAATATGCATTTAGCAGTACTCATCAATACTCATAACTTCGAATTATAAAATAAATAAGTCATGGTGAGGAAAATACAGCATAGAGAATACAGTTAATAATATTGTAATAACTTTGGATGGTGACAGATGGGCATTACACTTACTGTGGTGAGCACTGAGTAATGTACAGAACCGCTGAATCAATAAGTTGTGCCCCTAAATTAACATAACAGTGTATATTAATTATACAACAATACAAAATCTTCAACAAGTCAGACTAAGATTTCAGCTCTAAAAAGAGTAAAGGGGCGCCTAGGTGGCTCAGTCAGTTAAGTGTCCGACTTCAGCTTGGGTCATGATCTCACAGTCTGTGAGGTTCGAGCCCCACGTCGGGCTCTGTGCTGACAGCTCAGAGCCTGGAGCCTGCTTCAGATTCTGTATCTCTCTGTCTCTCTGCCCCTCCCCTGCTCATGCTCTGTCTCTCTCTGTCTCAAAAATAAATAAAAACATTAAAAAAAATAAAAATAAATAAAAAGAGTAAAAAAGTAACAGCAAATAGGAAGTACAGCTCATATTCCATCAATCTTCCTTTTACTTATGATGCTTTCCATATTTAGACAAAACGCCATGATCAAGAATGACAAAAAGTTAAGTAAGTGCTGTTTATAAAATCAGGGCCCACTTTTAAGTTAATGTCTAAAGCCAAAATAAGAATTACATGAGTTGGGATATATATACAAAAACTGGTATACTTCAGATCATTTCCAAGAAGAGTTTTCTTAGGCCAAGTGGATGTTTTCCCCTTAACATGAAACCATTATGTGTGAAAAACTGCATCTATTTTAGTTTTGTTAACCTATTAAGAAAAAACTGAATACCAGTTCATTGGATGGGCCCAAGGTACACCCTGAACATATGTCAGGAATATATACCTTTGGTGGTGATTTTGGCTTAAAATGGCTGACTTGACTAATTGGATATATTTCTCTTTCCTTCCAAAATCCAATAATAATAAAAAACAAATAGATATTAGTTAGAAAACAGTAGAAATTACCCTGATGGGCAAAAGTTTTGTGAAATTTCTGGAAGAAAATTGAAATCAGTAGGACAGAGAGTCAGTGTTTAAAACACACGCATACATGTGTATACACATACACACACACACACACACACACACACACACACACACACACACACACAAACACTCACACACACACACACAGCCCAAAATAAGCAGGAAGACTACTACAAAGATAAAATCCATGTATTCCAAGTCCACAGAGGAACTCCAGAGAGGTTCTCAAGGAGACCACAGGAAGTCATCCAAGAGCAAGGGCTATCCCAAAGCAAACAATCAAGGTTATTAGCAGATTGCAGATACCAGACAGGCTATGTCTTGCTATCCCACCTACTCCCCATGATGCCACATACCTGTGTCATTTTTGTCTAAGTCAATAACAGGAGGGCCTTTCTGAAGAAGTGTTGGCTTTGTGGTGAAATGGGTGATATGCTCCGGATGTGAGTACTTGAGAGAGTGTAGCAGGGCTGAGCCCAAGACAATTTTAAGCCTCTGCAATGGAGAAAGACAAAAGGAATATTTTCTTCCAAAAACAAAATAAATACAAACATGAAATAAGTCCATTTACAGAACAAAATCCAACTAATGGAACACGTAAGTGGCTGTCTTCCCAAGTTTCAACTAAACTAACCTGAGAGCAGGACTCAGCCTTTGTCACATTCCTGAAATACAAGCCACCCACAAAGCATTCATGAGAAATTTCAACTTTTTAAAATCATTTCACGGGAAGACCAAGAAAACATACATTATACATCACATAGGAATAACTTAATAACATTCATACTTTCATCTCTTTTCCCTCTTTTTTGGCTATAAGAATATCAAATTTTCTCCTTTTATATCTGTGCTTCCAGGATTCTTGTTGATTCCAACATGTTCTTCTTACTTTGTATAAGTAATTATATTAATTCAGTATGTTGTACTTCAAGCAACCAAGCACACGAGGTGTTCCCAAGTCTGCATAACCCTATGTTTAATTTTATCTATTTACCTACAAATCCTTTTGAGATACTTATCTTACATCTTATATGACTGAAACATTTGTCTCTAGATCACTATGAACCGTCACTCTTATACATTGTTCATGTCTCCCCATTATTTATTTATTTCCCTCTAAAATGAGTCTACCTTTGCCTTCCCAACATTTGTCTCTCATCTGCAATATTACGCATTACCACACATGCTCATTTTTTTCAAATATATTTAACGATGCATTCTGTATCTTGTAAGACTCTTGTACAAAAGGAAATGTAATATAAATTAGGGCCCCATGTGACAAGAAAAAAGTGAGGGTTTTTTTTCATATTTTACTTTATGTTTGCATTTGTTGTTATTATTATTTAGTTTATATAATTAGTCCCTGTAAATATTCTTTATGATCCAATTGACATGTACTCAGTCCCAAAATACCTTCCATCTCACGTGTCATGCAGTTGTACTTTATAAAAAGGCATTTGAGAGGCACCTGGGAGGCTCAGTCAGTTAAGCGTTCGACTCTTGGTTTTGGCTCAGGTCACGATCTCATGGTTTCATAGGTTCTAGCCTTGCATCGGGCTCCATACTGACAGTGAGGAGCCTGCTTGGGATTCTCTGTCTCCCTCTCTCACTGCTCCTCCCCCACTCATGTTGTGTCTGTCTGTCTCAAAATAAATAAATAAATAAATAAATAAATAAATAAATAAGCAAGCAAGAAAGAAAAAGGCATTTGAAGGACTTTCCAGAATCCCAAGAAAGTACCCTATATGGCATCCATTGTAATAAATAAATCAATAATACTGATATAGCTTAATCTAATTATAACTTTTCAAAATGGCAGTTGGAAAAATTAATTTCCTTGAGAGGTCAAATGGTATCTTCAATGACTTGAAATTTCCAGGCCAGCCTCTATAATTCCATTATACTGATAAAAGTATAAAATCTAATTTATTTGTCTTGGCTAATTAAATTATACCTGTGACAATAAATACCCCAATTGCTTGTCTATAAATTAAAAATGTTAATTATGTGAGAATATTCACTTTCCCACTTCTGTGGGAAGTCAATTACTATAGTCATGTTTTTACAGGCTTGGACCAAAGTCACTTTGAACTGACAAGTTCTAACTATTCTGCTGGAATGTCAAAGAATCCTATATGTCCAAACCCAGAGCAGTTACCCACTCACCTTCTATTTCTTAATTTGCACCTGATATGTAAGCTGCAGTTTTCATATATTATATATAATTTTGAAAAACATCCAAAGTGAACATCAGAAATAACATGCCAAAAATGGCATGCAAAAAAATCATGAACAGGAGAAAAGAAACTTAAATTAATATCAGAGAAACAAATAGAACACATAGAGAAAGGCCACGAAGACACATGCGTGACTTTTAATGAAAAGGAGATGCTCTAAGTGTTTCTAGTGGACACCATGGTTCAAGATCTATTCCTCTCTCTTTATTAACAAAATTTTCTTTTATTCCGGTAACTATGCGGATTGGCAGCAAATCCTGACTAATTTAAGCTACTCATGTAATTTCATTCACTCTGCTTGTAGGTGCTCTGCTAGCAATTGTTCGTGGTGGGTGCCTAGTCTGGTTCTAGCCAATGAGATGGTAGGGGGTAAATGGGAGGCCTCTGGGAGATGTTTCTTTGATATTAACAAGAATACACTGAGAGAGAGATTGATATATTTTATTCAACTGGATGTTACTGCATGAAGATTTGACTCCTGATGCTACTGCAACCATCTAACAACCACGACTCACGTTAGCCTGATAACAACTTTGACACTAACGGTGGCAGAGCTGAGAAAAATGAGAAGCTGTGCAGCCATGAATGTCACTGAGCTGTTGAATTAATCATACTCTAAACCAAACTATCTCCTGATATCTTGTTAACTGAGATTGTACATTTATTGATGCTTAAGTCATTGGAGATGGTGTTTTGAAGATAATGCTCATTGTCTATGAGGGGAAAATATCAGTTCTTTAGGAGAAGCAAAGTTTCTCTAGTAATTAACTGAAAGTTTTATTAAAAACATTGTTATACACAACTTCATAGGGGAGGCAGTGAGCATTAGCATGGATAATATCCTGAAAGAATATTTTTGTAGGAAGTGTTAGAGTTACATTTTATAAAAATCTTACGAGAATATAGCACCAAACAGCAATTCCATGAGGGCAAACCATCAGAGCTATACCATCTAGACAATGCTATAGTTTTCTGCTAGTCTGACTTTATTTCAAAAGAAATTCTAACTTGTCTAGGGTTTTCACGAAGAAGGTATTAGAGGTTAAAATGTTGTGCTAAGAACAGATGTTCAGGGAACCTGGGTGGCTCAGTCAGTCAAGCGTCCACCAACTCTTGATCTCGGCTCAGGTCAAGATCTCATGTTTTGTGAGTTTGAGGCCCACATTGGCCTCTGTGCCATCAGCATGGAGCCTGCTTAGGATTCACTCTCTCCCCCTCTCTCTCAAAACAAATAAATAAACTTTAAGAAAATAATAGTCTACCAAAAAAAAGAAAAAAAAAAAGGAAGAGGAAGAGTGGCAGGGAGGGGGAGGAAAAAGTACAATGATCAGATAAGCTTAGGAATGCTGGGATAATAATGTTAAACAATTTCTCAAATGTCTTGATATGCTAATGTACATTAAGAATGCCCCAGAGAAGCATATAGCATGTAGCATTTTCTCCATTTATCTGATCCCAAAGCCCCCTCTATTCTTAGAGCATTTAGAGGGAATATTTTTCTATTTTCTCTTTAGGATTTAAAGGAAATAATATTCTATATATGCTTCTGTATAGATGCCACATTAGGAAACTGAGCAATTAATATATTGAATATCTTCAAGATTACCACAGACATCATTGCTCTGCATTAGGCATTTGACCAACACTCACCAGCAGTCCCAGTCCCTGGTTTCCCATATGTCCCCTCACATGCTACCTGAGGGAGGCCTTCTGTAATTTAGACATTATATAGGTGGATGGTACAGTTGATATGCATTTTATTGAAGAGGAGGAGACTGGTAGAAACTCTACTGGACAGATAAACACCCCACCTTATACATAGCCTTGGACCTGGAGGACTGGCGGAAGAATAAATTAATCAACATGTATTACTACTGAGCTTACCCAAAGTCTTAACTCCAGCAACAAAAGTTTGTTCAGATTTTACTGAGACAACCTGAGATTAATTTTCTTCCTTCAGTAATACGACAACTAATACTACCTCACTTGTTCTGTTGGTATCTAGTGGAAACTCTTAAGAACAAATATGGTAAGCTGGCAAATATTCACTGAGAGAAACTTCCAGTATTCTTTTAGCAGATCATTAAGTGGAAAAAAGTTCTCAATCACACGAAAGGAGAAAAAAAATAGTTATAAACTTTATTTTCAGCAGCACCCCAGACAAATCCAAAAATAAAACAAAAACCTTAGTCAAGCAGATGATCCAATCTAGTTAATATAATTCCCTTTGTTTTTTGTTTGTTTGTTTTAAAAGGAAACAACAGGGCCAAAATGGAGTCACTTGTGCTAGGCCCCAAGACTTAATACCTAACTAATTGCAGTGTTGGCCTCTCCAGCAATGTGACCTTTGACCAATCTGGAATTACCTGGTCAGGACTAGTGAGGTAATCTGCCTGATAGAGCCCACCTTTCCCCAAAGAAAGATGACTGTGACTGAAACAATCCACTCTTTACTAGAAACTTCCTTTCGCCTCCTCTTTTATGCCTATAAAAATCTTCATTTTATACAGCTCCTCAAAGCTCCTTTCTATTTGTTATACAGGATGGTGCCCAATTGTAAATCTGTGAATAAAGACAATTAGATCTTCAAATTTTCTCAGTTGAATTTCATTTTTTAATACCTCTCTATCTCCTGTGCCTCACACTTCCCTGATGTGAGTTGATTAAAAAGAAATGTAATTGGTGAACTGAGACTAGTTAGGAACTAGTCAATTAGTCTGAAAATATAAAAAAAAAATATATATATATATATATATATATGGGCTTCACAGAGAGCTACAATTCCTTACCTATTTTCTTGGAAGTCGCTTCTCTTTTGAATTAATCCAAGAAAAAGCTAATCTCTCTGTGCTGCTCACCACCCAACCCTAACCTTGATTGAAAGTCAGAATTGTTCCATTCAATAAGCATTGAGAAAGCACATACTTAGTGCCAGATGCCATTCCTGGTGCTAGAAACACAAAGCTGGACAGGACATGATCTCTGACTTCTAGAAACTGGCAGTCATGTAAATCTTACCATTTGTCTTCCAGGGATTGAAGAATACTTAACTATCTACAATCATAGAATAAAGAGTGGAAAATACATAGCAATAGCAATTGCAACAAAGAGGAATTAATTCTTAAAATTGGTGTGAGATGTTTACTATGAGTCATGAGGCTGATACTCAGAGATGGCCTCTATGGAACACTAAGACAAGTGGCCAATTTGATCATTTCTATATAGAAATTCTTCAAATTCAATGACTTTGATGCTCTGTCATATATATTTACATTTGTCAATTGAAGTAATGTTCAATTTAACAAATACATATTAAGTATGCTCTATATGGTCCCCACATGGTCTGGAAGGGGGGATGGGAGAATAATGAGTGGGAGATTGACAGGCAAAGAGACAAAGAATGAACACAAAAGTGCAAAAGAAGCACCTGATGCTCAAGAAATTTAGGAAACACTGGGAGGTATTAAGATGTAAACAGTTAATTGTAGAAGAGGATCACATCAAAGGGACAAAAGACAAAGTGGTAGGGAAATAATGAGGAAGTGGGGGGTTGGCAATGGCAATTGAGAACATTTTATGCCATAAGCAGCATTTTGCCTAGGCATTGAAAGAAGAGCTGGATTTTAGTACAGGCTAAATAGGAGAAATTCATCCATCACCATGGAAATTCCTCTAGCTCTAAGCTTTAATCTTATACTCTTCTAAAGCTCTGCTTTGCCATCATTCTTGGCAGACATCATCTTGTTCCACTGACTGGGTCTTGAATTTATGGCACTTAAGTACTTATAAGATTATCAGGAAAGAAGTTGCTTTTAATACCAAATTTTCTAGTTTTATAAAGGGACTTGGGGAAAATCACCTGTCACAGGGGTTATCTGACTCAAATTTATATTAGTTTATAGATGCTTAAATCACAAACTCATTCTCCATAACTCAAAAAATAGAATCCATATATCAAATGTTATAGCTAAAAGGTACACAAGGCAGCATAGAACCCAAATATCTTGAATCTAGAAATGAGAAAACGGAGGCCTAAAGATGTTAAGGGAATCACCAAAGGTCACACTGAGATTTCTGTAAAAGAAATGGTGCTGGAAATCGGGACTATAATGCTGCTTTCTCTCATCACACTCACCTTCCCTATTTGCTTGGATTTGCCACTGGTGAAAGAATTCCCAGTCACCAAGCCACCTGCTTCACAGTACAAGTTTTATTTGGGTGCCTTTACTGATGCTCTGTATCTAGAAATTATTGTTGATGTGATAGCACAGGAGCTCATGTCTTTCACTGATGGCTTTCCATATAAATCCAAAAATGGTTCTAACAGTACCCCTGTTGCCTTTTTGCAACCACAATTTATGTATATTTTCCTGTCAAAAGGAATGTGCTTTATGCACAAATTAGCATCTGCCTTGTTCATGCTGAATCTGTGTAATCAGTATAATAACGAGAGAAATGACTCATAATTTTTGCCTTATGTTTTTTTCAATTTGATAAATTAAAAAGCTATGCCAAATTGCAGTTATGGAGACACAGCTGAGAAGCATGTTTAACTGCCGCAGCCTCCTACAGTCTTTACAGGAAGAAAAGCCACATCTGTTTCTTTTGTAAGCTTGTTTGAGGGATGACACTCAGGAGAGAAACACCAATCCAAGAATTCAAGTGATTTTATGAACCAAACCAAACAAAAAAACCAATCAGCATGTCCTTGAAGATAAATGATTTTTAGTCTTTCCACTCTGTGTTGTGTTCTTTGGGGGGGGTGGGGGAAGGGGAGCCAGATGATTCTAATTTCAAACTAGCCCATTTTCTAATTAATTAATATGCTTAAATATTAACAGTATCTCAAGGGTTTTCTATAGAAAAGTTTAAGTTGCAATATTGTATCATCTGATTCCTATGGTTAGTGTTTATAATTCTCATTTAATTTTAGCACATCATAGAAATATTTAAGTCCTGACATGTTTTTTTTAAATTTTTTAAGGTTTATTTATTTTTGAGACAGACAGAGAGAGAGAGAGACAGAGAGAGAAACAGAGCATGAGTAGGGGAGGGGCAGAGAGAGAGGGAGACATAGAATCCGAAGCAAGCTCCAGGCTCTGAGCTATCAGCACACAGCCCAACGTTGGGCTTGAACTCATGAACTGTGAGACCATGACCCGAGCCAAACTCAGACACTCAACTGACTGAGCCACCCAGGCACCCCTATGTCCTGACATGTTAACATATAGGACCGATGTGGAGAAAATTCACTGGCAGATGACTGTAGCTAAGGGCACAATGATAATAGTTGTCATAAATATTATGAGATCATTTTTATTGCTTGACATGTATCTGGAGCTCAGTGACAGAAGGTAGATAAACCTCTGGTAAGAAGTATAATCAGAGGCCAGAAAAGTACATTAAGTCAACAGAGGGCTTTGAAAACATAAAAACTAAATACGTTAGGGTGCTAAAGGAATAATATCTTCTATGAGTTATATGAGAATTTCTAATTAATTCTTACACTTCAATGCTCTAATATACCATAAATGATTTAAAATTCTACATGTTCAAATGGAACTACAATTTGTTCTTTGAACGAGTGAACTCTGTGACCTGTGAAAAATAATTTACTATAATCTTAGGCTGCAATACTGAAAGTATAATATCCAGAATAAAGGAGAGCAAAAGTACCCAAAGCACATCAGGAAAAGCAAAGCTCTTCTACAGAGAAGAATGCCAGCTTATAAAGATTAAAGGAATAACATCAGAAATATTTCAACTGTCAACATAATAATGATGAAGGCAAGGATCATCAACGGATGCTAGAACTATAGGTGTAAGTTGTTGGAGAACAGGACACCCACAAAATCCTGAAGTATTATCCCACATAATGTGGATTAATTACAAAGGAGAAGACTGACCTTTATAATGGATGGTCTGGAAACACCATCTTAACCAAATGATCAAAATGTTTGCCACTAATCATGAGACAATTATTATGAGACATCCACCACCTAATGCAATTGAGGGATATGACACAACATTGCCTATGTAGTATTCTGGTGAAAATGTTTAACCTGAATCTAATAATGAAAAATCACTCAGACAAATCCAGACTGTGGAATGTTCTATAAGACACCAGTCCCAGATTCTTCAGACGATCAAAGAAAAGCAAAATGAGGGGACTTTAAAAAGATTAAAGAGACATAACAACCAAATGCAAAGCATGATCCTTGATTGGATCTTGGATCAGGGGAAGAAAGACACACATATAAAGAACAGGGGATAATTGGGAGTATTTTCATGTTGACTGTATATTATCATAGCAATGTTAAGTTTTGGATGGATTGATGGTAGAGTGGTTACCTAAGAGAATATTTTTGCTCTTAGGAAATACATGTTAATGTATTTAGGGGCAACATGTTATAACGTCAGCAATTTAATATCACACTTTCAGGCAAAAATCCGTTTATCTATATATGGAGAGATATAAAGCAAGTGTAGCAAAATATTAAAAATTCGTGAATGCAGGCGAAGAGTATGTAAGTGTTCCATGTAACATCCCTTCAACTTTCTCTAGGATTAATTTTTTTAATTGGGGTAAAAAGAATACATCAGAAATATTTAGTTCAATTCTTGATACCACATTTTTTTAATGTTTATTTTATTTTTGAGAGAGAGACAGAGACAGAGTGTGAGCAGGAGAGGGGCAGAGAGAAAGGGAGACACAGAATCTGAAGCAGACTCCAGGCTCCAAGCTATCAGCACAGAGTCCAGTGCGGGGCTCGAAATCACGGATCTCAAGATCATGACCTGAGCTGAAGTCAGACACTTAACTGACTGAGCCACCCAGGTGCTCCTCGATACCACATTTTTAAGGAGACTACCTTATTCCAGGGAAAGGTGAGAGGGTCAAATTTCAAGATGGTGAGGGGATCAAGAACAAAGTCAGATAAAAAATTGGGATCATTCCCATGCAGGAGAGACAAGTACTATGGATCTGAAAATACAGTCATACAGAGAATGCAGATTTCTTCTTTCTTCTGAAAGAATTCCTCAGACAAATGATGTAATTTAACAAGCACCCTAAGGCTAAGAAGAGCAGAGACTGAATGGCATTTTACCTGAGTGAATGAGGGGTCAATGAAGATGACCCTTCCACACCCCTTGAACTCTAAGAATCCATAGTCAAATCAGAAACTGGTCTCTCACACAGTCTTCTGGGAGCACAGTGGCATTCGCCCCACAGAGCTTTAAGACCATTAGATATACATCAGATGCATTATTCAGACTTCTGAGTCAAATATATATTTTTTTCTTTTTTTTTTTTTTAAGTAGCAGCACACCCATTTTTTGCCACACATTTTGCTAAGCACTAAGATTCCAGAAACAACAATAGTGATAAGGTTTCTGCCCTCATGGCTTTTCAGTCTAGCCTACAGTTCTAGGAAACAATAAGAAGAAAATAAGTTGTCCATTATACAGGAATGTTCTCTTATGTTTAAAAAAAAACCTATAACAGTTATCCTGAAAATCTGTATCTTCTTTATAAACATACCATGAAACAATGTTTTGCTCTGTTGACATCTAAGCACATTTCTAAGGAAATGCACATTTTAGGAATAGTAACACCATGGCTATTGACCTTTAATTTATTATACCTGTTTGTTAATATTTGGTATATGTATGTCTTCTAAATTTATGTCCATTTTAATTAATGTGGGTTCAATAATCCCTTTGTGATTTTGCAATGTATACTTTGAGATAACTGAATGTTCCCTGCAAAAGTAAGGTTGATAATTACTTACTGCAATTATGTGTTCAAAAACCAAGTACATGTTGGATATTGGTAAACTAAAAGAATAGGCTTTTTAAAAATAGCTTTGTCAATTTTCTGGCTCTAAAAGGAGGGGTTTTGGTGGATCTTTTCAGAATCTGCATAAAGCCGGAGCAAAGCTGTTGTTCAGAGGGGTCTGTGCCAAAGGAGGTGGTCCTACTAGACCAAAATAGGATATTTTTTGAGGTTTAGAGGGAGTTCTAAACTGTGTATGTGAAGAAGTATTGAGCATGTTAGACCGAAAGATCACTGTAAAACTATAAACTGAAAATGATTCGCATGGAACAAAATCAATACAAGTGGTTCAGGGTTAAAGCTTGAAGGTCTGAGTACAGGCTTTTATATGAATCTAATTAGTGAGCCTGCTGGCTTAAATAAAGCAAAGTCAGAGAGTCCAAACTATCTTTTCCTGCCAGATTCAATTTCTATGCACTACCAGAAAGGCCCAAATACATAATTATAAATTTAGCAAGATTTATCCTTGGCACCCATATTTAGACCAGGACATCTTTCATTTTCCCACAAAATCAAACTAGTCTCTAAGTCCTAATAGCATCTCCTGCTTGTGAGAGTAGGTCTTACTCCTCCAACCTTGGCCTCATGAAAATTATTGCTTATTCACCCTTATTCACTCAGTTCGACATGATAGGGAATCCAGAAGACACAGTCAAGTTCTTAACATAAGTATGTGGAACTATGATAATTTGTGCAACCAAGACTTTGTCTTCTTATGGTTTATCAGTTTGATTCCATAACTCAAAATCACTTACAAAATAAAGTGATTTATGATCAAACATAACAAGGAAGATATCAGAGTCAGTTCTGCTTGGTGGTTCCAGTGCTGCCGAAATTATGACCTAATGCCATTTCAGAGACGTGGCCTTTTTTTTTTTTCACCCCTCAAGTTTGTCTCCTGCTGTGGCAATGTCTCTGTTAGCTTCAGATTTCATATAGTGACATAACAGCATATAAGAGCTAGATAAGACCATCCTATCTTCACATAGAATGTTCCATAATCCCCTCAAATATTCCCTCAAATCTATCTCATGGGGCAGAATTAAATGATGTGACCTTTCATGAGGTGCCTGGGTGGTTCAGTCAGTTAAGCATCCAACTTCGGCTGAGGTAATGATCTCACGGTTCATGAGTTCGAGACCCATGTGGGGCTCTGTGCTGACAGCTCAGAGCCTGGAGCCTGCTTCAGATTCTGTGATTCCTTCTCTTTCTGCCCCTCCCCTGGTCATGCTCTGTTTCTGTCTGTCTCTCAAAAGATAAACATTAAAAAAAATAAAAATAAATGATGTGGCCTTTTCTTCAACTACCATGACAAGGGCAATGGAACTGTTCCTATTGAGTTATATTATAATGATTTAATCCCTGAAGCTGGAGGGTACCCAAGCCTTAAATGATGCATGAACCACCAGAAATAGAAATAATGTCAAGATTCTGATGGCAAGGGAAAACCGAAGGAGGAAATGGTGGTTGAGGAGCAACCAACAGGCTTAGTGACACATTCCCTCTGTTTGAAATCCTTTTACCTTCCTTTACCTCATGAAGAAATTCATTATCTTTCAAGGTTTCTCCTTTGGAAACCTTCCTTAAATACATAAGATAGTTACTCTCCTCTGCACTCATACAGCCTCTCATATACACACATCTCCTTATAGAACTTACCATACAGGATCCTATTGTCTGAAACATCTGATACTCCCATCAGACCATGAGTTAGTTCCTCATGACAGCAAGCCACTTAGTCTGCTCTGCAAGCCAACATTTGTCTATACTGTAGACACTGTATATTCTCAGTGAATAGTTACAGAAGGGAGGAAGAGAAAACACAGCAAGAGGAAGAAAGGAAAGAGGAGGAAAGGAAACATGGAAGACTGAAATTACCATTTTTACCTGATAATTTCATATGTTGGAGTATCAATATTTAGCTTAATCACCGGGAAATTTTTATTAATATGTTCAACAGTCTACAAATAAATAGATACGTACTAATAGTTTTTTTTGCACTCTGCTTTAATAATTCCTTTAATAATTTGCCCTTTGGCAAAACAATAGTGGCTGTCACCTCCCTGTAATAGCCCTGCATTGAGGAGAGGCTAAGCTGTTGGTGGGAAGGGGGGGAGCGCAGTCTCATCGGCTGACTATATTTTCAAAAGTGGTGCCTATGGACAAATGTTCAAGATAACATGTTAATGCAATAGTGGTTAGGATTATGATGAAAGGATTTTAGAGCAAGTAGTATGAGAGCAAAACCATGAGATATTTAGAGCAGGCAATCCAAGCATAGCACCCTTTTAATGTTTACTCTCCAGGTAAACAATAGTGTAACCTTCTTTTGATCTCTAGCCCACCTCCCCTCCCCTCCCATAATGTTGAACCCTTGTGAAGCCTCCTGTTCCCCAACAGCAACTCATTCAATGAATATCTACATGCTTGCCCTGTACTAGCAGTTGGGATGCATCAGTGAACAAAGCAGAGAAAGATCCCTGCCCTGGAGGGATTTACCCCTAGCAGGGGCAATTCAGTAGGCAGAGGAATAAAAGAGCTCCATTATACACAAGCTGCATAATAAAGCTTATCACCTGAGCTCAGGTAAAAGACATTCAGGGGGCCCATCAACACAAGTCCAGTGAAGAAGGTAGCTAGCTGAGACTGTATAGAAGCCATTAATTATAAGGTTTATTCCTGACTTTCTGTTAAGCTTCTGTGGATGTGTACAACATATGGGGTCATGAGCTCGAACCCATTGGCCAGTATACATCTGAAAAAAAAAAAAAAAAGAAGTAAAAAGCAAAAGGAAAAAAATAAGAGTAAAAAAAGAAGAAAAACAAGCAGATAGATCGAGCAAGCCTACCTGGCCCTGTGGAAAATGGTATTTGGATAAAATGAGTGTGTTATCTAACATATTGTATATATCTATCTGGAAGAATACCTCTAGGAGAGAGTCTTTAATTGATGGTTTCATGAAGACCACAAAAGGAATTCACTGAAATTGGCTAAACTACTAATAGTTCTTTTTTTTTAAAGTATATTTATTTTGAAAGAGACAGAGATAGCTTGAGTGGGGGAGGGTCAGAGAGAAGAGACAAGATGCCAATCTGCACTGTCAGCACTGACCCCAACATGGGGCTTGAACCCATGAAACCATGAGACCATTATCTGAACCAAAGCCAAGAGTCAGATGCTTAACTGACTGAGCCACCCAGGTGTGCTTAAACTATGAATAGTTCTTAATGTGATATCTACACATTAAGAAGTAATATCATCCCATTAAGAACTATGTTCACGATATTTGCATGTAACTTTAGCGTAAAAACTTTATATATAAAGAAATTATAAATGTAAGCTACATTTTGAGATGAATTTCTAGATCTTCCTCACTAGCTCACTAGCTAAGTGATTTGGTCTACTCTGGCTAGAACAGACTGTTCTCCTTGCCATGCTCAGGTTCTATTCCTTGGCTTCCCATCACCTCACACTTCTAAGCATTCTTGGGCTATTACATTCACTCCCTTGCACTAGCTACTAGATCACTTTACATATGGAATTTCTCAATTCTATTGTTAGAAAAGTCTGCCAAATGCCCAGTGCTGGTTACTTCCTACGGCTAACCCACTTCTATTTTGGTGTCTCTGATCCTGAAACACTCTGCCTGCCTCTACATCATGTCCATGACCAGATGCCTTTCACTTAGCTCATGCTCAGCTAGTCTTTTTGACTAGAAGGTCAACTGAGATCAAGTTCAGTCTAAAGATCCATTCCTTCCTTAAAAATAGATCCCATCACTCTGCACATATTTCTCAAGCAACTATCTCTCTGGCTGCCTCTTCTCTCTTTAATACGTCTACTGTTACACAGACAATGGGACAACCCAGAATGGACTCCTAGAATTTGGTGGATTCTGAGTGTGAATTAGGAATAGAGACAAAAAAGAGACCAATGTGAGAAACACAATGTGAGAAATGTGAGACACAACTGTGAGACACACAATGTGAGAAACAACTTGGGATTCAGGTGTGAGATCCAAAAGGATAGAGATGAGGAAACAGGCAGGAATAAACAATTTTTGCAAATAATGAGATGCGACACATAATAAGAATTTTCATCTCCATGTTTCTGGAAAGCCATTTCAACGGAACTTTTCACTTTCACTTAGGTGATCTAATAGGCTGTTCAATGAAGGTGTTATTTAACGAGAGAATTTAACAAATAGTTTATCAATGGAATAAAAATTCAGTAGCTTTTTGCCACAAGTAAAAGACACAACCTGTCATATTCTCCCTAATATTTTAGCAGAAATGTAAGGCAGTAAGATCTAACAGATTACAAAGAGAAAAGGTAAAGGCAGTGCCATCTATTAAGGGCTTACAGTGTGCCAAGTCCTGTACTAAAATATTAATTATTAACACATTACCTCACTTTTCCTCATAATCATCTTACATGGTAACAATAATTACCCTGATTTTACAGATGCGGATGCAGAAACTGAGGCTAAAAAAGTAAAATGTCTCTGATGACACATCTCTTAAGAAAAAGAGCTAGGCTTTGCACCTGGATGCCTGATTCCAAGGCCATGCTACTAATCACAAGCTATATATACTAAAATGGAAATTGGGCATCCAGAAAGCTGGCTTCCACTTAAAGCAAATCTCCCCACTCAGATTGTAGCTCATTTATGACACTAGGCACTTTGATATACTTAGGTAAACCTGAGGTGTTCTCTGTTCATCATACATTACCCTCTGCAGTCAACTTGTCAATCAGTGGAACCATCCAACGTGAAGGATGTCTTGCCGTTCTCCCCAGCGTGTTGCCAAGCACAGCATGGAATACACATTAAGCTGAAGGAGACTGAATTATGTATCAAATTCCTCAGTCTGTGGACTTTTAGATAAAGTGTGTTTGCCAGGAGAGCTCTGTGTTTTGTCACTTGTTTGTTCATGCCAGAATCAGGGTAAGTGCCCTCTTACGCAGGCTGCAAAACAACAGATAATGCTGTGTTGATCACTGTGGAGACCAGACTTCTGAGAGAAAAGAACCTCCTTTTAGCACTGATATCTGAGCGTACTTCCAACAATTAGCTGTCTTTCCCGTATAGAGGTCTGATTTCCCAAAATTACTTAACAGAATTTTAAAACATCCTTTTTCCAACATGTGCTAATCTGTGCAGTTTTAAAAGATGTCTAACACAGTTTTGAACAGTGGTGGTGGGGAAACAGTCCTCTAATGATGTCCAACTTCTAACTCCTGGAACCGATGAAAATGTCACCACACATGGCAAAGGGGAAGTAAAGTTGCGGATGAATTAAGGCCATTAATCAAGTGACCTTAAAACAGGGAGACTACACTGGATTATCCAAATGGGCCCAACGTAATCACAAGGGTCCTTAAATGTGAAAGCAGGAGGCAGAAGAAAAGGTCAGAGTAATATAATGGGAGGACTAACTTGCTGTTGCCAGCTTTGAGGACGAAGGAGGAAGGCCACCAGCCATGGAATGTGAGTGGCCTCTCCACGTTAGAAAGGGCAAGGAAATGGATTCTCCCCAGAGCTTCCAGGAGAAATACAGCCAGCCCTGCCACCACCTTGTTTAAGAAGTCTCCCGGACTTCTCCATCCTACAGAACTGGAAGACAATAAATCTGTGTTGTTTTAAGACACTGAGTTTGTGGTCATTTGCATAGTGGCCATAGGAAAATAATACAAGGCTAAAAGATATTTTTTTTACAAAAGATAAACTATTGTGAATACTTGAAGACCTGTGACTTCATGAATTTAAAAGCTATGTCTGTGCCAAGACAGCTCCACAGTGGGAAACGAGCATGTGTGTACCAAGGTAATGGGCTCTAACACAGCACAGCCCTGGGACTGAATAGCACTCTGAAAGCTGATTGAAGGTGTAACAGCAGGGCCTTCTTGCTCATCTTAGCAGTTTCAGTTACCTGGGGAAAATGTCTAAAATGAATATGGATTAGTTATATTTGAAGTATGGAAATAATGCATCTGGTTTCCAGGGGGTTGTGAGCTTATGTATGAGAGGGGGAAAAATGATAGCAAACTACCAAAGGAAAAAGAAAAAATTTACTATTTTTACAAATACTTACCCTACTTCCTATATCTATGTGATATGGAAAACATCACTATGTTGACTATCCAGGTTCTTGGGAAGTAGTTTATAATTCATATGGTAAAGCTAAGATAACCCACACAGAATTTAGTATTCTGTACATTCTCTAGTACTAAAATTAAACTAATATTAATTTTTTTCAGTTGGCCAATAAAAATTTTTGAATAGCTACTACATGTAAGATACTGATATGTATGTCATAGAGTATAAACATATGTTTCTTCTATTTCTCAAGGAATTCATAGTCTAGAATACACACACACACACACATCATAGGTAGAAGGTGGGAAGAGAAATACAAAAGACACAGATAAAGAGCCATGAGAGGTATAAAGCCATGTTTAAAAGGAAACCTCTAATCCTCACTCCAGCTAAATACTATTCCCAGGTGTAACATTAGGGAAATCAGACTCAGAAAAGTAACCTAGTCAACACCAAGCAATGAGGCAGCAACTCTGACAAACAGCTCATGGTAAGAAAAACTGGTTTGGATGGCCTCAGCTATGTACCTGGTACCGTTCTCAATGCTTACATCTACATAACAATGTATAAAGTATATCCTTCCTATTATTCACATTTTCCAGATGAGGACATGGAGGCCCAGAGAGGTTAAGGATCCTCCCCAAAGTCACACCCGTAGGAAGTGACAGGGTTATGGCTAAACCCCAGGCATCCTGGCTCTACAGTCCATTGCTTAACCACTATACCCACAATTCTGTGTAATTCTTTTCCAAATGAACACTGACAGTTTCCCTATCGGCCTGGTTTAAACTGGAGCCTAATCTTGGGGCGCCTGGGTGGCGCAGTCGGTTAAGCGTCCGACTTCAGCCAGATCACGATCTCACGATCCGTGAGTTCGAGCCCCGCGTCGGGCTCTGGGCTGATGGCTCAGAGCCTGGAGCCTGTTTCCGATTCTGTGTCTCCCTCTCTCTCTGCCCCTCGCCTGTTCATGCTCTGTCTCTCTCTGTCCCAAAAAATAAATAAACGTTGGGAAAAAAAAAAAAAAAAACTGGAGCCTAATCCACTGTCTGATAGGAAACGGTAGAATTTATCATCTTTACGGATGTGAATTAATATAATATTTTCTCTGGGCAGGGAAGGGGGCATTCAAACAAAAGCGAGTCTCTAGTAAAGTAGTAAAGAGTAATTACAAATTACTGTATTTGTGACAGGTTCCTGAGGCTCACTGTGACTCCTGCCATGACTTCAGTGGAAAGATCGCAAGGCTTAAGTCATTTATTCTACAGTTCCTGAAGGTTGGAGAACTCTCATTAATTTTCTTTGTGTTGTGCAAATATTACATGAAACTGTGTTGCTTGCTTTATTCATAATAAAACAAAGCTTTGCATGTGCTTCTTTCTTCTTTCATTTCGTTCTTAATGTTTCTTTAAATTGCCCTCCAAACACATCTCCACATCCTGAGAATTGGGTAGTTGACTGACAAAACACGTGACGAAAAATTTGAAGTGAGAAATTCTCTAGGTGTCTATTCCTCCACTTCAGACCAATATTACTTTCAACTGTTTGTATTTCCCAGCCTTGTTACACTGCCAGTGTTTTAGCAAAGTGATAATAGAATTTTTCTGGAAGAACTGGAGAAAAAGAACATGTCGTTCTTCATACCACAATTTGTGGTTAGTTGTTTTTCAGTGAAGTGTGACAGTAAGGTAGCCCTGGCTTTCTGTAAGCATGGGTCCATACTGGGGTTTTCCTATGACGTTATTTCATAATTATTTACTTTCTCAGAAAGGGTAGAAATCCAAACCTTTCATTCTCAGTTTAACCTGAAGTTTTCGACTAGAAGCTGTGAGTTTAATCCTCAGCTTCTGAATTGCTATGAAATAATAATATTGACATGGTAGGGGCACCTGAGTGGCTCAGTCAGTTAAGCGTTCGAATTCATCTCAGATCATGATCTCACAGTCTGGTCCGTGAGTTTGAGCTCCGCATTGGGTTTTGTGCAGACAGTTCAGAGCCTGGAGCCTGCTTCAGAGTCTGTCTCTGCTCTCTCCTCCCCTCCCCCACTGATGCATGTGAGCACCCCTCTCCCTCTCTCTCTCTCTCTCTCTCTCTCAAAAATAAATCAATAAACATCAAATTCTTTTTTAAAAAAGAATTCATTTCTAGATTTTTTTTTATCAAGGTAATGCCAAAACTGCAAGATAAAAGTGATGCATCCCTCTAATGAATTAAGAAATCAACTGGTCTGGGATCTCAAAGACTTAGGCAGGGGGGTCAATAAATAAACAAACAAACAAATAAATAATGAAACAAATCTTGATAGCAACCCATCACTACAGACCAAAGTAAAGCTGTAGTTGTTGGGAATATTGTTTGTGCTTTAGAAGGTTTCTGACAATAAGAAAGAAAACAATTAAAATCCATTGTGACTTTTTTTTTTAATGTTTATTTATTTTTGAGAGAGACAGAGTGTGAGCAGGGAGGGGCAGAGAGAGAGAGAGAAAGACAGACTCTGAAGAGGCTCCAGGCTCTGAACTGTCAGCACAGAGCCCAACGTGGGGCTGGAACTCACAAGCTGTGAGATCCTGACCTGAGCCGAAGTCAAGACGCTTAACCAACTGAGCCACCCAGGCACCCCTGTGATATTTCTACTTAGCCTTAAAGTACCCTGAATGTAATGGAGGCACCTTTTAGAATACATAGATTTCAAGTCCCCATCCAAAAGGCCAGAGTAGAGATCAGAGACCTGCATTTTTAACAAGATCCCAGGTATTTTGGACGCAATTAATTTACAGAGCACACTTTTGAGAAACATTGACCCCTGAGCTCAACTCTGACTACACACTGAATGGAGGAGGGAGACTGTAAAATCCAAGACGGCTATGGGAAGGAGTAGGTTCAATGGGTGATGGACATTAAGGAGGGCACTTGTTGTGATGAGCACTGGGTGTTGTATGTAAGTGATGAATCACTAAATTCTACTTCTGAAACCAACATTACATGTTAACCAACAAGAATTTAAATAAAAACTTAAGAAAACAATAAAATAAAATAATAAAATAAGATCTCGGATGGCCAAGAGCCATCAGCTGAGGGACTTACAAAATTATGAAAAGAATGTGATTATTAAACATATTTTAAAACCTTATGAAATGCTTCAGGAGCATTCAGGACCTTGCAGGATTCCATAGCACTTATGTTCAATTATTAGAAAGTTGTGGTAAACATAAAATCCTAGATAACCAAATTTTATGACATTCTCTGCTTATTCTACTAACACAAGAGAAGGAACAGAATAAAATCCACAGACTATTTCTGAAGAATCTGATAAGTATCAGGTTTTATAAGAAGTTCCTCACTAAAAATAAATAAATAAATAAATAAATAAATAAATAAATAAATAAATAAATAAATAGAGACTGCACAATTAGGATGAAATTGTGTCATCGTAGCTGAGTATGTATGTGTCCCTGAATTTGAATCCAGGAAAAGGTTTTGAATTAAGACAACAAAAGTATCGATGCTTCTTTTCTAGTATTAGGATTAATGATTGTTCTCTTGATTATTTTAGCAACTTACTTGCAGGAAGCTTAACCCTTCAAGGTCCAAACCTGCTTCATTAATAGTTATCTCTTAGATAAATGATCCATAAACCATTGGCAAGTAATTTTTATCAGTGATAAATTTTTGTTGCACCACCATCAGGTGCTCCAAAGGTTAATGGCAGGCTTGTCATTTCGTTCAGAGTTTCATTAGGCAGTTATTGTCAGAAAGGTATTTACCAGCACTGACATGTTTACAGAATCAATACTGGTAATGAGGAGCTGCTTTCTTCTGGAAAAAGTAATATACGGGTGTCATTTTGTTAGTCACATGCCCTGAATCGATGATCTGGGCCTTCCTGAACTAGCCAGCTATGTTATCAGTCACCCATAGCCAGGTAGAGAATTTGGTACCTGACAGCAAACTGCATAGATTACGATGACGGACAACTAGGCAAGATTTTCAGCATGTTCCTGGAAAATAATAATAAAGTTTTTGGCCACAGGATAGGAAAAGGGTTAGTTTAAGTAGGGTACAATGGGTGGGAAAAAAGAAAGTTTTGTCAAACACATGTCACCTCATCTTTATTTTCAAAAATAAATTTAAAAGATAAAGCACTTCTTTTTGTATGTAGCACAGTGACTGCACTAAGAGGCTTTGGAATTGAAACTAGTTAATTCTATATTTAATTGGTCTGTAAAGTTCCAAATGTTTTTGGCTTGGCTTTGGTTTGCACTAATTTAGGGCCCTCTAGTTCTGTTCAGTGACTTTAAGAACTTGAGACATTAAGAACCCATAGCTTAAAGGACATGATAAACCTCAGCTGGGTAAACATTTTAGCTGCAAATTTATGAGCTCAATACAGATAAGCATATATTTCCACATGAGGTAATATTAAATTTTCTCATTTAAAAGCAAAAGCACAACAAAAAGCGTTGCATGTAGAGGCAATTGTCTTGGCTGGCTTGGAACCCTACAGTATCTGAATTCTACTAGAATGCAGGATACGGACTTTATTTTATCCACAGCTTGAACCCCAGGGAGTGGAACAGTGCCTACCTCAAAGTAGGCACTCAATAAAAATGGTTGGATGATGAATATTTATCCACAGATAAACAGATTCCAATACCAAGAATGTATCCCATTTTAACAGCATGCTACCTTTTGTCTCAAAAAGAGGGAAAATAATAATACATATTTGTAAAACAAGTGGGAAGTAGGAAGACAGGTATTACAAGGTGAGGAAAAATTATGTGTAGGGGCGCCTGGGTGGCGCTGTCTGTTAAGCGTCCGACTTCAGCCAGGTCACGATCTCGCGGTCCGTGAGTTCGAGCCCCGCGTCGGGCTCTGGGCTGATGGCTCAGAGCCTGGAGCCTGTTTCCGATTCTGTGTCTCCCTCTCTCTCTGCCCCTCCCCCGTTCATGCTCTGTCTCTCTCTGTCCCAAAAATAAATAAACGTTGAAAAAAAAAATTTTTAAAAAAAAATTATGTGTAAAAGGTCCCTGACAGAAAAACATTTAAGGTCTCCAGGGTAACAAAAAGTTGGGTAGAAATGGAAAAGTCATCATTGTTTATAATATGGTTTAGCTGTTAATAGTCATAGTGATGTAAACAGTACATTTTGGTCTAACCAAAATTACAATAGGACAATTAGAAGAATGGGTTAATGAGAAGGACGTCTGTTTATGGTATAAATTTCCTGGTATCTTCCCAAGGGTGGAATTTTGCCCTGATACATGCACTAATAGTAACTATCTTCCAAATTTACTCTACTTACAGAATGCCTCATTTTTTCAGTTTTGGGGAGAAAACAAGTTGTTTATTAAAAACAATATAAATGGGGGCATCTGGGTGGCTCAATAGGTTCAGTGTCTGGCTCTTGATTTCGGCTCAGGTCATGATCTCACAGTTTGTGGGATTAAGTCCTGCGTGGGGCTCTATGCTGATAGCATGGAGCCTGCTTGGGATTCTCTCTCTCTCTCCTTCTTTCTGCACCTCCCCTGCTCTCACTCTCTCTCTTTCACAATAAATAAATAAATAAACAAACTTTATATATATGTTAATTTTATTTTATTTTTTTTTTAATTTTTTTTTCCAACGTTTATTTATTTTTGGGACAGAGAGAGACAGAGCATGAACGGGCGAGAGGCAGAGAGAGAGGGAGACACAGAATCGGAAACAGGCTCCAGGCTCTGAGCCATCAGCCCAGAGCCCGACGCGGGGCTCGAACTCACGGACCGCGAGATCGTGACCTGGCTGAAGTCGGACGCTTAACCGACTGCGCCACCCAGGCGCCCCTAATGTTAATTTTAAACTTTGTTGAAAAATAGAAATTCTTGTTTACATTATTACTATATAAACAGTACCATAATGCAGTAATGCATTTGAAATTTTAATTATTGTATTTTCAATTTTTTCACTCAAAAATGATCAAAGATTCTTTTAGTAGACATATGGATATTTCCGCTTAATATATGCATTTAGCTTCGAGCTAATGTCAGTATGAATGTCATAACTTGAGCTTTGATGGAAAGATATTTATTTGAGTTTTATCAGTTGAACTGGTGAAGGATTCTATATGGAGATGATGTGAATTAATTTCTAAGAGCAAAACAGGCTAAATGGGAAGAGTTTCCAGAGAAACCTGTGGAAAGGGATTAGTCCCTTGGCCTGACCGTCTGCACTCACTGTTCCCATTCTACCACAATCTCCTACTGTAAGCACATATGACCTTCTTGTTTAAGGACCTCCTCTGGCTGCAGACGCATGATCTGAAGTGCTGGGGTGTTAACTACCCCCTGGAATAACCCTCGACCAATAAGAGATGAGAGTTCGAGTAAACTTTCCAGCTTCCTTGTAGTTCAAGTGAGATAACTTTGAGGTATGTTCTATAGGATTCCAGAGTCCTCCATGGAGATTGAGCCCCAGTTGCTCTTCAGGGCATCCTCTATTGGCTTCTTTCCCTTCTCTGGCTCACTTCACTGCCTTTCCTTCCTTAGCAATGCTTCCTAGAATCCACTCCCAATAAACTACATACTCAATCCAAGTCTGTGGAACTTTAAGTCTCCAGCCCTGATTCATGCCACATTCAGCCTCCAGAGAGATCCCTTTGAAACAAAAATCTAACTATGCTGTTCCCTATTCAAAAGCCTTCCAATGCATTTTCATTACACACATGATCTGTCCCTAACCTGCTTTTCTGCCTCTTCTCACATTGTCACCTTTCTCATCAGTCATTACTCTCCAGCCCCAGTGGTTTCTGTACAATTTCTCATATAGCATCATTTATACTTTAGGGTACATTATTAAAAAATTCCTGAAAAATCTCATCAAAGTATCTCCTGCAAGAATGTTGTTGAGTGCTGGGACTTCCAGGGCCAATAAATAACATCCCTCTTCAAACCCAAGGCCTGACCAACTGCAAGAGAGGCAGAGGCATCTAACGGATGAAGATAAATATTTCAGCTTCCCACTGAGAACATCCGTGGAGGAAGAGCTTGGTTCTGTGGCAAAATGGGCTCCCTGATGCTTCACCCAAGATTGATGAGAGAGATTTACCATTGAGTCACAGGCAAAGGTGAACAACTGCAGCCTATCCCTCTTTGAGGCTGAGGTGCACCCTGAAGTTTGCTCTGGAGCTGCAGAAAATTCAGACTCCCAGAAGACAGATTGGTTCCAAGAATTACAAACAAGGAACAGACTGAGCCATACACAACTTTCTCCCAAACTCCTTCATCAGGTGAGTCAGTCCTCTATATGCACAAGGGGGTGAGAGAGAAGTTTCTAGTCTAACTCTCCTGCTTTCCCTCCTGGAGTGGGGAGTGGACATTCCTTTTTCTCCATGGAAACATGGGAGAAGGGAGAATAATCCCCTCCCCCTAAAATGTAGGAGCCTATTGAATACATTTACAAGATGCCTTCTTTGCAGAAACTCAATAGCAAAAATCTCTGTCAGACTTCATACTGAAAATTGCTATTTAACAGCTGGTTTGTTCTTATTGCTTTTTTTAGACAATATACATTTTTTTTTCAAGTTAGGTGCTAGAAATACAGAGCTAAATTTGTGGCCCACTTCTAATAAAGCAAATAGGACAATAGGGTAGGTATGCTGGGTACTAACTGTAGCCCAAGATCTTGTTTTTCCTACCTTAACTTCCAATTCCCCTGAAACTCATATGCACTTTTAACCTATTTAATTATTATAGTGATGTATGTATCATTATATGGACCTCAAATTCCTTCCCGGAAAAAGCTTGGTTATAAGGGATACTTTTTATGTTATCATCATAATTATTATTTTAGTGGATATATAATACTCATTTTACTAGGTTCCTAAACCATTTCTGTATTATTCAACTGTTTCCAATGTTACACTGTTATATATCAAAACTGCAATCTTCTTTTTGAAGATAGCTTTTTTCTCTTTAGCATTATTTTCCTAAGAAGAATTTCTATGCTCAACAACTGGAGTCAATGGATGTGAGCAGTTTTCTGGATTTTATATATTTTCCCACATTGCTATCATAAAGAGCTGTAACAAATTATTACTATGAGAATGGATTATTTTACTAGTTTCAACAAAATGTTCCCAGGCTGGGTATAAATTTTAAAAATTTTTACTGGTTTAATAAGTATAAAATAACACTCCTTTGTAGGCTAATTAGGTCACTACTCCAAAATTTTGCTTATTATTTTATTTCCAGTTACACAAAAGGAATATTCACGACATTGACTACATTATTTATTGTAATCTCTGAGTTATTTACCTTACATAGTAAGATCTAAAAAATTGGCTCATGTATGTAATCAAGGAGTGCTGACAAATCCTAGGATCTACAGTCAGCCAGCTGGAGTCCCGGACGAGGCAACGGTATAGCTTCAAGACCAGTCGGCTTGAGATACAAGGAAAGCCAATGTTTCAGTTCAAGTATGAAGGGAGGAAAAAACAGTTGTCCCAGCTTGAAAGCAGTCAGGCAAGAGGAATTCTCTCTTATTTGTAGGAGGGTCAGCCCTTATGCTCTATTCAGCCCTTCAACTGACTGAATCGGACCCACCTACATTCTGCTTTACTCAGTCTATCAATTCAAATGTTAATCTCATCCAGAATCACCCATAAAAATAGACCAAGAATAATGTCTGACTAAATGCTGACCAAATGTTTGACCTCATGGGCCAGTCAAATTGACACATAAAGTTGATCATCAAACATAGATATTAATCTCTTGGCTTTTATATTTGCTAAAAGAGTTTTTAATAAAATCTATTAATTCTCCCTTCTAACATTCCTTTGTGTCAAATGTATTAATATTCCATTCCTTACAAGAACTGATACTTAATCAATAGTTTGGCATGTTTCTAATTACACAGACACACACACACATACACACAGCTATTTATATGTATACACATACACATGTGCATTTAACCCTTTCATATCAACTATAGCATAAAATATGACTTCTCATTCTTGAAATAGAATCAAATATCATAGAATTACTTAACTTCTGGGTTCTGATTGGACAAGTGAGAAAGAATAAGGCAGGAGGTATAAGGGCAGGAATGTCCTTAAAGGCTTTTGTAGAAAACCAGTCCAGCATTGCCACATCAAACCATTAGTGTTTAGAGTAAGGAATTTATCCACTTAGTGTATTTTGTGTGCATACAGGCAGAGAATTCCTTTCCCTGTGACCTGTCAGCATTTCATGAGTGGCTCTTGATCAACAGTTTTGAATAATAATTTGTAACCAAGGATAGTTAATGCGGCCATGCCACTAAACCTCACTCATTTGATCAAGATTAATAACTTTTTTCCTAGGTGATATAAGAAATACTGACTTCATATATTTTATAGATATATTCTAAAGGGAAACAAAAGCTACCAGTGAGCTGGTAAATTTTTATACTTGCTGAAAGGCCTTTAATAATGGAAAAACATTACCAGCTTATTGAATCCAATATAGAATTGTGTTGTCCATTAGCATTCACTTAGGATTCACAATATGCTTGGAATAGCAGAGCAAAACTAAAGAAATGGTTATTGATTAAGCTCTAGGGCCCTTATAACTCTCTCTATTCTAAAAGATTTCACTATGTATGTACAATTCATTTATTATGTAGAAGCTTACTTGCTGAATCTGGGACATATATCTATGATATTAATAGCCACATTGGTATTTTTATGTCATGGAGACCTCACAGGAGAATAATTTACCTGCTTCTCTCACTGATACTGTAGTATCATAGCATTCTTCAGTCTGTTATAAAATATTTACTGAATACCTACAAGTGTATTCAGAACTAGCATCAAAGAGTTTGAGTACCCAGAAGTATTACTCCTGTTTTGTTTCTTTTTGTTGTTTTTTTTTTTCTCTATTGCAATTTTATTCACCTCCAGTATTTGAGGGAAGGGCAGGGAGAGAAAGGATAATTTTCATATTTCAGGTAGCTAAAATGGAAAACAATAACCTAAAACACATGCAGATATTGGAAAAAGTATTTCGTTCCTAAATTAAATAATAATTCAAAATAAACAAAATTCAAGAGGAATTGTTAACACCATACTAACAGTTACAGGTAAAAATGAGGTTGTCATGTTGACTACATGTTACCAAGAGGGTATATATTTGGAGTTTATTGATTTGTTCCACTTTTACTCAGGCCTGCTTAATACCACAGCCCTGCTTATTACCATAATTTCATGGAGCAAAACAAAGCTACATGAAAGCACATAAATCAAACCTACATCCATGGCAGTGACCTAAAGGTAAACCTTGTAGGCAATGGTATTCATCAGTGTGAATGACTAGACAACAGCAAATAACAACTATTTGAAATGTGTTTCTAGATTCTTACCCAAAGCAAATGTGAGAGCTATAAATATTATTCTATACTAACCAAATACTTTTTTTAATTTTTTAATTTGTAACAGGTAAGTTTTACTTCAGGGATATGCAAGATATTCGGGGAATAGAGATAGATGTCATAATGTGAAGTACAAGAGTATTTTCAGGACTTCTTCACTAATATGTATTGGTTTGCATTCAGTAACAATTATTTCAGAATATTTTGTACAAACTCAGGCCTTAAACATCATCATACTGATTTACCAATGCTTTGCCTTTCATTCAAACAACCACCTCTAGTAAATCAATTTGAGGTGTTTTATAAGTTCAATTACTGATATTGTGAAATACCCTATTAGTTTAGCCACCAGGGTAATAGTAGGAATTAATAACATACTAACCCTAGGAACTTGGCGGTATCAAAATAAGTCTCCAAAAGTCTTATCTGCATGAAGAATCTTAGGTGTTTTGGTTTAAATGGTAAAGAACAAGTTGGAACTAGAAATCAGCTCCCTGATACCTCAGGATTAATATTCTCAAATAAATGTCTCATGTTCTGATGAGGGGGAATCAAAGAGGTTAGTGGACATACTAAATAGGCAGGAAATATTTTAGGGTAGGAGACAATCAAGATATACTGTTTCAAAGTCACAGCATCAATAAAGATATGTTTAGTGCTTTTTCCTATGATACTATCCCTGGGACATGTTCCAAGGGCTTCAAGAGAGTTGACCATAAGAACTAAAACACAAAAATGGCAATATTCCAGATGAGGATATCGAATAAAGACCTCTACTCACAGGTTTTTCTATTATTTTAGGTATGCCTAGGCTGCTGCATCAAAGAGATCCAAAAATAATTTTGTGATGTCTAAAAAGACAAAAATTATTCCCCTTTGATTTAACAGTTCAAGATGAGCATCCCAGACACCAGACAGCTCTATTCCGTTTGATCATTCTGGGACTTGGGTCCTTCCATCTTGTTTCTCTGGCAATACAGGGCAGTGGTTTTCAATGTGGTCTACAGACTCCATGGGGATTAGGAGACTTTGCAGAGGATTTATGAGGTAAAAACTATTTTCACAATAATATTATCAATAATTCATATAAATTAGTGATTACTTGATAATTGATAATTTGTATAAATTAGTTAATAATATTATGAATGCTATTAATAATTACGATACTAATAATAAGACATTCTTTGCTTTTTGCCTAGTGCTGACATTAGCTCTAATGGTGTAATAAAAAGTAGTGGCAACAAACTGTACCAGGTTTCATTGTATTCTTGACTACCACACACTGACAGTTAAAAAACAAAAAGCGTCCGGTAAGCATCTGACTCTTGATTCTGGCTCTGGTCATGATCTCATGGATTGTGAGTTTGAGCCCTGCATCTGGCTCTGAGCTGACAATGCGGAGCCTCTTTGGGATTCTCTATCTCTGCTCTTCCCCATTCACCCTAGTGCATGTGCACACATTCTCTCTGGCTCTCTCAAAAATAAATAAATAAACATTAAGAAAAGCCACATTTACTTTACTTATTAAGAATATCCTTGAAGAAGCAGTAAATATTAATCTTATTAAATCTTGAACAAGTACCTGTTTTTTTTAATAACCTGGGTGACAAAATGGGACATATACATAAAGCACTTCTGTTGCAAATCCAAGTATAATGATTGTCTCATTAAAAAAAAAAAAAAAACACTTCTGTGATTATTTGAGTTGCAAGATAAACTATCCACTTTTTTCATGGAATGGCCTTTAATTGAAAGAAGGGTTGACAAAAAGATAGTTATATACTTGGATATTTGTCAAAACTTTCTTAAAAATGAATAAAGTGAGTCTATCATTTTAAGGAAAATAACTGAGAGCCTTTGCTGCCAATAATAAAATCTAAGCTTTTAAGCAAAAATTAGAATTGTTGAAAATTTGTATCCACTATTGTGATCATAGTCACTTCCCAGTACTTAAAAGCTTTTCTGATGAAACTGGTAGTGATATTAATAATTGTGATAATTTTTTGATATTATCTACTGGAACATTTCAACATTTGGAGATCGGCCTAATTCAGTGAAACATTCTCCAAATGATTACATCACAAACCCATTTTATAACATCATTCAGGGAAATACAAAGTACAAAACAGACTAATGAATTTTAATGTAAGAATGTATGAAAACTTCATTGACATGGTTTTGGATTCCACAATTTAACTAACTTTTACCATTTGTTGAGCTTTGGTGGACAATTAAAAAGAAAAAATCCACAATTATCCCAAAAGGTTATAGAACACCCTTCTCTTTTCCAAATGCATATTTGTATAAGCCTAGACTGTCTTCACATACATACTTCAACCAAAACAACATTCACAACAGATAGAGTTAGAAGCAGACATGAGAACACAGATTCTTTCTATTAAGTCACTAAAGAAATTTGCAAAAATATTTTTAAAAGTTACTCAATATTTTTCTTCTGAAAAATACGGTTATTTCCATAAAAATGTACATTTCATATTAAATTGTAATAGGTTTATTATTGTTATTTTAAAATGAACTATAAATCTTTATATTTTATTCACTTTTAATTTCTAATATGGTAAATACCAGTAGCTATCACCTACATAAACAGAACTTCTAGGGGCCTCAGTAATTTGCAAAAGATAAAGAGATATGAAACCTAAATGTTTGAGAACAGTTGCCTTAGGACATGTTCTCATCTGCATAGTTGAAGTTGAGCTCATATTCGAGCTAATGGGAAGGGAAAAAATCGTGGAGAAGAGCACGTGCAAGGCCAGTACTTGGGCTCACGTTCTAACAGTGAGAGGTAGCCATCAGGACACACGTGACTCCAAGGGGCCCAAAAAAGTAATCCTCAGCTGGGCTGCCATGTGCCAACTACAATTCTAACTGTGGAAGAGCTGGGTAACAGACTTTGGTGGACAACTAGTAACCTCAGTGGCATCACTAAGTAAGAGAGTCAGACTTTATTTACAAAAAAAATGAACAGTGGGATGGATTTGGCCTGTTTGGCCACACTTTACTGACCACTGCTGAAAGTACACTGTGATTAAGTTAAAGATGTATGAACCACAAACTCTAAAGCAACCACCTATATAACAAAGAGTTAGAGCTAATAAACAAAGAAGATAAATGGAATCATTAAAAAATATTTAATTAATCCTAAATAAGACAGGAGAAGTAATGTGAACCAAAGAAAATACAGAAAAAGGAGAAAAATTGAAAAGGATAGATTTAAACCCAGCCATATTAATAATCACATTGATGTAAATAATCTAAACACCCAAATTAAAAGGCAGAGATTGTCAGACTGAATAAAACTATATGCTGTTTACAGGAAGTACACTTTCTTTTCTTTTTTAATGTTTATTTATTTTTGAGAGAGAGAGCAGTAGCTGGGGATAGGCAGAGAGAGGGGGGGGAAACAGAGTATATGATATAGGTCCTGCACTGGCAGCAGAGAGCCCAATGTAGGGCTCGAACTCATGAACCATGAGCCTAAGTCAGACACTTAACCAACTGAGCCACTCAGGCACCCCAAGAAGTACACTTTCAATATAAAGACTCAAATAGGCTGAAGTAAAAGAATAAAAAGGGGATACTATGCTAACACTAATAAAAAGAAAGAGTATGTGAATATCAGAAAAGGAGATTTCAGAACAAAGAATATTTAGGATAAAGAAGGTCATTTCCCTAATGACACTAGAGTTAATTTATAAATAGTCACATGCAAAATTATTAAACAGGACCCCTACCACACCAATTAACACTCACAAAAAAATGACTCAAAACAGATTAAAATGTGAGACCTGAAACTATAAAAGTCCTACAAGAAAAGACAAGGAATAACTCTTTGACATTGGTCTTGGCAATAATTTTTTTGATACAACACCAAATGTGTAAGTAACAAAAGCAATAATAAACAAATGGATAATCCTGGCCTTACAGAATATTCTCTCTTCTAAAATTTTCTGGAAGACTTTGTGGAAAATTAGTATTATTTTCTGCTTACATTTTTGGCAGAATTCACCAATGAAGACATATGGGTACTACTGTGATAAAGTTTCCAAATGACATATTCAACGTGTTTAATAGACATAAGAGTATTCAGGTTAATGTTTCTTCTTTTTTTTTTTAATTGAGATATAAATGACAAATGTGTACATATTTTAAAGTATAAAACATGATGAGTTCATATATACGTGTATACATGCATATATACTTGCAATTTGGTAAGAGAGTACGTCTTAAGCTTTCTTACCAAAAATAAATAAATAAATAAAAGGTAAGTATGTGGGGTGTTTGATGTGTTAATTAACTCAATTGTAGTAATCATTTTATAATGCATATAAGAGAAGAAAACAGGTCAAGAGAAGTACAGACCAATATTCCTCACGAGTACAGATATAAAAATATAAATGACATTTTAACAAATTTTATCCAGCAATATATTAAAAAATAATACACTGTAACCAAATGAGATTTATCCCAGGAATGCAAGGTTAATTGACTATTCAAAAATCAAACAATGTAATTTAACATAGTACCAAACTAAAAAATAAATCATATCAATAGATGAAGAAAAAAGCTTTTGACAAAATTAAACATTATTCATGTTAAAAACTCTGAACAAACTAATAATAAAAAAGAACATCCAGGGCATCTGGGAAGCTCAGTCAGTTAAGCACCTGATTCTTGATTTCGGCTCAGGTCATGATCTCATGGTTTCTGGGATGGAGCCTCACCTAGGGCTTTGTGCTGACAGCGTGGAGCCTGCTTGGGATTCTCTCTACCCCTCTCTCTGCCCCTCCCCCACCTGCACACACACACACTCTCTCTCAAAATAAAAATTTTAAAAATTAAAAACAAAAATATGTCCACATTCTGAAAAAGTATGAAAAACATACAGCTAACATTATATTTAACAGTGAAAGACAAAATGCCCCTAGCAACAGGAACAAGACAAAAATGTCTAGTCTTATCTCTTCTATTGAACCTTGTACTGGAGGTTCTGGCCATTGTAATAATATGGCTTTTAAAAAAAAAGTAAATAAAAGGCATCCACACTGGAAAGGAAAATGGAAAATTGCCATTATTCATAGAAAATCCAATGGGTTCTAGGACAAAACTACCAGAACTAATAAGTGAGGTTAGCAAAGTTTTAGGATAGAAGATCAACATATTAAAATTAATTTTATTTATATAAATTGACAAAGAACAAGTAGAAATTAAAATTTTAGAAAGTATCACTTATAATAGTAACAAAATATGAACTACTTAGAAATTTATCTGACTAAAGATGTGTAAGACCTGTACACCAAAAACTACAAAACACTGCTGAGAGAAATTAAAGAAAACCAAAATAGAGATGCCTTGTTCATAGTTGAAAAACTCAGTACTAAGATATCAGTTCTCCCTGAATTAATCTATTTGAATGCAATCCTCATCCAAATTCCTGCACACTGTTTTCATAGCAATAGAAAAACTTACTGCAATATTTATATGGAAATGTAAAGAATCTAGAATAGTCTAAAACAACTTTGAAAAAAAAAACAGAGGGTTAACACTACTTGATTCCAATGCTTATTGTGAAGTTACAGTAATCAAGAAATTTGGTGTTGGAATCAAGAGGAAAAAAAAATAGGCCAATGGAACAGAAATTTCAGAAATAGGCCTGTACCTGTTAGAAAACTGGTTTTTAACAAAGTACAAAGACAACTGAGTTGAGAAAAATATAGACTTTATAATAAATGGTACTAGAACAATTATATATTCATATGCAAATATGTGAACTTCACTCCATCCCTTATACCACATTTAAAAAATTAAGTTGAAATGCTGTGTAGACTATAGTGTAAACTTAAAAGCATGAAACTTCTAGAAGAAAATCTTTGTTAAGTTAGGCAAAGATTTCTTAACTATGATTTTAAAATCATGACTAATAGAGAAAAATTAATAAGCTGGACTTCAGCAAAATTACAATTTCTATTTTTCCAAAGAAACTGTTAGGAGATTTAAAAGACAAGACACATATTGGGAGAAAAATATTGCAATGCATATAGCTGATAAAGAACTTGAATCAGGAATATATAAAGAATTCTCAAAATCATAACAAACAATTCAATAAAGGAAATGTGCAAATTTGAACACACTTCACCAAAGACATATGGATAGCAAATAAACACATGAAAAGATGCTCAGCATCATTAATTGATGGGAGAAAGCATATTAAAATCACAAGATACCACTATATATCTATAAGAATTCTGCAGTTTTTGAAGTTTATTTTAGAGACAGAGAGAACGAGCAGCGGAGGGGGAGAGAGAAGAGAGGGGGGACAGAAGATCTGAAGCAGGCTCTGTCTTACAGCAGTGAGCCCGATGTGGGGTTCAAACTCAAAAATTGTGAGATCATGACCTGAGCCAAAGTCGGACAGTTAACTGACTGAGCCACCCAGGCGCCCTAAGAATGTCTGCATTTTTTTTTTAATTTTTTAATGTTTTATTTATTTTTGAGAGAGAAAGATGGAGCATGGGTGGGGGAGGGGCAGAGAGAGAAGAAGACACAAATTCAGAAGCAGGCTCCAGGTTCTGAGGTGTCAGCCCAGAGCCTGACATGGGACTAAATCCCACAAACCACGAGATCATGACATGAGCTAAAGTTGGACGCTTAACCAAGAATGTCTGCATTTTAAAACAAGTATTAGTAAGGATATGAAGAAATTGAAGCTCTCATACATGGCTAGTAGGATGTAAAATGGCACAATTATTTTGGAAAATAGTTTATTCATGTATTAAAAAGTTAAACATACACATTAATATATGATCTTGCCATTTCACTCCTAGGTATCTACCCAAGAGAAAAGAAGGAAATGTTCATATAAAAACTTGTACGACAATGTTCATTGCAGCTTTACTTGTGATAATCAAAAACTGGAAAAGAATCCAAATGGCCATAAACAGGTAATGAATATGCACATTTTGAGGTATCCATGGAATAAAAAGGACCAAATTTTTGATATATGCTACAACATGGAAGAATTTCATAATACTATGTGAAAGAAGTCAGATTAAAAACAACACACACAAACAAAAAGAGTTAAGTACTGAATGATTCTATTTTTGTTAATTTTTTTTTCAACGTTTTATTTATTTTTGGGACAGAGAGAGACAGAGCATGAACAGGGGAGGGGCAGAGAGAGAGAGGGAGAGGGAGACACAGAATCGGAAACAGGCTCCAGGCTCTGAGCCATCAGCCCAGAGCCCGACGCGGGGCTCAAACTCACGGACCGCGAGATCGTGACCTGGCTGAAGTCGGACGCTTAACCGACTGCGCCACCCAGGCGCCCCCTGAATGATTCTATTTTAATAAAACTCTAAAGTGTGCACACTAACTTTGAATAAAAGAAAGCAGACCAGTGACCATCTGAGTAGAGGACAGAGGTAATGCAGGCAGGAGCAAGAGGGAAAAATTACACCTGGGCACAAGGAAACTTTTGAAGATGATGAAAATGTTCACTATTTTGATTGTAGTGATTATTTCATGGTCGCATACATATGTCAAAAATAGTCAAACTGCACACTGTAAATATGTGCACTATATTACACTTGTATTTCAGTTATACTTCAAAAAAGCTTTTTTTTTTCTTTAATCCACAGAGAAAGTTCACAGCAGGGTGCAGGTTCCCGCCACTGCTCTTCTATCCAACCAGTGGATTTGCATTCCAGCTCTGGTTTTCTTCTCACTTTCTCCATTGATTTCTTTCAAAAGATGGCAGAAGTCCAAATTCATTAAAAATGTTTTATCACCCATTCATATTCATAGAGTATGTTCTCAAGAAAATAAATATTCAGCAAGTTTGCCTTACTGTCCCCATCTTTGCCTTAATGAGGTTAGCCTGTGTCTGCATGCTTAAGGTCAAATCATATGCATACAAAAGATATTATCAGTTTTGGCTTCCATTATTAAAATAGATCATCAAATACGACACTTAGAATATGAAACACTTGGTTTGACCAAGGCAAGCGAAACCAACCAAACTGAATAATTATGTCTAATTTTAAGGTCACATCTATAAAATTAAAATTACATTAAGCGTTATTTTATGGGGATAAATGGGACCATTTTCTTTTTGCTTTAACTTTATGATAAGGATTCTCTAACCTATAGAAATTTCCTCTAGCAGCCAACACATTATTGAGCTCTCAGGAATAATAATAAAATTGCAAAGTGATACTAATTATGGTATACGTTTTATAGCCTTTTACAATTTACAACTTTCATAAGTTTTATCACTCTAGAAAATGAATGATGACTCTATAAAGTGCTTTGAGCTTTGTGGCAGAGGGCAGCATAATTTGAAACACAATCCATTTCTCTATCTGATACTCATATCAATTGTTGCCATCATGCAAGTCTTTTATTCCAAAGTCTTTGTAAATAAGACCTCATCAACTAGAAAATACCAGTCAAGGCATGAAACATACCTATGGCAACATTAGAAAACAAATCATCAAATTCCTTTACTTCTAAATAAGCTTTTATCATAGAATAGTTTTAGTTTTACATAAAAGTTGCAAAGATAGTATGGAGACTTATCACCTACCTCATACCCACTTTTCCCTATTGTTTGCATATTAGTGCCATGTATTTGTCACAACTAATAAACTACCACTAATACACCGGTATCAACTAAATGCCATACTTAATTCAAATTTTATTGATTTTTCCCCATATTTATCCTCTTCCTTTTTTTGTTACACGATCCAATGCAGGGTACCTATTACATTAGTCATTATGTCTCCTTAGTCTTCTCTGGTCTTGAAAGTTTCTCAGACTTTCCTTGTTTTTCATAATGTTGACAGTTTTGAGGAGTACAGGTCATGTATTTTGTAGAATGTCCCACAATTTGGGTTTGTACCATGTCTTCTCTCTTAGGCTGAGATTCTGAGTTTTGGGGAAGAAGACCATAGAGGTGAAGGGCCATTCTTATCACATTCTATCAAGGGTACATTCTATCCATGTGACATATCATTGATAAAGTTAACTTTGATCTCCTGAGAAAATGTTTGCCAGGTTTCTTTACTGTAAAGTTATTTTTTTTTATCCTACTCCTGCTCTTAGGAGGTAAGTCACTGAACACAGCTCATACTGAAGGGATAGAGAGTTAAGATAGATCTCCTTAAAGAATGCGTAGCTACATAAATTACTTGGAATTTTTCTGAATGAGAGATTTGTTTCTACCTCATTTACTTATTCAATTACTTATTTTTATCAGTGTGTATTCATGGATATTTATTTTATATATTGGGTTATAATCCAATACCACATCATTTACTTTGTTGCTCAAATTATTCCAGTTTTGGTAACTGGGAGTTCTTTCAGTTTGGCTCCTGTGTCCCTTTGACATACTATCCCCCAACTATGGATTTGGATTTTTGAGCACTCTTTCTTTCTGGGACTACAAGATGATCGATCTAGGCTCTTCTTACCTGTTCATTGCCCCAGCCCTAGAGTCAGCCATTTCTCCCAAAGAGCCCTGATTCCTTTTATTGAAAAATGGTGTCAGAGAACAAAAAATCTTTTTTTTTTTAATGACACAAAATCTTTGTCATATATTGTCAGTGGTATTTTCAAATGTGCAATGGAATGAATGGAACAGTTGTCCCACCATGCTCTAGAGGCTTTAACAAAAACTGAAGTGATGACTTTTGTGGGGAGATACACAATTCCAGTTATGGAATGAATAAGTCACCGGGATGAAAGACAGCATTGGGAATGTAGTCAATGATATTGTAATTGTATTGTATGGTGACAGATGGTACTGTACTTGTGGTGAGCACAGCATAATGTATAGACTTGTGGAATCATTATGTTGTACACCTGAAACTAATGTAATAATGTGTGTTATTTCAATTAAAAAGAAAAAAAGAGACAAGCATAAAAAAGAGTCAGTAATGACTTTTCTGGAATTCAATGAAGGATTTTTGTCATAATTGATACTGTGGTCTTTAATAATCATTTCTCTTTGTCTTTTGAAATCCTTGAGCAGCTTACAATCAAATGAAAACTGAATAGCAAAACATTTCTCAATAAATCACTTAAGGTACCTTTAAATTTAAACTTCTAAGTTCAGTTTTTCACTCTGCTTTGTAACTAAAAGTTCTGTTACCCATGACTATCCCTGCCTTCCTGATGTTCTGATATCAGAGATTGATATTACCTGCCTTTTATTACCTGCCTTCCTGATGTTCTGATATCAGAGATTGGTCTCAATCATAGAGTTTAAATAGAACAATATAGATAAAAAGACTGATGCAATCTCAATAATAAATACTCTTTATTACCTTCAAATTCTTTTAAAAACACACTGCCTCTCACATATGAAAGAGTACAGAAAGTTCTGCACCGATGCAAATAGTCTCAAAGGCCTCCTATTTTATACATTTAAGTGTGAGTTACAGAAAAACACCAATGGGTAATGTTCCATCAATAGTAGGTTGATAATCCTGAACATTTATCTTGGGAACAATGTTCTAAAATATCTAGGTATAATTTGAAGTTATAAAACTGTCTTTAACAAAAAAAAAAAGTAATTTTAAACAGCACTATATAGTTGTTTATTCATAGTGCCTTTTTTAAATCAGCAGAGGTTAAATCTTGATGTACCCTGAATGTAGAAGACCACAGCTTCAAAAGGCATGATTCAATGTGAAGATACTTAGAACCATAATCTGCTGGAAATAAAAGGGACCTATGAATTCACATAGGCCTATTTTACCAAAGAGGATATCAATCATCAATCCATGAGAAGTATGCGATTTTTAGTTTGTGTGTAGAAGAAGATGTGCGGTATGACTATGAAATCAATACTGAAAAAATTTGATGCATAGGGTGGTTAGAAGAGCCACTTAACAAATAAAATCATATTAAAGTAGTATTCAATTTCTCTTTAAAATATATATCATTTTGTTAGAAGTTTACTATTTTTATATTTTTCTTTTTTTAATCTTATTTTTTTTAATTTACATCCAAATTAGTTAGCATAGAGCGCAACAATGATTTCAGGAGTAGATTACAAGTTTACTATTTTTAATTATGAAGTCCTAGGTCTACTTGTCTGTTACACACCAAAACAATTTCTCAACCATCATTAATTCTTTGAAATGTTATTATTTTAGCTCTATCAACATATGACATAGATTTAAAAAAAAATGGAATACAAATCTGTAGACCTAAATTATACATTGATTTCTGTCAATAACTCCCATGTGCTCTTGGGCAAATAGTTCTGCCTCAGTTTCCTTTTCTGTAAAGCAAAAGAGTGAATCTAAAGATCTCTGAGATCACTTTAATGTTCTATGATTCCATTATTTTTATCTCTACTTTTAAGAAATCACTTCATCTTATATGAATATGCCTATATGCATATATATGAACAGCTTGTCATTCCATTTTATATTTTTCTTTCTGGAATTCTTCTGTTCCTATGAAGAGAGTAGCTATCATTTAAAGAAAGATATCATCCAAAGTAAAACACTTAGATTCTAGATTATGTGATTTTGTAATCATGCTCTTTGCTTGTTTTCACATTCATATTACACAGCTGAAATACAGCCAGCAGCAATGCCAGGACTAGAAGAGGAATTTAAAGGAATTAAGGAAATGTGTAATAGATTGCATGTCTTAAGCTATCAAAGGATGTTAAGACTCAAGAAAACTGTTTTGTTTTCTTTTGTTTTTAATTTCATGTTGCCTTGTGCCCATATGGTCTGTATCTGGCACTTAGTGCTAGCAGGCGGCCCATTTCTTATCATCAGCACCGTGAACAGCATGATGTAAATGGCATGACCTCAACCAATTGGGCACGAAGGTGTTAACTCCCTCAGTACTTAACTAGAATGTATACCAGATGCATGTGTGTAATTAGCCTTATGCTTTTTATGTTCTGACCTTGAGTCTTTTTCTTCTTTTGAGAAGATGTTATAATTTAGTTTTGTGTTTTCGTAATGATACCATTTTTTTCAATTGAGAAATGTTAGTTACTTTTTTTCAATAATCACCCTCTTATCTGAGTTCATCACTAGGAGAGAAAAATCGCTTCACATTATCTTGAGTAACATTTGGATAAGCTATCAGTCATCAACTGAAATTAACCTGAACATGCCTCCGATGAGATGAAGAACGTTTAGGAATGCCAGCTGGAAGGCATTTATGGTCTCATTTTTCCAGCTTCCTCAGAAAATCTTTCCAGTGCACATCTGTGACGATTTCATAATGATTAGAGTGATGTGAGCTTTGTGTGGCATTAGGGCACTCAGAGCCATTTCAACCAACGTGAAGTGTCAAAAATGCACCCAAAAGCTAAGCAAGAAGCTTTCCAATTCAGCCATTGCAGTTCTGCCCTCTGGTTTATGATTGATTTAAAGGCTACTGTCAACTTTCTCAAAGGCAGCTCAGAGCATGCACAACTTCTTTAGCATAGTGTTTGTTATCTAGGATTCCCTCATTATGGTTATCATTAACCTTAAAACTGGAAGGACCCTGCAGATCACCTGGTCCAACCCTATAATTTTATAACAGAAGAGACTGGGTTCCAGAAAGACTGAAGAGATTACCCAGTTTATATGCCCACCTTGTGAAAAGGCAAGGACAAATCCCAGGGCTCCATCCTCCAAGTACAGTGTTAGTTCTACAACACCACGGTGCTTTCCTTGTTCTTTTGAAATTACAAATATGAATTATGTTAATAAATTGTATTCACATGTCAAGACTTCCATGAGTCATGATTATAAGCCAAACGTGATGTGTAAAGGAGTGTAAATGTACTTGTAAAAACACAAGAAAATTACCTTTGTTCAGTGTGAAATCTACATTTATCCCACAGTAAGTTTTATAGCACACATTTAGCTAGATTATTATAATCAGTGATCCAAAATTTTTAATATCTTATAAAGAAAATAAAATTATTTGATAGCTTTAGTTATGTCAATGTTCTAAATTGGAGCTTTTTTGAAAGTATCATCCGTTTAAGAAAAAGAGGAATTTAGCATCACCTGTTAAAATTAGATTGCAAGAATCTCAAAAACATATATTCTTCTTCCCACTTGTAGGAATTCCTTTACTTAAAATATTCCAGATGTATAAGAATCTACTATGTTTGAAAGGGCTTTTCTAAATAGGGTTTTTTTTGGGGGAGGGGATCTTTAAAACCTAACGAAGCTTTATAACTTGGTGGAATCAGAACTGGGTGCAAATCCCATATCTGTCATTTACTGGATGTGTAATTTGAGAGCTCTCTTAGCTTCAATTCCCCCCACCCTTCCTCCAATTAATGAGAAAGTGTAAACAGTCAGCTCATAGAATTATGTTGAGGAGTAACTGATAACCCCCTTGCTTAGAATCCGGTACATAAGAGGTTCTCAAAAAAACAAAAATGGTAAATCCCTATTCGTGTCTCAAGAATCTTTTTAAAAAACCATCTGATTATTTCCTAAGCATACAATATCAGAATACCAGAATATATACTTTGGGAAAGCAAAAGAAATATTACATATGATGCTGTCCTGAGAGTTAAGAAAACAAAGCACCTATACTTTGAACGAAACAGTCAATATTAGGTAGCATGTTTAAAGCCAAATGGATAGATGAGGCACGAGGTGGATGAGTGATATCTAATGAGCAACTGGATTAGTCACAAAAGACTTTGAAGACATCTAGGCTGAGCCTTATGGAATGAACAGAATTAAATAATATTCACAGAAGTAGAGAGAAGAGGACTGGGCTGGGGCAGAGAGAGAAGATAGGCCTCTAGTGAGCTAATCGTAATAACCAAAAAGTAGAAATAGCCTAACCATCCCTCAGCTGACAACTAGATAAACAAAAGGCAGTGTATATACAACAGAGTGTTCAGCAATAACAAGGAATGTAGTACTGATGCATATCGCAACATGGCTGGACATTGAAAATCATGTAAAGTGAAAGAAGCCAGATGCAAAAGCCCACCTATTATATGATTTTATGTTTACGAAATGTCCAGAATAGACAAATCCATAGAGACTGAAGGTAGATTAGTGGCTGCCAGGGGCCAGTGGGAGGGGAGAATGGGAAGTGACTCCTAATGGGTACAGACAGAGTGTGTCTGGGGGTTGATTAAAATGTTCTGCAATTAGATAACAGTGATCAGTACACAACCTTGTTACTATACTAAAAACCACTCGATAGTACACTTTAAAATGGTGACACTTCTATGTCAAATAAAAAATAGAATCCCAATATGCAAATCAAATAAAAATTAATTCACTCTCCTTGAAGACTGTGATGGAGGCCTAAAGACCCTGGCCCACTGGCAACTCGACCCCTCTATTCTTAGTGATATGTTCAGTGGTCCTACTTTGAATCCCTATCACTCTGCAAAATTGGTTTGGAAATCACTCCCATAAACCCTGAGGACATTTCAAGTGTCCAATATATCACTTATGAGTCTGTTCAAAATCCAGAAGCACAGTCTTTATTTAGTCATAATTACCAATTTTTGTTTATATAATATGGTCTCCCCATCTAGAAGAAAAGAGGCTGTTAAAGATCAGATGCTTTTAGAGCCTTTCAAAAGTGATTTCTCCAAAAAGTAATTGAGAAAAGGAATAAATCAGGAGATGGGCAACTAAGTTCTCTTAAAAGACCTTGATCTTGGGGCGCCTGGGTGGCGCAGTCGGTTAAGCGGCCGACTTCAGCCAGGTCACGATCTCGCGGTCCGTGAGTTCGAGCCCCGCGTCGGGCTCTGGGCTGATGGCTCAGAGCCTGGAGCCTGTTTCCGATTCTGTGTCTCCCTCTCTCTCTGCCCCTCCCCCGTTCATGCTCTGTCTCTCTCTGTCCCAAAAATAAATAAACGTTGAAAAAAAAAATTTAAAAAAAAAAAAAAAAGACCTTGATCTTGAATGTCTACATTGCCTAATATCTAATTTTTTTAGACCTAAAAATGCCTGATGTTTTTTAGGGTGCTGGTACTGAAATAAGCCTATAAACATATGTACAACCAGGAACTTGGTAAAATAAAATGGAATATATTTGAGAGGAAAGCCTAGAAGGGTGAGGGAGGAGGGCGGGGCAGTACCTACAAGTTTAGGTTGTCTATTACACTCCAGGAGAAACAAAGAACAAGAGAATTTATTCCCACCTCCAAGTCATTTTCCTTATCCAAATAAAAATCATTTCTTACCTTCATAATTTAAATTTTTTTAATGTTTCTTTATTATTGAGAGACAGAGTGTGAGCAGAGGAGAGGCAGAGGGAGAGGGATACACAGAATCTGAAGCAGGCCCCAGGCTCTGAGCTGTCAGCACAGAGCCCAACGCGGGGCTTGAGCTCACGAACCGTGAGATCATGACCTGAACTGAAGTTGGATGCTTAACCAACTGAGCCACCCAGGCGCCCCTCTTACCTTCATAATTTAAATATAGTGTGGGATGTTTCACAAATGAATGTATGCTTTCAGTCACAAATATAGATTTTATATCAGCATTCATAAGTAGAATCCAAAGGTAGGCATTGAATGTGGCAAGAGGAACTAAAGGCCTGAGCCATACTTGAGTCTATATGATTATAAAGATGCTAGTTTCCAAAATATAAGAGATTTTACATTGTTTTCTTTATGTTGTGTTGTTGCATTTTTGACTGTCCACCAACTTTTGCTTCTAGAGTGTGTGTGTGTGTGTGTGTATGTGCATTTATTTACCACACTAAGTTGGCTGTCCAGTGACACTGACATTTATTCACACACTTATGATGCTGAGATTTATCCTTTCAGTATTTTTCCTTATTATATTGGGATATTTCAGCCTTACTTTTGAGCCCACAGTACACTTCCCATGTGAGAGACCCAAAAGGACTTAATCCCAACATCACTCAGAATGGAAGATGTAAGTAGTTAACACTTATGCTTACTACAAGCTGGTACCAGGCTGAACACTTTTTATGCAGTATCTCCTTTAATGCTCATAGCCCTATCAGATAAGTTTCATTGTCAGCACCATTTCACAGATAAAGAAACTGTAAAATAACTAAGTAACTTGTTCAAAGTCACACGGTAATTATTAGAGCCAGAATTCTAATCCAAGTTTAATCTGACTACAAAGTCAGTGATGCCAAAACCCTCTATTATATATAGTGTGTTCCAGAAAATTGATGAAATTATTTTGCACACATTTTCTCCTAAAAAAAGGAAAAGGCAGGCATAATGGAATATTAGAAAGTATTGATGACTACACTTTTGCCTTCTCAACAGCAGGATGGATAAGACCCAAAGGCACAAAAGAACAGATACTTACATACACACACACACACACACACTGGTAATAGTGAGTGGGCAAAGAAAAGAGAAATCAAAGAGACCCATCCAGATGCACGTTGATAAGACATATAAGAAGGTTCCCATTAAGTGGTTCTTCTTTCAGAAAGAAAAAAAAAAGTTTTCAAAGTGCGTTGGTAAATTGCTTTGTCAGGGAACAGAATAGGATGTGTAGGGCTATCAACCCTGAGCAGCTGATCATAATTCATTAGCTTTTCCACAGGGGAAATAAGAAAAGCATTAATTTGCCACCACTTGAGACTTTGCTAGTGATAGTATGAAAAGGATTTTCCAGCCTGCTTTAAGATAAGGATGTTATATGAGGAAGCCAAAGAGTGCTGCTAGAAATATGGCCCAAACATAGACAGCCATTTCCTTTAGCAACTACTAGAAAGATCAGCTTGATTACCCGTAAGATCCAGTCATTTAATAAAGACATATGTGTATATTCCAATGTGATCATGACAAGCCTGACAAATCCATATGAGCTTCAATAATTCCAGTGATTTAACATTTGTATAAGCTGTTAAGAAACGAAGACCAAGTATCAATGAATTAGGGGGAGAAAGGAAGTGGACTTGCCTCCACCAGAGGACTTACTGCCACTTACTATGGGAACTTAGTCAAGGACTTCAGCTCTCTGGACCTCATTTTCATCAATAATGTGAGAAGCATTCAGAAAGCCCTTGTCAAACAACTACGAAGCACTCGGTTCTATAGTTCGCATTCTAGGGTATTAAAGAAGCATGAGACAAAGCCCACCATTCTCCCAGACTTTAGGATAATCTATGTTCTTACTCCGGGAAATAAAAACACTGGCTACTGGGGCGCCTGGGTGGCGCAGTCGGTTAAGCGTCCGACTTCAGCCAGGTCACGATCTCGCGGTCCATGAGTTCGAGCCCCGCGTCAGGCTCTGGGCTGATGGCTCAGAGCCTGGAGCCTGTTTCCGATTCTATGTCTCCCTCTCTCTCTGCCCCTCCCCCCGTTCATGCTCTGTCTCTCTCTGTCCCAAAAATAAATAAACGTTGAAAAAAAATTTAAAAAAAAAAAAAAACAAAAAAACAAAAAACAAAACAAAACACTGGCTACTGATCAAGCTTGTATTTCACGATTTTTAATGGAGACGTCAGACCTCATCAGCTATGCCCAGCACAGTGAAGAAATCTTTGTTTATTCCTCTCATCTTTGTGAAGAAGGCAAGGACTCAGTTCAGTGGTTACACTGCCTCAGGAAAACCCATGAGAACATTTTAGGAATGCAGGATTACAGCTTCATGGACTAACCTATGTATCATTTGCATCTTTCCATTTTTAATAATTATTAAGAACAGCCTTGACACAGGCTACTTATGCGTGCATATTCCAGCTCTGCTGTTTACTGTTGATCTCAGGCAAGTATGCCTCGATTGTCTCATCTTCAAAATGAAAATCATAGACGGGCGCCTGGGTGGCTCAGTCAGTTAAGCATCCGACTTCAGCTCAGGTCATGATCTCATGGTTTGTGAGTTTGAGCCCCACGTCGGGTTCTGTGCTGACAGCTCAGAGTCTCAAGCCTGCTTCAGATTCTGTGTCTCCCTCTCTCTCTGCCTCTCCCCCACTTGCTGTCTACCTCTCTCTGTCTCTTAAAAATAAATAAATGTAAAAAAAAATGAAAATGAAAATCATAGAGTGCCTGCGTGGCTCGTCAGTTAAGGGTCCAACTTCAGCTCAGGTCACGATCTCACAGTTCATGGGTTTAAGCCCCACGTCAGGCTCTGTGCTGACAGCTCAGAGCCTGGAGCCTGCTTCAGATTCTGTGTCTCCCTCTCTCTCTGCCCCTCCCCTGCTTGTGCTCTGTTTCTCTGTCTCTCTCTCAAAAATGAATAAACATTTAAAAAAATTTTTTAATAAAAATCATAAACACACTGTTGTGAGAATTACATAATACATGGAAAACAACTAGGAAGCATGGTTGATAGACTTGTTAGCTACTATTATTAAAATGAACCTCTCCACACAGATCACTTAAGATGCAGGGTCCAGCAGGTGCCAAAATAGCTGCAGGCAGTCAGGGATTTGTCAGTGCTGCAATTATCTAAACACAGATTAAATATTCCAGTTACAATTTATCACTGATGCTCAGCCATTGAAATATATTTCTGACTTGAGACAAATGGAGAACAGAAGGCATTGTTATACACGACTAGGTGTTTTATAATATAATTATTACAAAGATATTTGTATGTTCGTGTGTGTCTTTAGCCAAAGACAAATGACATACATACTGAAACCAAATATTAGTGTGCACCTCTCCGCAAAATGTAGCAGTCCTTTCCTTTAACACTTAGCAGTAATAATTCGCAAAAGCAATGATAAAATATCAAAACACTTGATTAAAGCAAAAGCTCTGATCTAAAATCTATATTTTTAAGAGCACAAGGAGAAAGAAGTGCTAGTCCAGGAAGAAAAAGAAACAAGGTTATTATTTGGATTTTTTTCTAAGTTTCTATTTGAAGCACTGAATTCCACTTAACCTTCAGTCAGTTTTACCTTCTCATAGAACTTGTCCAGAGAGCAGAAAGGAGTTCTATGGCTCCTATACTTTGACATGTTACTTCCTTTTAATATATTACCATTCAGAAACTTAACCCTTCAGTTCTAAAGGAGAAACCTGTCTTCTAATTAATGTCCTGAAGATTTGTACACTTGCTTTCTATCAATTTCAAGAACTATCTCCAATGCATAATTAGTTGAATACATAAACAATATTAATTTTATCCCTATTATAAATCACTTCACCACATTTCATTCCTTTCTCCTCTTAAGTTTTTAGAATGGAACTCACGTCATGCTTAAGATCTTTATTTCTGTGTACAACTCCCATGCTAACCCAGCAACTATAAGTCATGACAAAATGTCACAATATTTCCAGGGAGATCTTCCACCAAGGGATTGCATAGACAGATAAAATCTAAATTTGCCATCTTCCATGTGATACACCTGGGGCTTTACAATCTCCATTCGCACATGAAAATCTCTGGAAAAGCAGCTTTAACTTTTTTATGGGTTTAACTTAGGTTAGCTCACTGCCTCTCAAACTCAACCACACAAGTTTCTCTTGAGGCACCTATTAACGTTTTGTCGAACTCGTATCCTGTAGAACACATCTGGAGAAGGAGTAATGGCAGACACAGAGTAGCACTTCACATACCTAGTAGAGTTCATCTATAAAGAACAAAGCACAGTCCTGGAAGTACAAACAGCCCTCCGAAGTAAGCGCGAGAAAAATAGCTAGCACAAAGCAAATGAACTGGAGTCTATAAATGAGTTTCCCTCAGCTCTTCACCCACACAACTGTTTTCAAATTAAGGCCACAACTCAGGAGTTGAGGCCCACTATGCTGATGAGAAGTGTCTCCCGGTGGTGTACAGAGAGGGGAGCAAACAGCAGCATGTAGACAATCACCGTGAGACTGTTTGTAGACAGGAAGATAGCCCTACACACACCAGTAGACTTTGGGGGTATGTCACTGTACTAAAGGGTAAAAGAATTTGTATTTACAATGTTAACACTGATTATTCCAGAAGTCATGTCCAATGTATCACTCTCAAGTAGATGAAGTAATGTGAAATACCCTTCAGAAAGATTTCTGTGGAAAATCAAAATTTAGAAGTTTTGGCATTAAGAAAATTCATCTTTGTGGGACACCTTAATCACAAGTGATGGCGGAAAGTTCCTAAAAATTGGTATGGTGATTGTCTTACCTTGAGAAAACAAACTGTGGGAACCATACTAAATATGTTTAGATTTGGACTTGGATATAATGAGGTTAAAATGTATAGTTTACATCAAATGACTTAGAGAAAACTGTGCACCTGTCCACAGATGCTAACCATAAAAATGCTTTAGCTTCTAGTGTTATTAAATTAGCATACACTAAATAAGATGGTTTCCCCAATAAGAAGCATGTCCCTCTCCTCCCTTCTAGTTAGCTAGAGGATACACTTGCCAGATTCAGCATACAAAAGTACATGATGCCCAGTTAAACTTGAATTTTTCTGAAATTCTTTGAAAGCTACATTTTTTTTAATGTTTATTTTTGAGACAGAGAGAGACAGAGCATGAACAGGGGAGGGTCAGAGAGAGAGGGAGACACGGAATCTGAAGCAGGCTCCAGGCTCTGAGCTGTCAGCACAGAGCCCAATGCAGGGCTCGAACTCACGCACCGCAAGATCATGACCTGAGCCGAAGTCGGACGCTTAACCAACTGAGCCACCCAGGCGCCCCGAAAGCTAAATTTAACTAAGTGTCCTGTGTTTTTTTCTGGTAACTCTACTCTAGATATAAAGTATACTATTAAAATTTTAAAAAACGGAAAGGAAGTGAGTCTCCAAATTCATAGGGCACCTTGGGCAAAAGGGACAATTAAAGTAGTCAAACATTGTAACACAGGAATAGGGAAAATTGATTCTAAAATTCCTAAACCCTGGTCACTGGCTAAGGCTCAGGATAACAAAACAAAGCATGAATCTTTGCCAAAGACCCAGTAATGGCCAAGCTGTAGTCCTAGAGAGATTACTACCACGGCTTCAATTCCATTCACAACTAACTTAGGGAGAGGGTGTTCAGTTAGGAAAATCACTAGGGGCACAGGTGGGGATAAGGGGCCGCTTCCCTCGTTACAAATCAATATCCTGCTTTGAGAACCTGGATGCATGACTGCTTACTTTATCCACATAGGTGTGTGGGTGGGTGGAAACAGCTGATGGTTCTGTGAGTCTGGATATAGGCTAATATTTAAGCTCAAACAGCTGGAAAAAACAAAGCCACAACATCTAGGGTCTACGTGAAAACAAATGACCACAATGTATCCCTGTGATACCCTGGAAACCAAGATTCATGTCTAAGCCCAGGCATTTAAATAAAATAGTGTTCCTAGGCAAATTACTTTACCTCAGGTGCCTCAGTGACCTCACAGATGATTATAATAATAGCACTTACCTCATAAAGTTGTCATGAAGATTTAATATAAAACAGCACCTGTCCATAATAGATCTACAATAAATGTCATTCATTTTCACAGTAAGATATTCCTCACATTGTCTTATCGTCTTCCTCTCTGTTTATCTTGGAGCTTTCCCAGAAAAGGAGGCAGATTGTCCAAAGCCAAAGCAACTTTCTTAGAGCAACAGAGTCATGTGCCATAGTGGCCTCACTGAAATGTTTTCTATTCTCATGGCCTGACGTATTCAGTAGCTTCAGTAGAATAGTCACAACGATGTAGGATTTCAAACATTTAAAAAACCTTAGAGATTTATATAATTCAGTGCCCTGACTAAATAGGGACTGGGTATCTCCTTCAAATGGTGTTGGTTTGAAAACTGGCCCTCATATTCACAGAGTGCAAGCAGAGACAGAAGAGGCAAACCTCTACAGATTGGGATGTGACAGTCTGAATAAGCAAGGAAACTTATATATGAGGCTTGTCTTGGGTAGACAAGTAGACCACTGCACCTGCCTGCCAGAATCTTTTTTTTTTTTTAACGTTTATTTATTTTTGAGACAGAGAGAGACAGAGCATGAACGGGGGAGGGTCAGAGAGAGAGGGAGACAGAATCTGAAACAGGCCCCAGGCTCTGAGCTGTCAGCACAGAGCCCGACGAGGGGCTCGAACTCACAGACTGTGAGATCATGACCTGAGCTGAAGTCAGACGCTCAAACGACTGAGCCACCCAGGCGCCCCCTGCCTGCCAGAATCTTAAAAGTTTATATAGAGGCGTTAACTGGGTTAAGTCAGATCATCTGATCAGATGATACCACACAGACGGTCTCAATAACACATTAGTCTCTCAAAACTGTGTCCTTGAAATGGTTCCCATTGTATGAACAATTGGAAAAATATACATTCCTGGGGCATGGGAGAGGAGAGATAAGGATGTCCAATTGCCTGGATTTAGTTCTAGGGTCAACCAGGGGTCACCTCCTCTCGATGACCTCCAAAATAGACCCGTAGCCCAGAAGGAGTTGTCAACTTAGTTGTTAAGTTAGAATCAGGAGTAGACCTGAACTCTCAGGTCTCTCTGCAAGCCATGTGTAGGAGTCAGAGGTGGATGTCTTTGGATTGTCCATGGACATCACCTCCCCAAGGGGAATGCCTCTGCCCCATGCCCTACCACCCCACCCTCCTCCTGGACCAAGGTGGCTGAGTTAACTTGGCCTGGATGAGCGTCAGGAGACGGGCAACTGCCTCTCTATGCTGCTGCTTAATGCACAGCATTTAAGAAATCAGTTGGTTGAGCATCCAACTTCGGCTCAGGTCATGGTCTCCCAGTTTGTGAGTTGGAGCCCTACGTCGGGCTCTGACAGCTCAGAGCCTGGAGCCTGCTTCGGATTCTGTGTCTCCCTCTCTCTCTGCCCCCTTCACCACTTGCGCTCTCTCTCTCTCTCAAAAATAAACATTAAAAAAAATTTAAAAAAAAGAAGACCCTTGCAAAGAACCTATTCCCCCTTAATACTTAGTTGACGCACATTTGGGCTGAAGAAATAGTACATGCAGTAGCCCTCCTTTACCTGTGGTTTTGCTTTCTGTGGTTTCAGTTTTCTGTCATCAATCGTGGTCCAGAAGCATATGATCCTCCTTTTGAGGAATCATCAGGAGGTCAACAGCAGCCTAAAGCTAGGTCACCCTGCTGTGTCATTCATCCTACTTCATCTTATCATGTGGGCATTTTATCATTTTACCTCATCACAAAATAAGGGTGAACACAGCACAGTAAGATATTTAGAGGCAGAGAGGCCACATTCACATTGCTTTTATTACAATATATTGTTTCAGTTTTTCTATTATCAGTTATTGTTCATCTCTTACTGTGCCTAATTATAAATTAAACTCTATTATAGGTGTGTATGCATAGGGAAAGGCATAGTATATATGGGGATCAGTACACTCCACAGTTTCAGGCATCCACTAGGGGTCTTAGAGGTATCTCCTGCAGGTAAGTGGGGGAGGTACTGTGTTGTGACCTTTATTCATTTCCTATTCTTGAAAATCCTTTCATTAAACATTGCCTGACAATTTTTGAAAACTAATTAGGAACAGCTAAAGAGTTAATGGAGATCCCTCTATCCATTTTTTCCCTTTCTATATTCTCATTATTCTAGTCACAGTTCCAAAATTGAGACTTCAGCATTGGAGCACCTCTTTGAGGCAGAAGGTCAAGCCCTCTCCCATGCTATTTCCAGCACTCCATTATTCATTTGGATTGGCAGTTCTCTTAATTAACACCTTGTCTTATTTACTGCAAAGGTTCAGGGTTGGGAGCTACTGCCAAGAACACATTGTCTTCAATGTAAATTTGCCACATTCAAAATAGAAATGATTTTATCTAAGACGTCAGCCCAATAATGTGTCAAAATGCACTGGAAAGTTACATTTTCCAATTATTAATTATTGATCATCCATATTATACTAGGCAGAATGAGTTCATTATTTCTCACTGCTAGTAACTGACATAGGGAAAGAGGTAAATAAACTAATACACATCTTTGTTGTTAAGATGAGAGGCTACAAAGTTAAGTCAGGTGCTAGCATTGTATATAATTATGAGCTACCTAAATATTGAATATTCATGAAAGCAGAAAGAGACTGCACATTTAACATATTCTTCTAGTATAAAAGATGCAAATGAGTACTTATAATTTTTATATGTAATGCTTTCCTTGGGACACTAATATGATAAAATCTGAATAGCACATTATTTGAAAGAGGTACAAATAGCAGCCAAAGAGGAAACAATTGGAGAAGCATCTTCTTTACTGTTGGTTTCTGCTCAAGGGATATTCACACCTTAACACAGACCCTTTAACTCTATCTGCTGCATGTCTCACAGGCATTAAGATATTAATGGCTGTCTGATCCTCCTAATAAGCTTGACTGATTGGTGGAGGTCAGAGCAGCATCAGGAGTCTGGCAAGGTTACTTGCAGACTGACATTTTATTTTTTGTTTATCACTTATTAATTATAACTAACTATCATGTCAGAATGATCTATTTCAAGAAAGTGGAACTACCATTAGTGTACTTTGCCTATACACATGATTTTTTGTCTTCTTTTGGATTATCTTTTATTTACCCATATCTAATACAATAGATTTTTCAGATCCTACTGACAAGAGTGTAGCATTTGGGGATATTTTTAAATCGCACAATAAAGATACTTCTGGTTTGGAAAATAATACATTGGTAACATTGAGTCAAGTATAGAATTGTAGAATCATTATATTATACACCTGACGCTAATGTTAACTAGTATAATGTTAATTACACTTCAATTTTAAGAAAACATATATATCGCTTCTCAGCCTTTTGGCTAAGATCAAGTGAAGAAAACATATAAATGGCTTTGTAGACATTTAGGGTTCCATATTTAAAGGATTTAATACAATTAAATTTGAAGGGAAATAATTTTTTGAAAGTTTTATAGAATGACTTTTGCTTGTACCATTCAGTAGAAGTTTCTTATAAGGAATTCAAAGCACGCCGTGTTTACAAACCTTGAAATAGATGAGAGTGTTGTCTTCATCCTTTCTCAGAAGCAAGGAAAAGTCTTTTAAGATTAAGCCATTTTACTGATTCATGATTTAATCAGAAATTGATTTTTACTTGACATAGTTGTCAAGAATCCTCCTTAACTGGAAAAAAAAGGGGGGGGGACCAAATCCACTATGTTTTGCTTCATGGATAAGAAGAATAAAAATACCTAAAACAATATAATAATTAAAAAATTACCCTGAATTTTAAGTTTGTTCTTGGAAATTATTGGTAGTTTTTATACGATGACAGACATTTCTGATTCCTTGTACAAAGTATGTCAATACAGAATCGTGGAACTTAGGCATATATCTAATTCCATTCTTGTACAAGAATGAATATACAGACAACAGACCACATGTTAAGGCAGAACTTTGACCCACAACCTGCAGAACACCACAATCTCTGCAACAATCACTCCAAAAAGCCAGGACTTGATCAATAACTAAAAGCTTGCCTAATTTTTGTCCCTATCTCCAACTTAGGAACAATGGGATAAAGCCAAATATGCTCTTCCAACCAATCTCATAGGATATCTTACTTCTAGTCAGCTGACCTCCAACTTCCCTATGCCACTAGCCTCCAAGCAGGGCATACATGAATCTTTCCCTTTTTCCCATTATACAGATTTCCCACTTCTCTACCTGCCTTTGGGTTTTTGCCAAAATGGTGGTGGTTGACTCTCTTACTATATAGCAAGCTCTGAATAAAGAGCCCTTACCTGTTCTCATTTGAATGGTCTTTACGTATTTCCATACTTGGGAGTAGGCTACATTTTCCTGAGCCATATTATCAAAATTTGTGACTCTTTTTAACAATATATCTTAATATGACTCTTTGGATAGCCTCCATAAGTCAAAAGAATCTTCCTAAAAATCAGGATCCAATTTTATCCATAATTTGCCATATATGAGAGTGATTTTCACCCCAAAGTAAGCATTATTTTTAAAAAATAACACCCCTAGTTTGCTGGGCATGATGTATTCAATAACATTTTAAAATACAGCCAAAGAATTTTATTACTTCCATCTGAAATGAAGAATAGGACAAGTTTTTCAAAGATAGAATCAAAACTGGAAAGACATGTTCTGGACAATGAGGTTTTCATGAGTTTCATAGCTTCCTTAACCATGAAGAAAGAAGAGAGATGGATGTTAAGTCTAGATTCAAATAATATAGAAATGCATAAACTAAAAATAGTTCAGGCAAAATCTTTCATGAGAGATGGATCTAACTTATATGCACAATAGCTTTGGGATTTGTTTGGTAATTACTGTTATACTGAGCACAATAGAAAAGCCACAATTACATAACACATCTACATCCATACTGCACCTAAAATTAAGGACATAAAAATAACATTAAGGAAAAGAAACCTACTAGGACTGCAAAGGTCAAAGTTGGAGCAATCTATCTGTCTCGGAAGCTCTATATTTCTACTTGGTTCTGTATTTAAATTAACCACAAAGTATGTCAATACAGAATCATGGAACTTAGGCATATATCTAATTCCATTCTGATCCATTTGTGCTGTGAACATGTCTCTTCAATCTCCTGGGAACATCAGTGCTCTCTTAAAACCACATTAAAAACTAGGCTTCATTGGCACCAACAATACCGTATGTTCCACTGTTGCTTTCTAATTTAATTGCTACTAACTTATTTTTTAATTTAAAATATTTTAGTTTAATACATGCTAAGTATTTGATTTTATTTGTAGAAAATCAACAGCTTTAAAATTTATTCAATACTATAATCAACAATTACTCTAAGTACTACCAACAAATTTCAAGTTGGTAAAGTTATTTCTTTCTTAAGAAAGACCCAAAAAGGGACAGCCAATCTCATCTGCTCAGGGGAAACATTTGTAGGAAGCATTAACATTAATTCCCTGAAAATTCATAGCACAATTATACTATGGACCATTTGGTCCACCATTATAATGGGACTCATAGTGAAGGTCATTTTGGAGCTATCAAAGGTTAAGGGAAGTACAAATCCCTGTTAATTTAATTCCAACCCATTTTTTTATGAGCGGTCATCCTCACACTTCTTTCCAGTATTTCCTTTCTTCCTCCTAAAAGGTTTCACTTGAAGAAGAAAATTATGAGTCTGTAGAGTGTTGTAGTTACAAGTCTTAAACATGTTTGACTTTTTGTTTCCTAATCTTATTTAAAATAAGCAAAATAAAATGTTTTACATATAATTTATTTAGCTTTTCTTGGTTAAATTCTGATAAGTCCAATGGTAAGCATGGCTAAAAGCAAACAAAAACATCTTGCATCACAGTCAATTCTTGGAAGACTGTGTTAATAGAGAATTTGTATTATCTGCTTTGCACCCTTTCTCTAAAAGCTTCTGGAAATGGGTTTCCACTAAAATAAGGGCGTTAACCAAGAAAAAGAAAAGACATGGAATACAGGTAACAGGAGACCCAACAAAAGAAAAGAGGTGAAGTAAATCCTCAGGATGACATCTATGACATGGGTGTAAAGAGTATCTTAGGAGCCCCACTGAGAAGCTTCTCTGGAGAAAAGAGAAAATGGATAGAATATCTGAAGCAACTAAACATCCCAAGGTATGATTTTGACCAGAAGTCAGCAAGCTACAGCCTGTGGGTCAAATCTACAATAGCAGAGTTGAGTAGTGGTGACAGAGACTACAAGGTCTAAAGGACTAAAAGCCTAAAAGATTTATAGCTTTTATGGAAAAAGTTTGCCAAAAAAAAAAAAAGTTTGAGGTTGAATTGGCAGTAAGTGCATTAAGAAACAAAGAAAAATAAGATAAGGAATGAAAATTGACTTCAGCAAAAACAAATAGTTGTGTAGAAAAGGAAAATAATAGCTTCCTACACGACTCAGCTGTGGATTGCATTTTATAGTTATAATAATATAAATGTTGAATATTCATCTAAGCACAATTATAACATTTGGGGAGGATGGTGAGGGCTCAGGGAGAAAACAAAGCCCAATCCCTGTCATATGTAAGGGAAATTCAATAGGTAATAGCCAAAACTGAAAAATCAAGAGTAACAATTAAAGGCATGTTGTTCAGACACAAGACGCACCAAGAGAATCAGCTAAAGAAAATGAAATGCTTTTATCTGGGGAAGAGGAAAACAAAAGGAGTTAAGAAACTCCGGGTTTGTTAACAAACCTTGTACAACTTTTGACTCTTAAATTATGTCCATATATATTTTTTTAAAAATAACATTAAAACAAAAAACAAAATAATATGGGATTGGAAAACCACTCACAAAACAACAGTCATTTCAGAAAGTGTTCAGCCTTGGACAATGTGCTACCCATGTGCATTCAATTCTCCCATTAATCCTCAGTAAGAACAATTATCCCAACTGGCTGATTCACATGATCTTTGCACCCTAATGAAAAACATTTGTTGTTATATAATAATGGTTAAGTTTCACTGATTCCTTGGGACTTTCAATATGATAGATATTCTGAGAATTATTTTTCCAAGAAATCTCAGATACTGCTGAAAGTCATTTGTATTGGCACTATAAGCTCATGTTTCTATTTAACTTCTCTGCCCATAAAAGGAAGGGGGAAGAAAAAAATAGAAAGAAAAGACACATATCGTAAAATTATTGAGATTAAAAGTAAATAGGAATTCTTTGCTGCTGGGTAACAAGAAATTTTAAAATACATGATAAAAACAATATATATATTATAGACCAAGAAAATACTCACTGGAGCTATTCTCATTCTTTTCTGATGTTTAACTGATTCATACAATTAGACACAACTAGACTAAATGACAAGCTATAACCAAAGCTTTCTTGTTTCCTAAAAAATACTTTGCAATTTAGAATTCTTTTCCAATAATAATTCCAGTTATTTGTCTTATACTTAATGCTTTTAATTAATGGTTTGATAATTAAATAACATGCATGCTATTAAGGCTGCCTTCAAGGAAAAGGAAAGGCATTCCTATCTATGATCATGGATATTGCACAAAATTGAGCTTCTCTTTTGTTTGTGCATGTGTAATTCAAAATGCCACTGCATTTCATGTTCCCTATTCTTCTAGCAATAATCTGTCCTTTTCATATTACATCTAAGACTTGATTCATCAACTATGAGATCATTACTATTTGAGTGCTGGCATTCTAGAATGTAAGAGTGATAGAATACAATGAGTCTTGTGTTGAGAAACTTTTACAAGCACCAAGGAATGCATATAATATGAGAGAAGAGATGAGTTCATGCATAAAATGTATTAGTGTGAACTGAGGTATTGAAAATTGGTATGCCTTGATGTCAAATAAAGATCTTTATCTCCCTTGACTCTTTGAATGTAAGGACTAACAGACTGAATGATGTGGTTACAGTCATCTGAAGTTTGATTTTTCTAACTTTTAATACCTTTTGTCCAAAGCAACTACTGTAATCAAAAGAAAACATAGAAGAATCAGCCAGTGCTTTTTAAAGATATATTTAGTACTGTTTTCAGGGGATTTTTAAACTGTGCCTACATAATATCAGAACATCAGGATGAGAACTGAATTCAGTCAACCAGAAATTTCTTACTACGTTATGCCAAAAATACAAATGGAAGATAACAAAATATAAATCCTAAAGCTTCACAGAAAACTTTTGTTTTATTTCTTGTTGTCCCTACCCTTTCTGCCTCACTAAATTCCCAGTTAATACCACTCCACTGAATCTTTTTACTTTGTACCCTCTTTTTCTTTGGGAATTCAAAGTTTCTGCGTGAGAGATTGCATTCCCATTTATCCAGAAGTTTGACAAAATTCTTACTCTGCCTCATTTGTTTCCTCTTTTCAGTCTATCATTCCACTTCCCAAAATTGGTTTCACTGTTGAAGTATCTCCTCATCTCTTCCCTGCCATCTTCCCAATAAAAGTCCACACAATTTTCCTCATCTAACTGTCAATAGGAAAGGAAAACCACCTAAAGTAATGTAATAATTAAAACCAGCTAGCACTGTGCTTTCAATCAGGAAGGTTTTATGACTCAACACATGAGTCACCTAAATTGCACCTGATTTTGGAATTCTTACAATTTTAGCTATTTCAACAGAATCATCTAATGTTGAGTTTTAATTTCAAGACCTCCTTTTCTTAGAAGGTTGTCTCTGTTTTCTTCCTTTTAGTTCCTTTATTTAGCTTTTAATCCACTGCCTGATTTTGTTTGTTTGTCTAATCAATCTCCAGCTCCTATGTCCCTAGTTCCTGACTGCTCATCAAATCTTCTGTTCATTAAAATAAATTTACTCAACAAATTTTTGTTGATTTCTCTGAGGAAAAAAATTTTTTAATCACACACAGCTCTGAAGATCCCATAGTATAGTAACAATAAAGCTTACACTCATAAGACTGAAATATACAAACAAAATTATATAAACGAACCATAAGAGAGGTGCAGACAATGTGAATTCTGAGAAAAAAAAGTGATTCCTGGGATGAGAAAAAGCTTGGGGCATAGAATGAGATTATTTTCCATGGAAAAAGTGAAGAGGGATAGGATTTGAAAACTCATGATATGTGCAAGTTGGGGGTGGATGGGAGCACAGAAGGGGACAGACATTGCAGGCACAGGAAACATGAGTCTTATCAGGCACAGAAATCCGATATGAAATATTTAGGCTTGATTAGAGCTCAGTTTGAAGGAAAGGAAGAGCAGTAAGAACAAGAGTAGCCACTCCCATTTCATTCCAGTTCTCTTGGCTTTAAAAGAGTTTATAAGATATTTATCCACATAAGAATCACAGACTTTTGTTGTGTGAAATAAAACTAGTAAGAACTAGTATTTGGCTAGTGCTTTAGGATGTCTTTGTAATCCAAATGGTAGTAATTAGGAAGTGGTTAAGAGCAATGCTTACTTCTACAATTTGCTGGAGATGTTCAATGATGCCACCCAAGCAAGAGCCAGGGCTCTTCCAACCAGGGACCCTTTTTCAGATTTTCAGTTGATTCCAAATAGGAAGAGATTCTTCACGCTTGAAGACTCTCCTAGCCTCTTCTATCAGTCTACTTAATTCAAACATTTCCATGAAGTAGTGATGTTGGTACTAATATGTAAAATATGACTAAGTACTGAGGGAAGGGGGCAAGTGTGGGCACAAGTGTTCCAGGGGAAAAGCACAGAATGAATAAAGGCTTATTAGTGGGTGGGAGAATGGTACTTCCAAGGAACTGTAAGTCTATAGCTGACCCAGAGGAAGCAAGGGGCAGTGTGTGCCAAGATAAAACAGGAGATCTTGGGCTTCTGATCAATATCTGAAGATCTATGAAAAGCCAGAGAAGAGTTCCAAGTAGGAGGATGACATAAGCAGAGGAGGTATTTTGAACTGCAGAGCAGATCAGTTAGAAGACTATAACAGTATTTAGCAGAGACAAAGTTACTTAGACTAGGGTGTTTGTGATAGTAGGGATAAACGAAAGTAGCTGTATTGAAGAAATATTTGAAACATGAAACTAACATGACTCAGAAGTTGATACAATAAGGGTAATTAAGGAGAGGACTTATCAAGAATGACCAATAAATAATCCATGTTTCTAGGTTTTAGAATGGATAAGTGGTAGAGTCATTCATAGAATCATGGAATAATTAAAGAACACCATGCTTGGAAGGGAAGTTTATTCTTGGATATGATAAGGTTAAAGTATCCTTTATCAACATCAGAATGAGTTGAATATATGGCAGAGAGAAAACAGAGAGTAACTGAAGCCATGGGCATGAATGGAACACATACATAGGGAGAGAGTGTGAAATGGTATGACCAGGGAACACAGGACCATGCCTGAAGGACTCTTATATTTCACATCTGGTTAGGAGGACAACCAGGAAAGTATGACATCACAGAATCTACCAAAAAGAATGCTTTTATCACTGGTAGAAAATTTCCCCCGAAAGTACAGCAGTTGACATAGTGTACCATTCAGATCACCCTTTCAGGAAGGAGGTACCCCTTGTGAATAGCCAGCCCACATACAATGATTGGCTAATGCTAGGGAACAAAAGACTAACATACGTTCCTCAATTAAGAACAACCTAAGAGTTTCCATTGGATCAGCTAAGACATCTAGTAAAATCCCATCACTTTTCAACCTCTTCCTTTTTCCAGTTTTGTTTCCTCATCTCCTTGAAGATGTTGCTGGTCATGAGAACACACCCCAATAAACTTCTTTCATCCAAATATTAACTCAGAGTCTGTTTCCAACCCAACCTAAAACAGAGCTAAGAGTGGTCCTAGAAATTTGATTCTAAAATGAGAACTGTCAATGAAGTTTCCCTCACTGGTGGTAGGTGGAACATTAGACAATTCATAGCACGCTACAGCTTTGAAACTACTAGCACATTCAGCTATGGTGAACTGGGATTGGATGCTATGGCAGAGAATGCACTATTGAATGCAATAGCTCAGGTGTTTGAGAAATTAAAGTAGTCATTATAAAGATTACAGATTTAGACAGCCATTGCTAGGGGCTATCAATACACTGAACAATGGAAGTCTGAGGAAGAAAGACTTAAATCACTAACTTAAGGCAAAATGTCAATGTCTTTGGCAGCATATAAAGAGACTTCCATCCTCTGTATATAGAAAGCAGAATAAGCTGATGTTTAAACCCAGGACTTAATTATGTGAAGAAACTACAGAGAAAGTTGAATTCTCTAACCCCTCAAGTATGTAATACCGATGTCAGGACCAGTTTTAGAAAAGGGTGGGGACGTGAGACTTGGCATGAGGACATTTGGGTACATACACTAGAAAATCTGGAATCCCCAAAGTCCTTGAACCATGTGGACCTGCAGAATTGGATCAGTTGTTTCTGTTTACAGTTACCAATGCCTCCTTTCTTGAGATGATGCAATATTTCTGCCTTGAAATATGTAGCAGTCAGAGTTCCCAGGCAAGTCCAAAATCCACAGAGCGGGCTATCAGGAAGAAAAAGCTGGAATTATCAGGAAATAGCTGAAGCTGCAATACACAGGTAGAATTCCTTTTTCTGAGAAGTCTCAGTTGGCTCTTATGGCCTTTCAACTTACTGAATTGGGTCCACACAGATTATGTAGACCCTTACTTAAAGTAAAACAATTATAGACTTTAATCACAACTACAAAATATCTCCACAGTAAGACTTTGATTAGAGTTTGCTTGAATAACTGGGAACTATAGCCTAGCCTAGTTGACACATAAAATTGACCATGGCACAAGACAATATGTATGCCAATCAGCATTTAGGCCCACCTCTCCACCTCCAGGTCAATAACTAGGGCTAGTTCACTACATATTCTGTAAGGAAGCTCTGTAAACGACGAAAGGACTTACATACCTACAAAAACTCTAGGACCTAACCAACATGAAGTGGCAAGAGACAGGGAAGTATATACAGGATCCTGGTGGTGTTAGAATAAGATGTAAGTGAGAGAATGGAACATAAACTTGGATAAAGGAGAGATCATCAATAGTGGATCAGTCTTCCCCTGTGATACATAATTTAACATGCTGACAAATACCCCAAGAGATAGTGCTAGGAGAGTAAAGTAGTAATGCCCCGCACTTCCACAGCAGTCAATAGTAGAAAGGAATAAGAGGCTCAGAAAAGTAGTCATGCTAGAATTTTTCTATTATTTCATCCAAAAAACCCATCAGCTAACTATAATCCATGAAAGAGGCCCAGAGGACAGTCGGTGTAACAAAACAATAGTGACCATACTGGAGAGAGATACTGGGATGATCAAAAAGCTCAGTGATGAACATCCTGTGGAACCCAGGGCTGAAAGTACAAGATACTGTTATAAAAACTGAGTATAATAGGACTCCAAAATAACATAAGCTAATTGCCAGATATTGACCATCAAAACTAGGCATAATTATTAGAATAAATGAAGAGGTAGAGAATCATCCAGAGGGTCTTGACCAGCAGAGCGTTATGGAAATATTTAATGGAATGTGATCTTCTAGAGGAAAGATAAATGGAAAGCAAAAATACTGCTAAGAAACCAAATATGCTAACTAGGGGATTTGAGGGCAGATGGCCCAAAAAGTGTCCTAATTCCTTACCACTGTTCAAATGTAAGCCAGATCTTGGGCTTTGAGCTTACTGACTGAAAAAGAGGTTGGATTCTCATGAAAAAAGAAGCCTTTAACACCACAGCAAGCATATAAAATGAGTCTTCCTAGTTCTTTCTCAAAGGACTAAGACCATTTATCTAGGTAACCACACTTCAGGGAAAGGTAATAGCCAAATCTTTCAAGAATTTTGTTAAGAGTCTAAATTGATGTTGATATCCAGGGACCTGAAGCATTATCTTGACCCCGTATTAGACTGAGTGTACATATGAGCTGTCAATAAATGAAGTCACAGCCTAGGTATGGATTAGAGTAATAAGTCCACTCTGTCCATGATCATTTCCCCAGTGTCTGAATGTATAATGAAAATGGACATACTTGGTAACTGACCAAAACCTCACACTGATTTCTTGATTTGTGGGGTAAGAACTCTAAATGTCACCAAGAACATGTGGAAACCCCTGAATTTTGATGTCCTCTCCCAGGACAGGATCATTACTCAACAACAATATCACAGTGGGTAAAGACAGAGATAATGCCACCACTTAAGAATTGAAAGAATTAAAAGCATTTCTCAACTACCCCAGTAATTTTGAAACCTATCTCTCAACTCTAAACCTACCCATCTGTATTTGCCTTGTGATGTCAGGGTTGGTCCTTTGCAAACCACAATTTGAATTTGCTATCTGACTCTATTCCACCTAGTAGAGGAGCTAGAGAACCTGCAAGGCTGTTTGCTTCTTGTGGGTTTTCTCTATCAAATTTAATACCCACCAGAGAGCCATAGAAGTAACACTAAACAACCAGGTAGACAGGACATCTCAGCCAATTGATGTTAGCCAGCCTCTGCCAGTGACCACTCCAGTGCTGGCTCAATGGCTCACAAATGGAGTAGCCATGGTAATAGGGGTAGAAACGGTACATGCGTCCAACAGTATCGGCTTCACCTCACCAAAGACCATCTAACTTATCCTACTGCTGAATGTTTAATCCAACCACAACAGAAATCAACACTGAGCCCTACACAGCACCATCCTCTACCATGATGTCAAGTTACTTTAGACTCCATCTACTCTGAAAGGAACAGAAATTACTTTGACTGGACTTGGCACATATTTCATAAATGGATTTTCCTTTTCCACCCACAGGACCTTGGCCAACCACTATCTAAAAACTTACAAAGCACAGCCAATCCACTGACAACAAATACCATATAACACCACTTCAAACCGAGAGATCCACTTTACAGAAAAGATGTCGCAGTGACCATGATATCCACTGATCCTATACCATGCTAATCCAACCAGAAGTTGCCAGTCTGATAGAAAAATGGGACAGTCTTTTCAAGGTACAGCTGAGACACCAAATGGAGATGAGATGCTTGAAGGATGGGGTACCATCAACCAGAATAGTATATACATTCTACAACAATGAGCATTATTTGGTGCTCTGACTCCAGGAGGTAAAATACATGGGTCCAGAAACCAAGGGGTGAGAAAGCAGAAGTGGTCTCACTTACCAACTCTCCTAGCGACTCGCTTGGGAAATGTGCTGCCACAACTTTAGACATTGCGGAAATAGATGCCCTAATTCATAAAGAGAAAACTCTTCCATGACAAGATACATCAGGGTTTCCACTTAACGTTGCTGGTCAACTTAGGTCCAATTTACCAAGAGATCAGAATTGAAAAAAAAAAAAAAAAAAAGGAGCTACCATCTGACAAACATAATTGACCTTGATCATTAGAAGGAAGTAGGACTGCTCTTACACAATACAGACAGGGAAATATATGTTCAGCATTCAGGTGATCCATTGGGACATCTCTTTGTCCTCTCTGGCCCAATTTTGAATGGACAATGCAAATGGACAAGTGCAGCAACGCTACCATGAGAAGGGCATAGTGACAATGATGAGGAAAAAAGGTATTAAGAAATAATGAGATTCAGTTGTGGCCTCATGACTATAATAGCTGGAGCTGTAATTCATGCTATTAACATTTATTTTGTAAGTTTTCTCAAGAAAAGAGACCAGTAAGAATCCTGGAGCAAATGGTCTTCAATGCTCCAACTTACCATAGGAAACAAATAGATCTGAGCAGCATAAAGATCTAGATCTATACAGATTCCCCTTTCTATGACAGGTACTCATTTCCCCCAGATAACTGATGTGTTTGTTAGCTATTAGGACCTTAAAGTTGTATTACTCTTTAGGAAATGGTAAAAGGAAACTCCCTGCCCAAGATTTCCCCCACTCCCCTTCAAAAACTGGTTAATGCAGTAAACAAAGAACTTGCCCCCTCACCTCAATTCAGAGCAGTTCTGAAGGATCATCTCGACTGGATTCCAGAGCTCTCACCAGATGGGGTAAGGCTTCTGGTGCAAATGCATGCATCACTGTTATGCAATCTCTCCTTCTTCCCAATCCTGCCTCCCACATTCCTTAATAGTTATGCCTGGAAGCACTCTCTAATAAACCCCATATCCAAAACTTTCTCTAAAAAGTCTGTGTCCCGAAAACCTAATGTAAGATGTAAGATTTTTTCTAATAGCCACAGCTGTCTGCATAATGGGTGAAGATGCTACATGGGAATACATTGAAGAGTAGGTGGGAGAGTAATAAATGGATTAAAATTTGGCTAAATAAAAGGAAGAAATTAGAGCAGTAGCTGGAGGAGACATCTCATTTGTAAAATGAGGATTAATAATAATATTCTGCTTCATAGATTTGTTATGGATTAGGAGGATAATCTTGCTATACCCCATAGGGTATGTTTTTATTAATCATCATTTTACCAATTAAGAAACTAAGGTACAGAAAAGTTATGATGTATTCAAAACTATAGATATATTAATGAGTACAACCAGGATACACCCACAGGCAAATCTGACTATGGTGTCTGTGCAGAGACTCACCGTTCTCTACTGCTTCTTTGGAAGACATTAAGGACTGACCAAGTAGTGGCTTACGAGAGTCTGTGTGCACCTCTTTTTCCATTCATCATTCCATGGTGTCATATTGGTAACTTAAAATCAGCCATGGTAGAAATATCTACAACACAGATATCAACAAACATTATGAATCAGGATTTTTTTCCAGAAACCAGATTGTTAAACATTTATCAGAACTATTGGATTTGCCTCAACAGGAAGGACACCTTATTAACTGTACTGGGAAGGAATAGAGAAGACATGGGTGCAGGTTCATAAAAATATGTAGGTGCCATGGTAGGAAATCAATGTGTTTCTATTTCTCTGTGAAGAAGGTGGCAAAGTCATCTATGAAGAGGACCGGTGTTTGTGAGATCATTATCACTTGGTATAATTTCTACAATAAGGATTCCTTACATGATAGCTACTATCATATATATCCTTGACCATTCATAGTCTGACCATAATTAATAGACAGTGAATAATTTTTGTTACAAGATATGAATTTAGTTATTCTCAGCATTTTCTTTTACAAGTCCAGAATTAAAGAACTCCTTCAAATATTATTAAATAGTAAATATATATGACTGATTATTCGATTTAAGGTTTTAATGCCTTAAATGATACATCATAAACATGAAAACAAATCCTTTGGGATTTTATCAAAGCCTCTTTTCATCCAGGTGCCCTGCAAGTTACTCTTTCTCATATTTTATCTCAGTGACTCGGTGTGTGTGTGTGTGTGTGTGTGTGTGTGTGTGTGTGTGTGTGTCTGATATTTGTTGCCTTGTATCTCTATCCTTTTAATAATTAACTTTAAGATCCATAAAATGAAGGAGCTCTTCTGCATTTTATAGTGTGGCAGGAAAGGAAATGGAAAAGAAGGTAAGAGATTAAAAGACTATAACTCCTCCCTGACAAGCCTATTTGAAGGGAACAGAAGCTCCAGGGCAGATTTAAGAAGGAATTAAGATAAAATTTAATCCTTGAGATCTGTGGGACATTGGAAGGAACAAAGAGATGCCACAAGCTGACTGAGAAGTGATCTGGGGGCTCAGGAGGCAGTAGCTAAGAATGGAGCCTTCTATGGGCTGAGATGGTGTGTCACCTACATAAGCACCTGTTCCAGGTCACCAGCTTTAACATCCACTGGTGTCTGTGACTTTCTCTTTGGATTGCATGGCCATATATGTCAGATGACTTTGGAAAGAGAGTTAAAAGAAAATGAACGTTTTCAAATCTATTATGTCATGTATCATCACTTCAAAAAAGATTTCAGTATTTAAAAGTTATATGTTAGACACATTTGTGCGAAAAATAATTTCTACTTAAGTATGCCATTTCTACCAGTTTGAGCGAGCAGCAATTTTTGAGAAAGGAAAATCTCAATGTGGCTGTTAATCTTATAACACTATTGATGCATTCTATAACCTTGTAAGCTAAGATCTTATTTTTTCATGAAATAATGGCTTAGCATTAGCTTCCCAATTTTAATGCAGAGGAGAATTTAAACACCAAGGAGAAGAAATAAGCTCTGTCATCATAAGCTAAATTATCCCTAAGGTCTCTTCAGCTACAAGTATAGGACATATCTGAGCACTTAAAATTCTTCTTTTAGACAGTCCTTTTAAGAAGAAGAGAGATCAGGCTTTAATGATTATAGTAGCTATTTTTATGGTTTGTTAAATAATTAATCTGATTAACAAATAGGATATATTCTGAAAAGTCAACTTCTATCCCCTTGGTATTACTGTTACATTTTTTAACTGTTCACAATACAAAGTTTACAAACATTTGCTGGTGTAATGATGCGGTAAAATCCAGGGAATAGACTTGATGGAAAGAAATGTCAAGTATATAAATGAAATCAAGAGAGGAGAGAAAACTAAAAGAAAATAATCCTAACAGACCAATGGTACAAATTTATACAGATAACTGATGGATCATGTCAGAAATATTCCTGAACATTTCATCGAGTAATACTTTACATTCAGTTTTTATGCAGCTACTTTTCAATAAAATTTTCTTCACTCATTCAGTAAAGATCTACCAGGCCCCTTCTTTGTGTCAGTCACAAGTATGCTGAGCAGTGTGACTGCAACACACAAATGGGAGAAATGGTCAGATAAAGAGATAATTACAATGCAATGTAAAAGCACAGTATTCCATTTCAGTACATGTCAGCTCTAAGCACAGTGGCATGAAGTCAAAACACTAGGCTTGGTGTGCTCCACAATCTCATCTGAAAATGGGAATACTGACACGCACTCGTCCGTGACATTTAGCTCAAATGCATAATTCTGCATCTTCAATAATAATAGTAAAAGGCAGTGTATAATTTGAAATTTAATGTTTCCGAGAATACAGCCAAAAAAGTATGGAGGAGGTATAAGTAACTTGATCTGACATCTTCATTGCAGTCCAGAAGAGTACAGGAGCCATGAGCAGAAAGAACGCAAGTCAAGGGTACACAGGCAAACACTAGAGACCCTGAAATGTGCACAGCTTTTTTGTGGGATCAACTGATTTGTATTGACTGCCTTTTCCCCTTCTTTCTCTCCCGTTTGTGTTTTCTTGCCTTTAGTACATGGAATTAACTGATCTTATTAAGGAATCGGTAGGATAAACCTTCATTTATTGGCTTTTGCTGAAGATTGGTTCCAGCTAATTGCCCATGTGACCTCTCTGATGAAGTCCCCAGGAAAAGCTCACTTTGCCAACCTAAGGACTGAATCATCCAGTCACTAAGATTTGGCCTCACGTCGTCTAAGACGTAACATTTTTTCTGCTAACTTAAGTCAATCAGTTGGTTCACAAAACACACTCATAGTCTGTTAATAATCTAGAATTTCAGAACGATGTACTTTTCTTCAACCTCATTTCCACAGCACCTACAAACCTCTTGCCTGAAGTCCCAACTCTCTCTCCCACCCCACTCACACTACTTCTTTGAACATGCCTCTGCAGCTCCATCTGTTCTTATGTCTTCTCTTCTCATCCTGACATACCACAGGCATTCTTGCCTCACCATGCTTGTTTAGGAATGAAGCATGACTTCGCTAACCTTCCTCCTCCTTCCATGCCAAGCTGAAGCCCAGCTCATCAGGGTGGGACCTATTACTGTCTTCCATAGCTTATTAGTTAGGGGAAACAGGTTCTTTCCAGTTTCAAACCCTGACTTGGGCTCTGTATGACCTTGGGAAGGTTGCCAACCAGCTTGTCTCCATTTCCTCATATGTAAAATAGAGGTATTTCACTTGCTTTATGGGGTCATTGCAAGCATTAAACGAGAGAAAGCAAGTAAAGTGCTAGCAGCAGCGCCCTGTAAATACTAAGTGCATGATAACTGTTTTATTTTATTGGTAGAAATAATGATGACAACAGCCATAATTAATTAAGCACTTACTATACTATCTGCCAAATACCATGCAATGCATAATGTTGCAAGGCAGATATTATTATGATCAGTTAACTGGTGAGAAAAATAAAGCCCTGAATGGTTAGGAAATTTACCAAAGGCCACACACTAACAGATAGAGCTAAGACTCTAAGGTAGTTCAGCCTAATTCCAAAGCTAGTGCCTTTTGTTTATTTTTAATTTCAGCATATTCCCCTCAGTGGCTAAAGTAAAAGCGGTGGGGGGGGAATGGCATTTGTAGACTACTTTATGCAGGCCCTAATTTGGTCCCAGTTTTTTCCAATTAATGGAGTGCTTATATGTATAATCCAAATGACAGCTGAGGTCACTCTACTCTTTTGTGAAATAAATACAAATGGCCAGAACTCTCTATCCCACATCTTGCCAAAAGAACAGTATGGTCCCAAGACAGTATTTCTCCTGCACAGTTCTGGTTTGGAGTTCCAATGCCATGTCTTGACTTTAACTTGTGGCTTTTGCTGAAACTTTCAACACATTCTTGTCTCTTCATCCTCACCTGTAGTTTCTGTTCCATATCCACCCACACATGGGAGTCCTTGGTTTTCCCCCAAAACATGTACATAAAAAGGCTGTACCTCAGATTGGAGAGGTAAAAGGTATTTTAATCATAGAAACACAAACAACTTAACAGTGAATACTCCATTTCCTTAGTATCAAAAAACCTTTAGACTCCCCGCCACTGGGAATCTCTCACTTTCCCATTTTCTTCCCAAGGCCCAACATCCTGTCATGTGGCTTGACTCCTTTTCTCTCCCTAAAAACTCTCTTAATATCTCTTTTTCTCTGGAAGATTCTTTAAAATTTCTGTCCTTTTATCCCTAAGAGAGTTAGAGACATAGATTTATTGTCTCACACAAATTTTGCCATCATTTACTGCTACTCCCAAAGGGAAGAAGTTGCTGCAGTCCATTTAGATTTCATATGTCAATGTTTTCCTATTAAATGTCAATATTACACAGACATCTAAGTGTACTGTCAATTCATAACTTTCACCTGTCAATATATCTCCACTTCAATCTTAAACTCTGAGAAAAAGAGTCTTGTCATACTCCTTATAGGAGTAATATTCATACAGTATATAAAGTTTGGCAGATTACAGATAACAATTAGAGTGTAGCAGTGACTAATCTATTGGATAATACCAAAATATGTTATAGAGTCACAGGAAAAAATTATTCCTCTCCCTGGAACTCTTTATAGATCAGACATTTCATCAAACTTGGATGTCACTAGATATGTACTATCAAGAACAAAATAAAGAAAGAGAAAAAGAAAATAGCAGAGATGGTGGAGAAAAGAACAAGAGTAAGAAGGAGCAGGGGAAGAAAAAGAATGAGAGAGGGATAGCAGTTCAAACCTAGTGATTTCCTACCCAACACCCACCATATTCTTCTTCCTTTTTAACATAAGTCTAAATATGTACAGTGAGGGGCGCCTGGGTGGCGCAGTCGGTTAGGTGTCCGACTTCAGCCAGGTCACGATCTCGCGGTCCGTGAGTTCGAGCCCCGCGTCGGGCTCTGGGCTGATGGCTCAGAGCCTGGAGCCTGTTTCCGATTCTGTGTCTCCCTCTCTCTCTGCCCCTCCCCCGTTCATGCTCTGTCTCTCTCTGTCCCAAAAATAAATAAACGTTGAAAAAAAAAATTTAGAAAAGAATTACATTCATATGGAACAATTAATCTCAATGACCTCTATTCTTTTTTCCCAGCAAGAAATTTAGTTCTTCAGTAAGGCTAAAAATTATTTTCATCTAAAAATCTGATTAAAGCTCATAGAAAAAAAAAAAACACATAGTCTGGAATACTAAAAAACAAAAACCTAAATAAAATCTTTTAGGATAAAAAATTCAGATAAATCTAAAATTAATGAACATTTCTTTGCATTTTACTTAAGTTCTAAGCTAGTTCTTCCCTCAAACATTTAAATTAGTAATTACTTGAACTAAATTTTACCAAGCCTTGAGTTCAGATTTCTAACTTACTTCAAAATCTGTCAAATTCTAACCTATCTGAAGTCTTCCAAATTGGCTTTCCCTATGGATATTCAAAATCAAATTTTTATATTGTATTTTTAATAACAAACTTGAAATAGAGACCAGGGATGACATAGATGAGGGATGGACCCATCTCATCCCTATTCTCTTCAGGGTCTTCCTACCCTCAGGCCCTACCCACCACCTCCTTTAAGCACACATATACTGCCTCCTAAGTATAGGATCCCTTATAGTAACTAACCTCACATGCACCATGTGTGTGTATACGTGTGTGTGTTAGTTTCATTTATCAACAAATATTTACTAAGAATTATAAATATGCCACACCCATTTTAGGCAGTGGAGATAAAAAATAAAAAACAAGGTTTCTGCTCTCACAGAGCTTATATCCTAGTAGAAGGAGACAGATAAGCAAGAGAAAAAATTAAGCAAGATGATCTTACAGACTATAATTATGTCATTTAATTTATAATGAGCTATGATTTCTAAGCAATCATTTTTTACACCAAGAAAAAAATCTAACCCATAAATTATTTTTCTATGTGATTAAATTTTAAAAATTTTTTAACTGAAGTATAGTTAACATATAATATTATATTAGTTTCAGGTATACAACATAGTAATTCAATAATGATATAGATTATAAGATGTTCACCATAATACGTGTAGTCAACATCTGTCACCATACAAAGTAATTACAGTATTATTGACTGTATTCCCCATACTGTACTTTTCATCCCTGTGACATATTTATATGGAAGTTTGTACCTCTTAATCCCTTCACCTATTTCACCTTTCCCCAAATCTCCCTCCCCTCTGGTGACCACAAGTTTGTTCTCCACATGTAATGAAATTTTTATAAATACTAAATTTAAAAATTAATAAGGCTGACCTGTTAACAGTGTAAACACTTACTTAAACGTATTCCTTTCCATTTTGCAGTTTCCCTTTTGTATTGGGGGGCCATTAATTCCTTTTTCTAGTCACAAACATTTTTGAGAGCTCTGAAAGACAGCCTAGAGCCTGAGCACTGTGTTTGCAGACCCCGATGAATAAGCAGACTGTCCTTGGAAGCTATGTAAAGGTCTGTGTTTCATGCTGAGGATGGGTAAAGGGAAGATAGGCTGCAGACCAGGTGTCTCCGCCTTCTTCTGACCCCACACATGAGCATGCACACCTCCATCAGCTACAGGGACTCAACCAGGGGCATTTCTAACTCAGGGGCTCATCCAAAAATTCTGGGTGGCTGGTGATTACCAAATCAAAGAGAACGCAAGAATGGAAACTGTGGAATGTGATCTATCCACACTTTGAAAATTACCGCAATATACATTTGTAGTGACTTTTGTTAAAGTTCTTTTTTGCTTGCATGTTAATTGGTATTGAGAGGTTAAATAGTAGCATCCTGAACTGTCACTTCAGGAAGGGAGGACAGTTAATGATGTTGCACAACAAATGTCATGGCTGCCATAGTACTGCCGAGGGAATTTATTTTCAGTTGTTCCTTTAATCAAGAAGCTACAATTCTCATAACAAGTAGTTTTTAATCATTACTTACCAAAACTCAACTCAGAAACATGGCTCAGAAAGCAGAGAGGGCACACTCCCAGGTAGAAACATAGAAAGCTTAAAAGGTCACGGGTCAGTTCAGGAAGACAGCTCAGCTTTCTGGTTCTGGAATCAGATGTGTAAGTCACAGCCTAACTGTGAGACGCTGGATAAGTTGGTCAACATCTCTGAGCCCCATTTGATTATGTATAAACTGGGATAATTATCATACCTGATTCATGGAGTTGTGATTATTAAGTAACACAGTGACACAATAAATGATGGCTGTTTACCAGAGAAAGCAGTAGCACCAAGCTACAAATGAAGTCTTTGGGGGACTAAAGAACAAGTAGGTAGTTGACATTTTGCAAAGTATAAACGATTTAGCAATTCCCACATCAAAACTTGGTTGGCCTTTGGAGGAAATTTTAAGTTATAACATAAGGACTGGTAATTTTTCTTCATAATTAGAATTTAAAAAAGAGAGAGAGAAAGCAAACTTCCAAATGTGCTACCCATTTCAGAATAGTTTTGAATAGTGTTTATGTTAGCAACTCAAAAATGGCTTAAGTGCGAGAACAGGAAAAAGTGGAATATAGTTTCTTTCAGATCGATTCTTTAGAGAGGAAAAACTGAAAATGGTTCTTCAAACCATCAAGGTGTCAGAAACCCTTCTTTATATGTTAAGTAATAAAACTCTAACATGCACGGAGTTATTCATTCTCAGTGAATCCTCATGATGTGTTCTTAAAGTTTTGATTGAAAGATTCCTTCAAGTTATTGGCATTGATGGAAATTTGGCCTGAATAAAGGCTTCCTGATGCCCACATGGTTCTGGAATCAACCAAGTGGGTTTCTAGCTGACTATACTGCAAGCTGGTTATTCTTCTACACTTGGTCCTATTCCTTTTATGATAAAGAAACTGATACCTAATAAAAAGACTGACATTAAACATCAACCTAGTAGCAGAGCCTTGATAGAACTCCGGACTCAATATGGCTTCTGAAGCCTCTCCCCACCTCCGCTGATTAACTCCAGGATAGGGAAGCATTCCTGACCAAGTCAGCAACGGATTTGCCTGTGGACACAGGCAGGCTAGAACACAACTTCAAGCTACAGGGAAAAATCATGACTTTTGGGAAACCAACTGCAAGAGCATCATAAACCGAACCTACCTGAAAACGGGTGTGTGCTTTCAGAAAGGTTCTGAAAATCCATCCAGACATTCATGTACATGTTTTTTACGGTCGGCTGCCGCATGAGTATTTTAAGAAGCAATTTGGGAAGACACAGCAGGAACCTGGCTTTTGTGTCTCACAAGTACCAGCTTTATTACAGCTCCAACAGAAATAAAAGGGAAACAGCATCATTACCTGGCAGGATTGTCCGTGTGGTTCCAGCAGGCACTCTCACTTTTCTAGCTCCAACGTGTTTGCCTCCCCAGCCTTGTGAGAAAGCTCGCTGTCTTGGCAGAGCCTGAACCAAAAATGAAACATGGCTTCAACATTTGCATGCCATTTTTACCGGGAAATGCTTTCATTGGGAGCATACTGGTTGACTTAGAACATGTGTACCTCTTCTTTTGAGAACAGAACATTTCTTTATTCCGTGGCCTCAAGAGCCTTTTTACCTTTAGCTGGATGGAGGGAGGAAAGAAACAGAGCTTCAGTGGAAAGGTAACTGTACATCTCTGTCACACGCTTTCTTGCTGAGCTACATAATGGTTTATAAGCTCTCAACTGAGATTTATAAAAGTGTTCCCAATTGTGGCTCAAGGTCTGAAGCCAGCTTAGAAATTGCTGAAATGTACAAAATAAATGAGGGGTAAAAAAACAGCAGGGAAAGAAATTCTAGGTCATGCTTCTAAGAGCTGCTTGACCAAAAAAAAAAAAACAAAACAAAAAACAAAAAAAACACACTATATATATATGATATTCTTTTTATAAAAAATATACATATTAGATATATGACACTTATATAAATATATGTTTAATATGTATATCATATATATATATATATATATGAGGATGAGAACAAGTTTTTAAAGGTTTATTCATTTTTGAGAGAGAGAGAGAGACAGAGCGAGCAAACATGTGTGTAAGCAGGGGATGGGTTAGAGAGAGTGTCAGAGAGAGAATCCCAAGCAGGCTCCACACTGCCAGTATGGAGCCCAACATGGCACTCAAACCCACAAACTGTGAGATCATGACCTGAGCTGAAATCAAGAGTTGGTGGCCTAACAGACTGAGCCACCCAGGCGTCCCTGAGGATGGGAACAATTTTAATGTTCAGTTTTCTATACCAACGGTTTTTGTGGTCACAATATGTGCATCTCTGGTGCAAATGACTCAATGATTGAAGACACCTTAATTCTACACCTCACAAAATACAAATACATTGAATAGTATGGAATTGGGCCAAATCCCAATAATCCTAGATTGTGTAGCTCAGTTAAACCTCTGTTGCACTTTCTCTTCTAAAAGCAGTTAAAAAAAGAAAAAGAATTTTGAGCTGAGGTAAAAGACAGGAGATAAAGTGATGGCACAGCAAGAATATTATGTAAGTTTTCAAAACAGTCCTAAAATACCTGAAAGGAACCAGAGGAAAAATACTGTAGTGCCTTTAGGAAATCATATGCATGGGTAACCTGATGGTGCCAGGTCAGGATATTTGCTGTGCTAGGGTATGGGGTCATCATTAGTATTGTGTAGTATACACCACGTTTTTTCTGTTAAGCAATGCAGAGCCTAAGGTTTGCCCAAACTGAAACATTCCTGTCACTCTTCATCTCTTCCCCTAACTGCCTCTAATCACCCAACTTTGATTACTTTCTAGTCACCTCTCGTATCTCAGTTCAAACATCACATCCTTAGAGAAGCCTCCCCTGACTTGGTCCCAATGGAGTTGAGTCCCAATGGAGTAATATACTTTCCAGCTCCATACAGTACACATCACAGGTGATTTTGAATTGTGAATATAGGATTAATAGCTGTCTCTCATCATCTCCTTAGAGCTCAGCCTAGTGCCTGGCTTGATAGCAGGTCTTCAACAGATGTTACTTAATCAGTGAATACATGTAACAGTAAATAAACAAACTGAAGAAACAATAGAATGGAGGCACTGGAGTGAACCTATCTTCTACCGAGAGGGAGAAGTTAACAGGCTTGACTCTGTTTTTAGACACACAGACCACCCTATCTTAACTTTTACAATTTATACATAAAATTCAGTAAAATTATTTTCTCTTCCCACTCTATAGAATTTCTGAGGCATGTTACCACCTTTTTGTCCATCTTAACATTTCTCACAGTGCCCACCATTAAAACGTATCCATACTAAATGAAGAAATTTAGGCCAGATCTGCTATGTGGCATAATTATTCTGTCAATGGAATTGGTGGATCTCTGAGAGGGAGACTTCAGAGAAAGGAAGACCCAGGGCCTCCACATTTTCTCCTGTGGTATATGCCATGAGCAGCAATCACACAGATCCTTGTGCATTCAACACCCTGGTGACACAGCACAGACTCTCTTTCTAAACGTGCATCAGCCCAGTTTTTCATTGTGCATTTTTTAAATGACCTGACTTTTGCAGAGTAATATTTGCATTTCTGTGGTAATGGATTAATGCAAAAGTAGTCATCCGTAAGAACTTAAAATTAGATGCTAAAAGCAGACTACAAAACATAATTCTTTCTACCCTCACTATCCTGCTTTCTGTCCGTTACATAGCTGCCCAAAAGAGAGTACAAACTAGAAGCAACTTCAGTGACAGTCATAGGGAGCAGTCCAACATCATGAAATCCCACTGATGCTAATAAAAACAAACATGACTAGGGGCACCTGGGTGGCTCAGTCAATTCAGCATCTGACTCCTGATTTCAGCTCAGGTCAGGATCTCACAGTTGGTGCGATTAAGCCCCGTGCTGCACTCTGTGCTGACTGTATGGAGCCCGCTTGGGACTGTTTCTCTATCCCTCCCCTACTTGCTTCTGTTCTCTTTCTCTTTCTCTCTCTTTCAAAATAAATAAATAAATAAACAAACAAACAAACAAAAAACATGGCTAAAGCCATAAGTCAGCAGTGATAAGACTATATAATGACCTAGCTCTCGAAACGGGAAATAGTGGCATATGACTTATAATGGAGGCCTGATTCAATGCTCATTTAAGTGAGCCATTCAGTCCTTACTTTTCTTTCGGGTATCTGCAAAAAAAAAAAAAAAAAAAAGGGAAAATCAAGGGTATACTATCATGATTCTCAAGTTTTTCAGATATACGTAGCCTTGATTTCTGAGTGGCCATACAATTTGCATGGAAATTGTTACATACTACATTCCCTTCTGTTCCTTTTTTTTCCTACAGATTGTTACATGGGTTTCAAAGCCCTATCTAAACCATTCACAGGAATGACAATGTAAAATACTTTCAGAATCTCATCTATTCAAAAAAACTTGATTCATTCTCTGTACGCTAGAATCACCATTAGACATAGAATTATCTTGACTATTATTTGAAAAAATATTTACAATACTTGTTCATTTATTAATGTATATAACAATTTTTACAGTGGGAATATACATTTTCTACTAGGAGTCAGTAGCAGCCCCGAGTTTGAATTCTACTATGCACAGTTCTATGACCTTTGAAATGGAACTTAGTATCTCAGTAACTAAGTTTTATACTCTGTAGAACTAAGGGGTTAGACCAATGCACTGTAAAGATCCCTTCCAGGTCTGATACCACAGATTAAATAATTACAATAATTGGTGACAGGGATGGGGGGCAGGCATTCTGCTTAGCTTCTAAAATACTTTATCTCACTCAATATTTCCTATAGTCCTATGACACAGGTACCATTATTATTGACATTTTATAAATGGAGGCATAGAAAGGTTATATTAACTTTCCTAAGATCATTCAACAGAAAGCAGTGGGGCTGGGATAGAAATCCAGCTCTGACAAACTATTAAGCACAATGAATAAATCAGAGGTCAGGGGAATGAAGATAAAATTAACCCAAATGTTAAAGTCAGTCACTTTAGAAAATCTCAGTGACATCTCTGGTTATGAATATTATGGATTATTATGAATTATTCAATTACATAGAAACAAGGAAGACTATTTTGTCTCCAGCTCTGTATGGCCTAAGCTATATTCTATCAACACATCTCCCACAGACTCCCTTCACCACATGCCACTACATAACTGTGTGCACAGACTCACATGTACAAATGCACACACACAGTTCCGGGTCAAGGATATCTACCTACTGTAAGTCTATATTATGCTATGTAAAGATTTTTTGTAAAGCAACCCTTATATAATACTATCAATTCTTGGGGCGCCTGGGTGGCTCAGTTGGTTAAGTGTCCGACTTCGGCTCCGGTCATGATCTCACAGTCCGTGAGTTCGAGCCTCGCGTCGGTTTCTGTGCTGACCGCTCAGAGCCTGGAGCCTGTTTCAGATTCTGTGTCTCCCTCTCTCTCTGACCCTCCCCTGTTCATGCTCTCACTCTCTCTGTCTCAAAAATAAATAAACGTTAAAAAAAATTAAAAAAAAATACTATAAATTCTTTGAAATTGGGTTTTTATAGAGATAACTGGTAAATTTCACTTAGTTTCCACAGAAATACCTACAGAGACGGCCACACACATACAAAGTCATTGGCCTAAAACTATTTAACATACTTTCTTATTACCAAAAATTTTTCTCTCCAAATTATTTTTGATTAAGGCAGCAATGGAGGAGAGTCAAAAAAAGAAATTATGGTGACACAGAAGGAATATGGAAATAAGAGTCAGAGGACTTAAGTTTGACTTTCAACCATGTGATCAGGAGCAGGCCCTCTTGCTGCTTCATGCCTCAGTTTCACAATTTGTAGCATGGGAATAATGACAGTATTTACCCCTACAGGTAGCTGGGAGTCTAATGAATACAAGAGTGGTATAAAAAAGGATATGTGTGGGGAGTCTGGCTGGCTCAGTCAATATAGCATGCAACTCTTGATCTCAGGGTCATGAGTCCAAGCACCACATCAGGCCTAGAGCCTACTTAAAAAAAAAAAAAAAAAAAAAAAAGGAAAGAAAGAAAACAAAACAGAAGGATATGTGATAATTTTCTAAAAGAGTAGATCTTAGTTCTCATTACAACTAAAACTAAAATAATAAAATAAAAGTTTTAGGTTATAGGTTAAGTTTGGTTTAAGAGAATATATTTAATGTTGTTATTTAATCTTCAACTCATTTTAAAAAATTATTTACTGATAATTATAACAATAGTTATCAGTGAAAACATACAATATGACTATAAATAGAGAATTAGAATTTTTTTACCATTTTTTTCCTTCAAGTATAATTAACATACAGTGTTATCTTAGTTTCAAGTGTATCTTTTTTTTTTTTTTTAAATGATTGCAGAAGGGCCAACAAAAGTCTCAGGATAAAAACAATGTATTTCCTTCTAGACCTGATTATATGAAAAAAAGCAGATCTTTTCAAAAGTATGTATTCAGTTTCGGTATTAGAAATGTCCCCCAATCATCTTCACCCAGAAGAAAGTTAGTGTTTTCCTGAAACATAATTTTTTCTGTTTACGCAAATCCTTTCAGGGAAATTGAATATGATGCCTTTATATAGTTAAAAAAATGTTCACTTGATTAAAAATTCAACTAAACAGGTACTGGTCTAAAATCTGGGGGCATCTGGGTGGCTCAGTCAAATGACCGTCCAACTCTTGGTTTCAGCTTGGGTCACGATCTTGTAGTTTGTGGAATCAAGCCCCATGTTTGGCTCTGCGCTGATGGCACAGAGCCTGATCAGGATTCTCTCTCTCCCTCTCTCTCTGTCCTTTCCCCACTCATGCTCACTCACTCTCTCTCTCAAAATAAATAATCTAAAAAAAAAAAAAAAAAGTTTAAATCTGAATGATCCTTATTTTCATTTCTGGCTCATCAATTTTGAAAGCAGTTCCCATGGCCCATAGAAGTTTACAATACAACATGCTCTAATATTCTTTAGCAATTTGTTTCTTCATAATTTTTTTAAATGTGGGCAAAAAATATGCATTAATTCCCAGTTACTAGCTTAAGCAACTAACTTAAGTATTAGAGTGCATATATTTATTATATTCTGATAGTAATTCCTCAGTTAACCTAAAAATATATTCTCATTATAAGTAATTTCAAGTTTAATTAAAGAAAAATAAAGAATATTTGGGATTAGGCAAATCTATGAGTAATTAACAGAAGATTGTATAGTCAAATATTAATTAGAAATGGACTGAAGAAATAATACACACACACATAAATATATAAATTAAATCAAGCATACAGAAACAATTTTTTTTAAAAACTGAATATACTAAAAAATATACTAAAAACTGAAACTTCTAAATTTAAAAGTCATACAAAAATCTCGTAAAATAAATGTTGAGGGATTTCACTTTCAAAAACAATGTGCTGGGTAATCTGCCTCTCCTACTGAGAACAACTAGAAAAGCTGAATAGGTTACAAAATATACTTGAAAGATGGGAAAAGCTAAAATATAGTGAATAATTGGCTGTCCAATATCCAAGGAAAGAATGAAATTCAGAGAGGTAAACCTGTCATTTGAGGCCACTTTTGCCCTTGCTGATGCAGCTGAAACGCTGATAAAGTTTTAAAGTCTCATAAAATTAGTGAGCAAACACTGAAGTACAATAGCCAAAGGTGAAGGTCCTGATAAAACATCACTCTTTAGGTAGGAATCTGGAAGGGCTGTATTCTAATAGTCATAGAGAGCCAGAGTTAGAGAAGAAGCAGGGAATACCACCCATCGTTGTTTGCATCATTCAAGTAGCTCACAAAAGTTTGTTACTTGAGGGGCGCCTGGGTGGCTCAGTTGGTTGAGTGTCCGACTTCAGCTCAGGTCATGAACTCACAGCTTGTGAGTTCGAGCCCTGCGTTGGGCTCTGTGCTGACAGCTTAGAGCCTGGAGCCTGCTTCAGACTCTGTGTCTCCCTCTCTCTCTGCCCCTAACCCACTCAAATTCTGTCTCTATCTCTCTCTCAAAAATAAATAAACATTAAAAAAAATTACTTTAAAAAATTTTTATTACTTGAAATTGAACTGAAAAATATGTGAGATTGCTACTGAACTGAAACCAGAAAAATCAGATAAAACATTTTTTCTCCTCTATAAAGATAATATTATCCCGGGTGCCTGGGTGGCTCATTTGGTTAAGCATCTGACTTTGGCTCAGGTCATGATCTCATGGTTTGTGAGTTCAAGCCCCACATCAGGCTCTATGCTGACAGCTCAGAGCTTGGGGCTTGCTTTGGTTTCTGTCTCCCTCTCTCTCTATCCTTCCCCCACTCATGCTCTCTCTTTCAAAAATAAATATTAAAAAAAAAGAAAAAAAAGATAATATTATCCTAGGATTTAAACTATTTCTATAAACAAGTTTTCAAATACCACATCAAGTGACCATCAGTTAGGATTCACTGAAGAAATATATGAAGAGAAAAGGTACCATGAATGACAACTGTAAAAACAACAGATGGTAGAAATAGATCCAGAGGGGCTCCATATATGAGAATTAACAGTCATAGACTTTAAAACAAGTGTACTTACTATGTTCAAGTGCATAAGAAACACTGTAGCAAGAATTAAAAACTATAAAAAATTAAATAGCTGATGGGAAAAAGAGCAAAATGGGAGCTCCATAACCAAAAACTATTATAACAGAAATTAAGAACTCTGTGTTTGGTTTCAATAAACTTAAGCTAAATAGAGAATTAATGAACTGGAGGAGAACTAAAAAGAAAATAACCTACAATAAAAGCAAAGAATGGAAACATACAAAAATGTTTGAAAGACATAAAGGATACAGTGAAAACATTATATACAAAAATTGGAGTTTCAAAGGAAAGTAAAAAACATGAATGAATCATGAACTTTATTTAGAAATAATCCCATGGGGCGCCTGGGTGGCACAGTCGGTTAAGCGTCCAACTTCAGCCAGGTCCCGATCTCGCGGTCCGTGAGTTCGAGCCCCGCGTCAGGCTCTGGGCTGATGGCTCAGAGCCTGGAGCCTGTTTCCGATTCTGTGTCTCCCTCTCTCTCTGCCCCTCCCCCGTTCATGCTCTGTCTCTCTCTGTCCCAAAAATAAATAAACGTTGAAAAAAAAAATTAAAAAAAAAATAATAATAATAATCCCTAAGAATTTTTTCAAAACAAATGAAACTATTTAACCCACAGATTAAAGACCAATGAATTCCAAACTGGATAAATTTTAAAATTCACATCTAGAAACACCATAAATAGACAAATGGAAAAAAAAAAAAAAAAGACCAAAAAAAATCTTAAAAGTAGCTGTGGTAGGAAAAATTCTGAGATGGCTCCCAAGATCCCTACCCCTTAGTGTATATACTTTGTATAATTCCCTCATAGCCTGGTATATGTACTCTATATAATCCCTTCCCATGATGAGACCTGTGAACATGGTGGAGTAGCCTTCCCTTGTTTAGGTTACACTACATGGCAATGGTGATTGGATAGCCACACCTATGGTTATGATAAATTATATGACTTACTAGTAATAGACTGGAGAGAGATTTTCCTGCTGGATTTGAAAAAGTAAGCTGACATGGGATACAACCACATGGCTAGGATGTGATGGCCTCTAAAGCTCAGAGTTGTCCCAGCTAATAGCCTGCCAGAAAATAGGGACCTCACTTCCTACTGCAAGTAGTTGAATTCTGCCTACAATCTGAGTGACCTTGGGAGGGGATCCTGAGATTCAGATGAGATTACAGCCCTGAATGATTCTTTGATTACAGTCTTGTGAGACCCCGAGCAGAAGACCTGCCTCAATATGTCAAAATCATAGTGGTGGCTGTGTTGTAGCAGGATTCTAAGTCATTATTTTCTACCTTTTCTTCCATATTTTATATTCATTTTAGTGTTTTAATTCTAGTTATTTCATGTTTTAGTTTTTGAAGATTTTATAAATGGAATTTCTGAGTCAGGTTGGCATAAGTTTGAGGTTTTCTTGAAAACATACTTGTACCCTTTCTGATTTTTATTTCATTTCATTTCATGTTTATTTATTTATTTTGAGAAAGAGAGAAGGGGGGGGAAGGGGCAGAGAGAGAAAGAGAGAGAATCCCAAGTAGGCTCCACACTATTAGTGCAGAGCCCAATGTGGGGCTCTATGCCATGAACCCTCAACCCTGAGATCATGACCTGAGTCAAAATCAAGAGTCAGATACTTAACCGACTGAGCCACCCAGTACCCCTAATCTTTATTTTAAATATTCATTTCTAAATCTAATTGGAATCACTGATTTAGTACCTTATCCACAGCTCTATTTCACTTCAAATATCAAATACCAAATACTTTCAGTTTTCTCTCCCCAACCACACTATTAAATAAATACTTATTTCCCAATTCTTTAAGTGACATATTCCTAGAAATATTACTTCAAATAACAAATTTAAAATAAAACTTACTTTTGATCTTGTTTTGACTTTCATAAAGAAAGATGATAAATTTGGAAAATGCTTGTACCACATGACAATAATTAATTTCCTGCATAAGTGAAGTGCTCTTAGAAGATTAACATTTCAGGGGCACCTGGGTGGATCAGTTGGTTAAGATCTGACTCTTGATTTCAGTTCAGATCATGATCTCAGGGTTGTGAGATTGAGCCCCACTGTCTATCAGCACAGAGCTGCTTGGGATTCTCTCTCTTCCTCTCTCTCTCCCCCTCCCTGGTTTGTGCACCCGCTCTCTCTCTCTCAAAAGTAAAACTAATTTTAAAAAAGAAGACTAACGTTTCATTTCACATAATGAAATTTATCAAATTTTTCTTTCATGGCTCCTGAATTTTGTGCACTGTTTAGAAAGTTTTACCACCAAAAGATTATTTTTTTAATTCCTGTATATTTTCCTATAGTATTTTTATGGTTTCAATTCATTTTTACATTTACATTTTGATCCACATACAATTTGGTGGTAAAAATTAGTAAAGATCCATCTTTATTTTTTTTCAATTTTCTTAACACAACTTATTAAATAATCCATCATTTCTCCTTTCTTAAAATGTATGTTTTATTATACACTACATTTTCATACATTTTCATGTCTACATCTTAATTCAGTTTTATTTTATCTATCTCTATGTTTATTCTTATACTAAACTATTTTATTGACTGCAGCACAGTGTACTAGTTAAGAACATTAGACTCTGGAGCCAGATTACCTGAGTTTGAAGCCTGGTTCTTCTACTTACAAACTGTGAGACCTTGAGCAAATTACTGGACTTCTCTGTGCCTCAGTTTTCATATCTGTAAAATGGGTATAATAGTAACACCCTCTTGATAGCTTTGTTATAAGAATTATTACATGATAGGGGCGCCTGGGTGACTCAGTCGGTTAAGTGTCCGACTTCGGCTCAGGTCACGATCTCGCAGTATGTGAGTTTGAGCCCCGCGTCGGGCTCTGTGCTGACTGCTCGGAGCTTGGAGCCTGTTTCAGATTCTGTGTCTCCTTCTCTCTCTGACCCTCCCCCGTTCATGCTCTGTCTCTCTCTGTCTCAAAAATAAATAAACGTTAAAAAAAATTTTTTTAATAAAAAAAAAAGAATTATTACATGATAATATTTAATATATATAAAGAACTTCTAACCATGTATAGCACATAATAAATACTACCAAATATTTATTAAATAAAATAAACACAATTTAATACCTATAACATGCTGTTTTGTTATGTATTATTTTCTATAATTTTCTGGCTATTCTATGTTTATTTTCCATGTGAACTTTAAAATAAATCAAAGATTAATATGCTATATCTTTATTGGGTTCATATTAAACTTACAAATTAATTTATATAGTACTAGTATTTTTATAATAATATCTTTCTAAGAACAAGGTCTCAGAAGTAATCTGTAGTCATTTTCACATAGATTTTACAAAATGTTGTAAGGCTTATTCATAAATATTTTATATCTCTGGTTGTTACTGTAAGTGTAATCCTACCATTATGTTTTTTTCTATATGTTGTACAACTATTGCTTTTTACATATTAATATAGTAGTCAGCTACTTTAAGGAGTAATAATCTATTGCTTCTATTATTTTGTCAGCCATTTAATTGGGCTTCTATATATTGTTGTTAGGATTGAATTATATCCCCATAAAATCCCTATGTTGAAGCCATCAATGTGTTGATATCTGGAGATTGACTTTTGGGAAGTAATTAGGTTTAAATGAAGTCATAAGAGTGAGATCCTCAAGATGACATTGGTGCCCTTATAAGAGACACCAGATACTTTGCTTGCTCTCTGTCTCCATCATGTGAGGACACAGCAAGTAAATGGCCATTTGCCAGGCAGGAATAGTTCTCACCAGAACTCAACCTTGCTAGCACCCTGATCTCAGACTTCCAGCTCTAGACCTATGAGAAAATTTCTGTTGTTTAGAACACTCAACCTGTAGTATTTTATTGTGGCAGCCTGAGCAAAGACAATAGTCAAATCATCTGAAATCAATTGTCTTTTGCCTCTTTCCTTCAATTTCTATACCTCCTCTTTTTCTCATTTAATTGTATTGGCAAGCACTTCCAGAAAAATATTAAATGTAAGTGATGACAGAACAGTTCTAATGCTTCACCAGTAAACATGACATTTAAGGCTTAGCTTTCAGTTTCTGTATAATGTCATTAATAATAATAATAATAGCTAATAATTATTGATCACTTAGTGTGTCCTGTGCCCTTCATATATATTGATTAAATCAATCATCGCACTCAATCTGAAGAGATTCTATTGTCTCCATTTTACAGATGAAGGAACTGAGGCACAGAGAAGTCATATAAAATATCTCAGATCACATATCCTCCTATAACAAGCCTTGCACTAACTATAAAATAATAGTTTTTGTTTTATGTTATCTGTTTTCTCACTACTCTATACTTCTGGAGGGTTGGCTCTCTTAAGACAAAGCCTGAACACATTAGACAGTCATTAAGTGTTTGCTTAGAGAAGAAATGAAGGAGCTGGTTACTGAGAAAACAATGGAATCTGTTTTGGGATATGACAAAGTGAGCTGCCTGCAGAAATTCTGGGGGCAATGTCCTACAAACAGCTGAATGAATACATTTTGAGCTGGGAAAACATCTTGGCTAAAGCTAAGGTTTCAGTCAGAAATTCTAGTTTCATTATAATTTTGTTCACACTACCTAACGTTAATTTTACATTTTATTATTAAAGATGTTGAAATACTAGTCAATAGAGAATTCCATTTAATAGAAGCTTTGAAGTCATGAGAGTAGTTGAGGGCACACACAGAGGCAGGTAAAGTAAGCAAAAAAGGTGAGGAATGGGCATATAATGGTATTTCCAGCCAGTGCTGAGGATATGGCTAAACAATGTGCCTAAGTAACAGGGAGGATGATTTCATGACAACACATTTTCTTAAGAGATTTTCTCAAGAAAAAATTGTATACATTTTTAAACTATTCTAGCCTGAATAAGAATAAATTGTCTGGAAAAGAAATTCTTTCTCAGCTCCACAGGTACACTCTATTACCTTATTCTTCCCTTCAGTGATCCTTATTGTTTTTCTCACTGTTGGTTTTACTTAATCTGCAGCAAACACACTTACCTATTGCTTTATTTCCTACTTCATTATCTAAATTTTCCCCCAGTATCTTTAGTTTTCCTTCTGACACAGATAACCAATTCATATGTTAAAACTACTGAATCATCAAAATAAAGTAAAACATGAAAAAAATTTTGGTATTCAATAGAGTTGCCCAATCACTGATGGATCCAATATTAATGACAGCAACCAATGCAAGGTGTGAGCCAGATGCTGGGGGCTAGGAAGTCAAGGTGAGGAAAGAGTTAAAAAAAAAAAAAAAAAAGGCAAGATGACAGAGTAAACTGGCAGAAGCCAGGCTTCAGTGCCTTGTATCAATTTCTGCTTCTCCCTAAATTCCACAATCATGGCCTCCCTGGCATTTCCAGAAACGTGTTTGTCCAGAACTGAATTTAAACACAGAATAGGGTTAAGAGAATTCTACCCTAACATTGAAAACAAAAATAACAGACTAACTTCTTTTTTTTTTTTTTTTTAATTTTTTTTTTTTCAACGTGTATTTATTTTTGGGACAGAGAGAGACAGAGCATGAACGGGGGAGTGGCAGAGAGAGAGGGAGACACAGAATCGGAAACAGGCTCCAGGCTCTGAGCCATCAGCCCAGAGCCGGACGCGGGGCTCAAACTCACGGAGCGCGAGATCGTGACCTGGCTGAAGTCGGACGCTTAACCGACTGCGCCACCCAGGCGCCCCCAGACTAACTTCTATAATTATACCCACAATGCCATATTGTCTGCCTGGCAGTTTTTTTTGTTGTTGTTGTTTGAGGAGGGTGCTATGGGATTTTTTGCTGAAAATAACAGAAATGCCAATTAAGACTGGGTTAAGCAATAGGAAATATTTTTACATTATATAAAGAAAAGTCTAGAGATTGATACAGCAGCCTGTGATGTTAATAAGTATACAAACTCTTTCCATTTTTCTATTCTGCTGGCCTTGCTTTTCCCAACTTTCTGAGGCCAGTCCACCTCAAGGCTATGGCTGGTAGCCAGCAGGAACTAAAACAGTGAGCATCCTTAATCACACTACCACAGGAAGTGAAGAAAACATCTCCCCCAGGTGGAGATTATAAGATGCTCATTCTATCAAATTGGGCAAACCTAAGACACAAAAAAACCATTGGGTGTATTCTATGTACTCATCCTCACTTAGACTAATCAAGATACAGCCCTAGGTTTTCAGATGAGAAAGATACATGCAAAAACAATTTTATTTGAAAAGAGGGGAAAGGGGAAAATTGAAGCTAACAGATCCTATACATCCAATTAGAAATTCTAAGGTAGCAATAATAGGCACAAATTTTGCTGTTGATTTTCCAACCTAGTATATTCTGTACCCTTTTTTTCTATATAAAATATTTTGATTGTATATTAAAACATGATAGTTTATTTGAATATTTTTATGAAAATAATGATTTTAATTTAAAATAGAGATGAATATGATTGCATTACATTTGGGGGCCATTTTTTGATCAAAAAAAGGTACTACGAACTTTCTAATGAGAAAATATGCAGTCTAGCAAAGAATCAGCAAGCAAATAATATGAGATACACATGCACATCTGCATTATGGAAAGTAGAGAGAACATTTTTAAAATAGTCACTACTTTGTGAGTAAAGCAATGTCATTATTTATTTATTTATTTATTTATTTATTTATTTAAATATTTCTTATAGCACCTATGCCCTTTATGAGTGGTTTTCAAAATGATGTTAGTTAGCACAGGAACATTTTTTGCAAATGAAAGCTTGCAAGAAATGCAAGTATACAAAACAAGTAAAAAGTGGAATTGCACTGACTGAGGTAGGAGTTCCGCCCACTCTGCCTATTCCTTGTTTTGTCACCTCCTCTCACCCTGCTAGATATTGGCAGGGGTAAGGGTGCTGTGAAGCAGTCCAACAAGAATTGCCCTATCTTATTGCCAAATATCATGGAAGGACAAAAAAGTAGAGGGCTCTTGGAATTAAAATGACAGGAGAATAATGCTAATTTTTCTATGAAGATTCAGATTCACATACTTCCTAGCATTAACTTTACATTTATTATTAAAGATGTAGAAATGTTAGTCAGTAGACAATTCTGTTAAAAAGAACATCATATGATTATCAGGAGGATGCAGTACTGTGAACAAATATAGTAAAAATGTTTATCTTAAAGTATACGAAAATGAAATACAAATAAACTTCATGTTGAAAAAACATGTTCTTTTACAAACAACACATCATTATATACTCTTTTGTATATAAGGTTATTTTCTTACTACTTTATTTATAGATTATGTATTAAAGATCAATTTCCTTCCAGTTTAATTATAATTTTGTTCACATGCTTGCTATTACCAAATCAATACAGCAGAGTATAACACATTATAAGTAAACATGCCACTGTGTGGTTAGCACTATAAGAAATTCCAAACAAGACATTTGTTGGGATCACTGTAACTTTTCTTCAACATGATAAAGAGTTTAGTTTATCCTTGTATTTAAGCATTATGTATGTGGGAGTTAAGCATTATGTATTTCATATTTGTCACAATTTAAGGACAGCAGGTCAAGACTTATACCTACCTACACACACACACACACACACACACACACACACACACACACACCAATCCCAGTAACCAGTCATTGGGTCTAGGTGTCCCCAGGCAAGAGGGTGGTACATAACCTCAAGTAAAACAGCTCTTTCTGTTGAGGACATTCCTATGGAGGGCTCAACTGTGAGTCTGCAGCATCCAACTTTCTCCATAACTGGTATAATGAATGTCTTGGTCCTGAAAGGAGAATGGTGATGTACCAGAGAATCAGCTTCTGATTCCAGATCTTTCTTCTGAAAATTCATCATTAAAGAAAAATGATTAAATATCCTAAAAGAGACCATAAGCAGCAATTTCTCTGACATCAGCCATAGCCACATTTTTCTAAATATGTCTCCTGAAGCAAGGGAAACAAAAGCAAAAATAAACTATTGGGACTACATTAAAATAAAAAGCCTCTGCACAGCACAGGAAACAATCAACAAAACTAAAAGGCAACCTATGGAATGGGAGAAGATATTTTCAAATGACATATCCAATAAAGGGTTAGTATTCAAAATATATAAAGAACTTATACAACCCAAAACCAAAAGAATAATCCAATTAAAAATGGGCAGAAGACATGAATAGACATTTCTCCAAAGACGACATCCAGATGGCCAACAGATACATGAAAAGACATTCAACATCACTCATAATCAAGGAAATGCAAATGAAAACCACAATGATAAATTACCTCATGCCTGTCAGAATGACTAAAATCAAAAACACAAGAAATAACAAGTGTTAGTGAGGATGCAGGAAAAAAAGAAACCTTCATGCACCATTGGTAGGAACGTAAGCTGGCACAGCCATTGTAAAAAACAAGGTGGAGGCTTCTCAAAAAATTAAAAATAAAATTACCATATGATCTAGTAATTGCACTACTGGATATTTTGCTAAAGAATATGAAAATACCAATTTGCAAAGATATATGCACCACTATGTTTATTGCAGCTTTACAGCAGTCAAATTTTGGAAGCAGCCCAAGTGACCATCAAGAGATGAATGGATAAAGAAGTTGGCATACATACATATACTATAAAAAAGAATGAGATCTTGCCATTTACAACAACATGGATGGATCTAGAGGGTATAATGCTAAGATAAATAAGTCAGTCAGAAAAAGAAAATTGAAAAAAAATTAACAAAGGAAAGAAGAGACAAATCAAAAAACAGACTTCTCAATTATATCTAGAGAACAAACTGATGGTTACTAGAAGGTTACTGGGGAGGAAGGGGGGAATGCATGAAACAGGTGAAAGGAATTGGGAGTGCACTTATCACGAAGAGCACTGAGTGATGTACAGAATTGCTGAATCACTCTAACCTTAAACTAATATAACACTCTATGTTAATTATATTGGAATTAAAATAAACTTTAAAAGGGGCGCCTGGGTGGCGCAGTCGGTTAAGCGTCCGACTTCAGCCAGGTCACGATCTCGCGGTCCGTGAGTTCGAGCCCCGCGTCGGGCTCTGGGCTGATGGCTCAGAGCCTGGAGCCTGTTTCCAATTCTGTGTCTCCCTCTCTCTCTTCCCCTCCCCCGTTCATGCTCTGTCTCTCTCTGTCCCAAAAATAAATAAACGTTGAAAAAAAAAATTTTTTTTAAAAAACTTTAAAAAAAGAGAGAATTAGGCACCCATCCTGCCTTTTTTGAAATGAATTAGCAGAATAACCACACAGCATTCATGGATGAGGGAAGTTCTCTATAAAGAATCCCAGCTAGGAAACGCAAAAGAAACAAGAGATTTGGAAAATCAACATATTGTGATACCTAACTAAAAATCTGATTCAGACAATAGTCATCAATAGATGCCAAAATGATTAGGGAATACACTGAAGGATAATTTATAGTAAAAGGATCAGAGCATCAACCCCTGAACTCATGAATTAATCTTAGTATCATAAAAGTGGGGTATTATTTGTTTCCTTAATTGGACAAAATGAAGTACACATGCCACTTATGAATTATTTTTGTCAAAAAAAAATGGAATCTGACTTTAGATCTAACTTTAAGTCTATACAATAAGAGAAACAAGTTAAACTGTACCATGAAGAAGTAATAGGCAAATGCAATAGAGGGATTCTGTGTAAGTCAATAGACCTGATTTGTTCACTATGTCAAGGGTTTGAAAAAATAAGGTTGTGGGGAAGATGGAGGGGGTTGGTCTTAAATAACAACCATAAACAACGTGTGAACTATCATGTTTAGATCCTAATTTAAAAGAACTACAAAAATGGGGCACCTGCGTGGCTCAGTCAGTTGAGCGTCCAACTTAGGCTCAGGTCATGATCTCAGGGTCGCGGTCTGTGAGTTCGAGCCCCACGTCGGGCTCTGTGCTGACAGCTCGGAGCCTGGAGCCTGCTTCAGATTCTGTGTCTCCCTCTCTTTCTCTGACCCTCCCCCACTTAGGCTCTGTCTCTCTCACTCACTCTCTCTCTCTCTCTCTGTCAAAAATAAATAAACATTAAAAAAAAGGAATACAAAAAAGACATCTTTAAGAAAATCAATGAAATTTGAATACAGAATGGATATTAAGCAATATTAGGCAATTATTTATTAATTTTATTAACTATAATATTGCCATATTAGAATATATTAGCAATATTAGAAAATGCCCTCACTTTTTCAGAAATTCATGTTAAAATATTTAGGAGCAAAATGACATGATGTTTTATATTTACTTTAAACTACTGCAGCCAAAGAGAAGAAAAGGTGGGGTGAGGTGGCAGGAATGCAAAAAGAGACGAAATAAATACAGCTGAATGTTGACAATCATTAAAGCTGTACAATCAGAACAGGTGCACAAGACTATTGGCTTTAATTTTTTGTACATTTGAAATTTTCATAATAAATGTTTAAGGAAAAAAATATTTTCCAAGTTCCCTGATGTTTTTCTTTCCCATTTTGGGAAAGAATGGGAATATGGGAGACTTTAGTTTATAATGTGTTTGAGAACGTGTGTTATAAACATAACACACACCTCTGAATGTATTCGTAATTAAATAAGAAGTATGTGGCAAATTATAACTTTCATTATATGACAAGAAAGGAATGCTCATTATTCCTTCTTTGATGTATATGTCAAATATTCGGCAATGCTAATGTTGTATAAACGCAGCAAATGATGGGAGAATATACTTCCTTTAATAAAACACTATCATTGTTTGTGAAAAAGAGATTATATCTAAGACTTCTAGTCCCAAGTGAAATTATTTAACATCATTAAAATTCTAGCCCGATCTGCTTTATAGCTGAAACTCCCATTAAAATATACAGGGGGAGGGGCGCCTGGGTGGCTCAGTCGGTTAAGCGGCCGACTTCGGCTCAGGTCATGATCTCACGGTCCGTGAGTTCGAGCCCCGCGTCAGGCTCTGTGCTGACAGCTCAGAGCCTGGAGCCCGTTTCAGATTCTGTGTCTCCCTCTCTCTCTGACCCTCCCCTGCTCATGCTCTGTCTCTCTCTGTCTCAAAAATAAATAAACGTTAAAAAAAATTTTCTTTTAAAATAAAAAAGAAAAAAAATATATGCAGGGGGAAATTGCACTTTCATAACCTATTTATTACATACCAATTTCTAAGAATGAATCCTCTGACTATATATTTGTACTAATTTCCACAAATCTAGAAGCATGGTCAAATTGCAGACTGAGGTTAATATATGTCTGAATACTTTGTATTTTTAGATAGGGTGTCACAGTAGTGACTAGGAATATCCTTGATATCAAATTTGGGGAGACAGAATAGAAGATGGAGAAAACTAGGTATCATTGGATTCAAGTGTTTGGGCAGAGGAAAGTAAAGTGTCAGATTCCTGGTATCATGAGCCTTTAGATGGAATTGGTTCTTTCATTATTAAGGTGTTCACAATAATGGAGATAACTCAGAATCTTGATATTCTCCTTTACAAATCAATGATGCATAAGTAAGCCTTATCACCCCTTTTTCTTTCTGTCTGCATTTTAGGGCAGTTTATACTATTGAACAAACACTAGCTGTAACTTGAAGCATAAACCTTTTCTCCAGCTCTGGATTTTTGTGTTTCTATCTTACTTATACCACTTGTGATGGTCTCAGAGTCATAATAAGTGAGAGTTTATAGGAGACTCGTTAACCATTTCAGGGTTACAGACCCCTTTGAGTATCTGTTTCAGTCAGGGTTCTACTTGTAAGCAGCAAAAGCCAATTCTGCCAAGTTTAAGTGGAATATTAATTCATTAAAAGGATATTGGGTAGCTTCCTAGTCATGGTGGAAGAATCAGCTTTGGGGTTAGGCAAGCAGGAACTATGTCCAAAATCTTTCTGCAGAATTGGTGTCAGTGAGGACAGCATTGCTGTCGTCTCTGACATCTACCATGTCCTCAGTACTCACTCTTGTTATTGCTACCACCATCAGAATTCCCCACGTGCTCCTCATGCTGTGTCTCTAGTTCCAATTCCAATTCAGAAACAGTGGTTAAGGGACATGCATTGACACCCCAGCTGCAGGGGAGGGTGGGAAAATATTTATCTGGCATTTTTAGTTTCAACAATGGAAGGTGATCAAGGCTATCCGTTCCAAGGCAAATACGGGAAAACATAAAGGATAAACATGCAATACAAAATTATATATATATATATATATATATATATATATATATGTATGTGTGTACATATATACATATACATATATATACGTATACACACACACACACACACACACCATTTCTTATTCATTTCTAAGGTTCTTGAACCTTTAAGACTCATCTGTTGGACTGCTGGACTGCTAGAGAAGAAATAGGTCCTGGTGGCTGTGGTTGTCATCATTTGAGAAAATGAATCTTGCTATGCAATATAAAGCCTACAGATAATTAGTTCTAATTTCCTAAATAAAATATTTAGAATTATTTATACATCAAGTTGAATTCTAGATGAGGACAGTGGGTATGGCTATGTGTTTAAAATGAATTTATATATTGGGGCGCCTGGGTGGCGCAGTCGGTTAAGCGTCCGACTTCAGCCAGGTCGTGATCTCACGGTCCGTGAGTTCGAGCCCCGCGTCGGGCTCTGGGCTGATGGCTCAGAGCCTGGAGCCTGTTTCCGATTCTGTGTCTCCCTCTCTCTCTGCCACTCCCCCGTTCATGCTCTGTCTCTCTCTGTCCCAAAAAATAAATAAACGTTGAAAAAAAATTAAAAATAAATAAATAAAAATAAAATGAATTTATATAAATAACCTCTTAGGAGTTTTATGTCCATAAAATTCTTAAATTATCATCATGCTAATGAAAGGAAGTTTTTATTATTACCCATATAACCATAATATTAATCAGGGCCCCTTGTGCCCCAGCCAGCTTTGAGTCCTTAGCTGTTAGAACCTTAGCTTGTTAGTCCTTAGTTAGTTAAAGCCTCCTCTCCTATTCTTCCTTCTCTCAGATTCTCATATCCCCTAGATTGTCCGGAGTAGTACTGTCCAATAAAGTAGCCACTAGCCATATCCAGCTATTTACATTTAAATTAATTGAAATGAAATGAAATTTAAAGTTCTGCAGTCAAACTAGCCATTTCAAATATTCAACAGTCACATGTAGCCAATGGCTACCTCATATAATGGACATTTCAGATACAGAACAATTCCATAACTGCAGAAAATTCTATTGGACAATATTGCTTCAGGGCCTCTACCTCAATAAACCACAGGTCTCTTTGTGAGGCCCACCCAAGTCGCTATCTGCACCCCCAAACTTCCTCAGCTCTTTGAAATGAAGTGGCAGACACTCTGTTTCAACCTCTTTTTTTTTTCCTTTTCTTCTACTTTAGATCACCTCCTTTTCTACCTTTTTATTTCTACTTTTATATTACAAACAGATCCAGGGATTGAGCTGACAAAGACAGAAAGCCAACAGAAATGTAAGCAGGAAGTCAGGCAGGAAATATTTACATGTTAAAATGTCTTTTCTCAATCACATCTATGTAACAATTACTATCATTTACTAAATGGCTTTTGAAGCACTCATCACTTCTAATGCTCCTAATAACCCTTGGGAAATAAAGGTACTTCAATTTCATTTGAAAAACAAAAATCAGGGAGAATCAGATGTAGATACATTATTTCCTAACTATAAAAGCCCACGTTCTCTCTGCTCCACCTCACTGAAAAGCAGTTATCTCTCTGAAGATATAAAGATGGGCAATCCTATGGCAACACAAGGAGACAACGGTACAATTCCCAAAGATCTCCCTTAGATAGGTTAAATGAAAAGCCTCTGCCACAAACATATTTTTGAATAAACTCTCTGAGGAAAGAAAAACCTACTTGATCATGTCCCAACAGTCTGAACATACGCATTTTAAAGATTCACAATTCATTATAAAAATGACTAAAAAGTGCTTTCCATTTTGGACTTCAACAACACTTTCCAACTCTTCTAGTTTGGTCTTAAAAATAAGTACAAAATGTATAATCAAATAAGCAGATGGAAAAATGCCAGTTTCATCCTCATTACTGACAGTCTATGCAAAACCATATGATTTTAATCTTCCCACTTGATTTACCTCATGTTTTAAAAATTCATCCAGCCAGTGAGGAATAAATGCAAAACAAGTATACTGTTACTTTCTAAGCTTGCCAGAAATTCAAATGTACACATTACCAGTTTTCTATAAAAATCAAGGTAAGGAATATTTTAATTCCACAAGCAAAAGCAGAAATGCACTTATTTCCCCTCAAAAATCATGTTAAGAAAAAATATTTTCCTCTTCTGGAATTTAAGGAGAACTTGGTTTAGAAAAATAAAACAGAAGAGAAAAGGGGAAGATGGACCTTGATCATTTCCCTATTTTCCTTTTCCCAGTTCATTAGTACATTTTGCCAACAATAAAATTAGTTTTTTAGAGCATAGATTGGACCAAGTTCTAGCCCAGTATGTTGGTATTTATCTCTTACTGGCTTAGGAAGTGGATGTGTATCTCCAGACAGATTTTAACACATATTATTTAATCAAGGAATACAACTATTTCACATGTAAGGTGAATTTGGGGAATTATACACACTGGTGTCTGGGAGTTCTTTATAAGCACCATATGTGGTTTCAAATATTAATACGAACTGCTGAATGGAGATAATATGCTATCTTGTTGAGTGAAGAAAGTGTAGGTTACATTTTACTGAATTTTGATAGACTAAATATTGAATTTATCCCACTACTAAATATGATTATCACAAAGCCAAGATAAAAAAGACTTTAAACAGGGAGAAGAGACCACCACAGCTACTTCCATGGTGGACCTAAGCCTCATCTCAGCTATAGTTGCATCTGTAGCCCGTCTTTTCACAGCCAATTCTATTTTCTAACCTAAGAACCTGAAATGGTTTCCAACTCTACTGCCTTGGTTTTGCCCTTGGTAAAGGATTAAATCCTCAGGATTTGGGAACAAGCTTCCTAATTAGTTTACAAACGACAGAAATGGTTCTAATAGTATTCTAGAATTAGCAGTAATAGGATATCAACAAACTGAACGTCTTTTCACTCAATTTACCTCCATCTCTTTTCCAAGTCCACCTAAATGTCACCTCCTCTCTTCCCTGACATCTACAGAGTAGCCTCTCCTTCCCTTTTATCTGCCACTACCACATATACCAAGTCTGATTAAAAAAAAAGGGGGGGGGGGGAGTTTATTCCAAGGCAACAGCATAGGAATTGACCAGAAGTATAGAGATTCATGACTAAGCAAAGTCAAACAAAGCAACCAAGTCAGCCAAAGGGGTCAACAATTTCACCAGCAATTTCAACCCTTGAGTCACATTCTGGAAGACAGTTCAGTGGGCATGCTCTGGTTCCCGATATCACTCCTTGGTTAGGAAAATGCATAGCACATTGATTTATAGACCCCTTAGACTGTGAGGAAAAGATAATTCCAAAACCAGAATCAAGCACTGAAACAAGGGGAATGTAAATAGGCAAATGTCCATGGCACCATTCATTTGACAATTCATCAGGTTCTGCCTACCAATACTCTCTGGTTTTCATCCACAAATGTTATTTAAGTTCCATTTTATTATGTAACTAGTGATGGATTTACTTACATTTCATCTTTCCTACTAAATTGTTAGTACCTCAAAGGCAAAGACATGTTCTTAAATCACGTACAGTGCCTTGTACAAAGTAAGTAGTAAATAATATTTTATTGATTTAAGACAAGAAGTTATAATTTCTTAAAGGTTTTTTGTAACATCACAGTATAATAACTTTTGAGGTTTTTCCATCATTTATTTTGAAGTACTCTTAAAAATCCAGGTTCTTAATATTTGCAGCTGTTTTAGCTTTCAAAAATATTTGGTATTTCCTTGGCAAGAGAAGCTGCTGGAATATTTGCTGAGTACTGGAAGAATGTGTCAACAAATGAGAAGCTTAGCATTCACATAAGGGCTTATTTAAATCTTAAATGTTTACTTCACACTCTAAAGATATCAGTTATTGCAAAGCAATGAAACTGTGCCCACCATACCACAGGATCTGAGCTCCAAGAGTCAAATTATCTCTGACCACTTTTGACTGACTCTCTAATGAACAACTGCAAATAAGACCATAATTCTAACCATCCACAGTGAACAAAAGGCTCTGTACAAGTGGTTATGAAACAGAACTCCAAAGGCAAGTTTCCTACAGCTGTCCTATATAGACAAACACTGGCCTGTGATGGAAATGTGATGCCTGCCTTTCCGCTAACTGGCTATTTCATCCAGGAAATTATTTTCTCCTTTTCCTCTTTCATTTCCTCTCCTGTGAAACAAAGATCCTAGATCAGGACATCTGATGGTCCCTCCAGACTGCTGTTCTCTGAATCTGTTTCTAGGCCTTTAATTTTCAAATAAGCCCAAAAGCATATTTTACACTTAATAATTACAATGGCTAACATTTACTGATTCACACTATGAACTAGGCTGAAAGTCTTACATAGCTGTTCTTGTTCTTTACCACAATCTTAACAAGTAGCTATTAATTATCTCCATTGTATACGTGAGAAAACTTAGGTTTCTACTAAGTGGTAGCATACCTAAGGTCACAAAATAAAAAACTTTTAGGATCAGGATTCATATCCAATTCCATCTCACCGCAGAGCTTCACCTATTATTAATTGCTATAATATGCAGCCTTGCAAATGCCCACTGTCTTCACACATTAAGCCATGTGACAGTATCTACCTAAGCTACTAACCAGAGGTATTGTTTCAAAGCACTGAGCATAGGTCAGTCAAATATCCACAAGCATTTTAACACCAGAATATGAATCTTTTTTTTCTTTTGCCATAGGACTACATAATCATTTCCCCTTGCTAACTCCTTCATTCATCAACACAATGTTCAAATGGCTGCACTGTGGAAGATAAATAGGTGAGGAACTATCACAAAGACCACCATCATCCATGAAATGTCTATTTCTATGGGTTGTATCTATCTAAAGTGAGACAGAAGACTTCAATCTCAATTGCTTAAAAGCAGTGGTTGGGAACACAATCTGAACATAATAAAGAGCTTATAAGAAAAACCGACAACCAACATCATACTCAATGGTGAAAAACTGAGAGCTTCTCCCCTGAGGTCAGGAACAAGACCAGAATGTCCACCATCACCACTTTATTCAACACGGTACTGGAAGTACTACCCACAGCAATCAGGCTATAAAAAAAGAAATAAAGGGCATCCAAACTGGTAAGGAAGAGGTAAAACTCTTCCTATTTGCATATGGCATGATACTATATATAGAAAACCCTAAAGACTCTACCAAAAATAACTAGTAGAACTGATAAATGAATTCATTAAAGAATGCAAAATCAATGTACAGAAATCTGTTGCATTGCTATACACTAATAATGAAGCAGCAGAAACTGAAATTAAGAAAAAATCCCATTTATAATTGCACCAAAAATAATATCTAGGAATAAATGTGACCAAATAGGTGAAAGACCTATACTTTGAAAACTATAAAACACTGGGTGAAAGAAATTCAAGACAATGCAAAGAAATGGAAAGACATTCCATGTTCAGGGAGCAGAAAAAGAAATATTGCTAAAATGTCTATATTACCCAAAGCAATCTATACATTTAATGTTATCCCTATCAAAAACCAATAGAATTTTCACAGAACTAGAACAAATAATCCTAAAATCTGTATAAAAACAAAACAGACCTCAAATAGCCAAACCAATCTTGAAGAAGAAAAACAAAACTGGAGGTATCACAATTCCAGATTTCAAGTTACATTACAAAGTGGTAGGGGTGCCTGGGTGGCTCAGTCGGTTAAGCATCCAATTTCAGCTCAGGTCATGATCTCACAGTGCATGGGTTTGAGCCCCACATCGGGCACTGTACTGACAGCTCAGAGCCTGGAGCCTGCTTTGGATTCTGTGTCTCCTTCTCTCTCTGCATCTCCCCTGCTCACTCTCTCTCTCTCGCGCTCTCTCAAAAATACACATTAAAAAAAAGTACTAATTAAAATAGTATAAGGTACTGGCCTACAAATGAATGCACAGATCAACAGAATAGGACAGAAAGCCCAGGAATAAACCCACAATTATATGTCAATTAATCTTTGACCAAAAGAGAAAAGAATATGCAATGGGAAAAAGACAGTTTCTTCCACAAGTGGTATTGGGAAAACTGGACAGCCACATACACAACAATGAACCTGGGCCATTTTCTTTCACCATATACAAAAATAGACTCAAAATGGATTAAAGACCTAAATGTGAGACCCAAAAACATAAAAATCACTGAATAATCTCTTATGTCAGCCATAGAAATATTTTTTCTATATGTGTCTCTTAAGGCAAGGGGGAAAAAGCAAAAATAAACTATTAGTATTTCCTCAAAATAAAAAGCTTCTGCACAGCAAAGCAAACTACCAACAAAACTAAAAGGTAACCAACTGTATGGGAAAGGTATGTGCAAATGACATAGCTGATAAAGGATTACATCCAAAATATATAAAGAACTGACACAAAACAAATAATCCAACTAAAAATTGGGCAGAAGATATGAACAGACATTTCTCCAGGGAAGACATAAAGATGGCCAACAGACACATGAAAAGATGCTCAATATGACTCATCATCAGGTAAATGCAAACGAAACCCTCAATGATATATCATCTCACACCTTTCAGAATGGCTAAAATCAAGGGCGTCTGGGTGGCTCAGTCAATTAAATGTCCAACTTTGGCTCAGGTCATGATCTTGTGGTTTGGGGGTTCTGTGTCATCTTGCTAACAGCTTGGAGTCTGGAGCCTGCTTTGGATTCTGTGTCTCCCTCTTTCTGCCCCTTTCCCACTCATTCTCTCTCTCATCCCTCTCTCAAAAATAAATAAACTTAAAAAATAATAATGGCTAAAAACAAAAACACAGGAAACAAGTGTTGGTGAGGATAAGGAGAAAAAGGAATCCTTGCGGGAATGCAAACTGGTACAGCCATTGTGGAAAGCAGTAAGGAAATTCCTCAAAATATTAAAAATAGAACTATCCTGCAATCTAGGAATTAGACTACTGGGTATTTACCCAAAAAATCCAAAAACACTAATTCAAAGAGGTAAGTGCACCCCCATGTTTATTGCAGAATTATTCACAAAAGCGAAGGTATGGAAGCAGCCCTAGTATCCATCAATTGATAAATGGATAAAGATGTGGTGTGGAAAGGAGTTAAGATGGCAGAGCAGCATGGTGACCCTGATGTCATATCATCCCTGAAACATTACTAGATCAGCACCAAACCATTTGAACACCTAGGAAACTGATGTGAAGATTAATGCAACAGTCTGCATAACTTGAGCCACAGAACTCAGCAGATACACAGTGCAGAGAGGTGATTGGGGAAGAGAAAAATCACATGGGGTAGGGAGTCATTTTCACGAAGAGAGGACAAAGAAAGGGGGAGAGTGCAGCACAACAGGATCATGCAAGAAAAGCACTCCTCCCAAAAGTAACTGGAGAGAAAGAGTGAAAACACTTGCAGGGGACTGAATAAGAAGTCTGTTCCCCAAAACCATTGACAGGGAGAAAGGAAAGGGTTTCTACCACCAAGATTCTATAAACAGTGGAGCACAGATTCTGAACTTTCAGAGCCTGGTGGTGCTCTGATGAAGAAATAGAGAGAATCCCCAGGAGCAGACAGCATGGTCTGAGGGCTCTGTGTACCACATGGGAAGAAACAGTTCCCCTACTTGGAGTGCATTTGGTAGAGGCCATAGGGCCTCCCCGCTGGCAAAGGTCCCAACCAATCCCGGAGAGCAGCCATGTTTGCTGGTATTGGGACAAAAACACCAGAGTGCAGTAAAAGCTAGAGCCAGCTATGTGTTGTGATTTGACATAATATCAGGACCTCTGCCACTATGCAATCACATGAACGCTTTTTGGGAAAAGCCAGCACCCAGCCATTGCTCATTGAGACCCTCCCCCAGAGAGTCAGTGCAGATCCAAGCTGGGGGGGGGGGGGGGGTGGGGGGGGGGAGGGTGGCGGGGGAGGGGAACTCTGAAGTGTGGTGTTTTGATATACAATCCGACCTGAGATAAAACTCTGGAGGGAGGTACAACCTGGCAGACAGACAGCTTGGACATGAACAGGGTAGAGGAGGAGTGGACAGAAGCCTGAGACAAAGGAGGGGTGCTTGATGGCAGGTTGGTGAGAACACGAAGTTCCTGCGCTAGAGACTAGGGAGTTGGGTGAAGCCATTTCCATCTCTTCCTCCCACACACATGTGCATGTGCACACTGATACACCCCAGTAAGCTAAGCAGTGCCATCTAGTGGAGAACAGAGCCGTGACACCAAGCTCCACCCAACTGTGCCTGCCAACCACATCCTTAGAAGACCAGCACAAGTCACTCCACCTGCTTAGTATAAGGACTACAGAGTGCTTTATAGTTTCAGTTCTAGGGGAAACTGGATGTAACTTCATTCAGGTTCCATTCTGTTTGCTGGTTCATTTATTTGTTAGTTTTCTTTGCTTCTGTTTTTGCTTAAATTATTTTCTTTTTTTTCTTTTCTTTCTCTTTCTTGGATACAAAAACAGAACATTTTATTTCTATTTTTTTTAATTATTTTTTATTTTTTTAATTTTTTTATTCCATTTTGTTTTATTTATTCTGTTTTATTATATAATTTTTTTTAATTTTTAAATTTTTTCTTACCCTTTTTTTCTTTCCCTTCCCTTTTTTCCCTATTCTATCAAGCTTCTTTCAACCAGCAGACTGAAACACACCTAGGATCTAGCCTCCTTTATTTTCTTTTTTGTTTTCTTTTCAATTTTTTAATTTTTTAAATTTTATTAATTTCTTTTCTTCCTCCAAAATGACAAAACGAGGAATTTACCCAAAAGAAAGAATGGGGAGAAATGATAGACAGGAACTTAATCAACACAGATATAAGTAATAGGTCTGACCACGACATGGTCATATTTATGACCACAATAATGAAAATACTAGCTGGGGTTTGAAAAAGCATACATGGCACCAGAGAATCTCTTTCTGTGGAGATGAAAGCAATAAAATCTAGTCAGGATGAAATTAAAAATGCTATAACTGAAATGCAATCTCAAATGGATGCCATGATGGCAAGGATGGATGAAGAAGAACAGCAAATCAGCAATATGGAAGATAAAAATATGGAGAATAAAGCAGAAAAAAAGAGGAAAACAAAGGCAAAAGGTCACAATACAAGACTTGGAGAACTCAGTGACTTATTAAAAAGGAATAACATCCAAATCATAGGAGTCCCAGAGGATGAAGAGAAAGACAAAGGGGCAGAAGGTTTATGTGAACAAATTGTGACAGAAAACTTTCCTAATCTTGGGAAGGACACAGACATCAAAATCCAAGAAGCACAGAGAACTTCCATTAGATTCAACAAAAACCAACCACCACCAAGGCAAATACACAAAATATTCATATTCACAAAATACCAGACAAGGAAGGGATTATGAAAGCAGCATGGGAAAAGGAGTCCCTAACCTATAAGGGAAGACAGATCAGGTTCACAGAAGACCTATCCACAGAAACTTGGCAGACCAGAAAGGAGTAGCAGAATATATTCAACATGCTGAATCAGAAGAGTATGCATCCAAAGAATTCTTTATCCAGCAAGGCAGCTATTCAAAGTAGAAGGAGAAATAAAGAATTTCCCAAACAAAAACTAAAGAAGTTCATGACCACTAACCTAGCCCTGCAAGAAATTTTAAGGGGGACTCTTTCAGTGGAGAAAAGACAAAACTAAAAAGAACAAAAACAACAAATACTAGAAAGGACCAGAGAACATCACCAGAAACACCAACTCTACAGGCAATAAATACAATGGCACTAAATTCATATCTTTCAGTACTCACTCTAAATGTAAGTGGATTAATGCTCCCATCAAAGACATAGGGTATCAGAATGGATAAAATAGTAAGACCCTTCTCTATGCTGCTTATAAGAGACTCATGTGAGACCTAAATACACCTGCGGATTGAAAGTAAGGGGATGGAAAACCATCTATTATGCTAATGGTCATCAAAAGAAAGCTGGAGTAGCCATACTTATATCAGACAAACTAGATTTTAAAGTAAAGACTATAAGAAGAGATGAAGAAGCACATTATATCATAATTAAGGAGTCTATCTACCAGGAAGATCTAACAATTCTAAATGTTTATGCTCCCTACAGAGAACACCCAAATATATAAATCAATTAATCACAAACATAAAGAAACTCACTGATAATAATACCATAATAGAGGACTTCAAGACCCCACTTACAACAACAGACAGACCATCTAAGCAGAAAATCAACAAGGAAACAATGGCTTTGAATGACACACTGGACCAGATGGACTTAACAGATATATTCAGAACATTTCATCCTAAAGCAGCAGGATATACATTTTTCTCCAGTGCACATGGAACATTCTCCAGAATAGACCATATACTGGGACACAAATCATCCCTAAGTAAGTACAAAAAGACTGAGATCATACCATGCATATTTTCAGATGACAATGCTATGAAACTCGAAATCAACCACAAGAAAAAATTTGGAAAGACCATAAACACTTGAAACATTAAAGAACATCCTATTAAAGAATGAATGGAGGGGAGCCTGGGTGGCTCAGTCAGTTAACCGTCTAACTTCAGCTCAAGTCATAATCTCACAGTCTGTGAGTTCGAGCCCCAAGATGGGCTCTGTGCTGACAGCTCAGAGCCTGGAGCCTGCTTTGGATTCTGTGTCTCCCTCTCTCTCTGCCCCTCCCCCACTCATGCTTTGTCTCTCTCAAAAATAAACATTAAAAAAATTTTTTTTAATGAACGAATGGGTTAATGTGGGGGACAAGCTTAGGAATGCCCCAGGCTTACACTAAGGGGTTGACAAGGCATAAAGAAACACAAAGTCATAAAATGCTCACACCAAAGTATGGGTAAACCAGACTGGCACCTCGAGAATAGGGAGGCGCAAGGGTGCCAGGAATAGGAAGGTACAAAGACACCCCAAAGTAGAGACGGGTGCAGAACCCCCAAAATAGAGAGGGAGAGGGAAAGGCCTAAAATAGGAATGGCAAAAGTTGTCCAATACATAGGTGTATGAAATAAACAAGATTAGATGTTCAGGGTGGAAGCACCCCCAATTTAGCACTATAGCAGAAAAGCTGCTTTCACAGGAGGATAGGGCCAGGTTAGGTAAATTGGTGAATTGGACTATGGAGCGCTGCACTGCAGGCAAAGCAGCCCAGAACGGAGATGGTTAAGAAAAGAAAAGGTGCCCTGTCAACCCTGAGGTTACTCCCCCTATCTGTCTCATCCCCTAGGCTAGCTAAGATAAACAGAGGTGCTACCTCATGTCTGATGTAAACAATCTTCCTCCCAACTGCCCGCAGCCCGGATTTTGTTTTGTATTAACCCAAACCCCTAACCACAAATATCCTCAAGACCTCCTTTCCTTCACATCCACAAGTTAATGTTCACAGATTCATTGTCCCTTTGTACACATCCATCGCCATGTTTGTAAGCCTTCTGATCCTAATAAAAATGGGGCAAGGACCCTTATTTGGGGCTCTTGTCTTTTCTCAGACATTAGCCATCTCTCGCTTTCAATCCTGCATCCCACTCTTTTGCTAGACAAGAGAGAACTTTAGACCCAGAGTCTACAACAGGTTAACCAGGAAATTAAAAAGTACATGGAAGCTTGGTGCTCCTGGGTGGCTCAGTCGGTTGAGCATCTGACTTTGGTTCAGGTCATGGTCTTGCGGTCTGTGGGTTCGAGCCCCAGGTCGGGCTCTGTGCTGACAACTCAGAGCCTGGAGCTTGTGTCAGATACTGTGTCTCCCTCTCTCTCTGCCTCTCCCTGGCTCATGCTCTGTCTCTGTCAAAAATAAATAAACATTAAAAAAATTTTTTTTAAAAAAAGTACATGGAAGCCAATGAAAATGAAAACACGACGGTCCAAAACCTCTGGGATGCAGCAAAAGTGGTCATAAGAGGGAAGTATATAGCAATCCAGGCCTTCCTAAAGAAGGAAGAAAAGTCTCAAATACACAAGCTTACCAGCAAATAAAGCACAAAACCAGTAGAAGAATGGAAATAATAAAGATTAGGGCAGAAATCACTGATACGGAAATAAAAAAATTAAAAAAAAAAAAAAACAGTAGGACAGATCAACAAAACTAGGAGCTGGTTCTTTGAAAGAATTGACAAAATCAATAAGCCCCTAGCCAGACTGATCAAAAAGAAAAGGAAAAGGACCCAAATGAATAAAATCATGAATGAAAGAGGGGAAATCACAACCAACACCACAGAAACAAAAATAATAAAAGAATATTGTGAGCAATTATATGCCAAAAAATTAGGCAGTCTGGAAGAAATGGACAAATTCCTAGAACATATGAACTACCAAAACTGAAACAGGAAGAAATAGAAAAATTGAACAGACCCATAACCAGTAAGGAAACTGAATCAGTCATCAAAAATCTCCCAACAAACAAGAATCCAGGGCTGGATGGCTTTCCAGGGGAATTCTACCAAACATTTAAATAAGAGTTAACACCTATTCTTTTGAAGTTGTTCCAAAAAAATAGAAATGGAAGGAAAACTTCCAAACTCATTCTACAACCCCAGCATTACCTTGATTCCAAAAACCAAAGACCCGAGTAAAAAGGAGAACTACAGACCAAATTCTCTGATTAATATGGATGCCAAAATTCTCAATAAGATACTAGTAAACCAGACCCTACAATACATTAAAAGAATTATTCACCATGATCAAGTGGGATTTATCCCTAGGATGTGGACTGGTTCAATATCTGCAAATCAATCAATGTGAGACATCACACTAATAAAAGAAAGGATAATAACCACATGATCCTCTCAGTAAATACAAAAAAAAAAATCTTTGACAAAATACAGCATGCTTTCTTGATAAAAACCCTCAAGAAAGTAGGGATAGAAGGAACTCACCTCAAGATCATAAAGGCTACATACAAAAGACCCACCTCTACACTTTCTTACACCATTCACAAAAATCAACTCAAAATGGATAAAGGACCTGAATGTGAGACAGGAAACCATCAAAACCCTAGAGGAGAAAGTAGGAAAAAAAACCTCTCTGACCTCAGCCACAGCAATTTCTTACTTGACACATCCCCAAAGGCAAGAGAATTAAAAGCAAAAATGAACTATTGGGACCTCATGAAGATAAAAAGCTGCATCGCAAAGGAAACAATCAACAAAACTAAAAGGCAACCGATGGAATGGGAAAAGATATTTGCAAATGACATATCGGAAAAAGGGCTAGTATCTAAAATCTATAAAGAACAAACCAAACTCCACACACAAAAAACAAATAATCCAGTGAAGAAATGGGCAGAAAACATGAATAGACACTTCTCTAAAGAAGACATCCAGATGGCCAACAGGTATATAAAAAGATGCTCAACGTCACTCCTCATCAGGGAAATACAAATCAAAACCACACTGAGGTATTACCTCATGCCAGTCAGAGTGGCTAAAATAAACAAATCAGGAGGCTATAGATGCTGGAGAGGATGTGGAGAAACAGGAACCCCCTTGCACTGTTGGTGGGAATGCAAACTGGTGCAGCCACTCTGGAAAACAGTGTGGAGGTTCCTCAAAAAATTAAAAATTGATCTACCCTATGACCCAGCAATAGCACTGCTAGGAATTTACCCAAGGGATACAGGAGTGCTGATGCATAGGGGCACTTGTACCCCAATGTTTATAGCAGCACTTTTAACAATAGCCAAATTATGGAAAGAGCCTAAATGTCCATCAACTGATGAACGGATAAAGAAACTGTGGTTTATATACACAATGAAATACTACTTGGCAATGAGAAAGAATGAAACATGGCCTTTTGTAGCAACATGGATGGAACTAGAGAGTGTTATGCTAAATGAAATAAGTCATACAGAGAAAGACAGATACCATATGTTTTCACTCTTATGTGGATCCTGAGAAACTTAACACAAGACCACAGGGGAGGGGAAGGAAAAAAAAATTTAGAGAGGGAGGGAGCCAAACTATAAGAGACTCTTAAAAACTGAGAATAAACTGAGGGTTGATGGGGGGTGGGAGGGAGGGGAAAGTGGGTAATGGGCATTGAGGAGGGCACCTGTTGGAATGAGCACTGGGTGTTGTATGGAAACCAATTTGACAATAAATTTCATGTTAAAAAAAAAAAAAATGAAAGACCCACCTCTAATATCATCCTCAATGGGGAAAAACAGAGCTTTTCCCCTGAGGTCAGGAACACAACAGAGATGTCCACTCTCACCACTGTTATTCAACATAGTGTTGGAAGTCCTAGCCTCAGTAAACAGACAACACAAAGAAATGAAAGGCATCCACATCAGCAAGGAGGAAGTCAAACTTTCATTCTTTGCAGATGACATGATACTTTATGTGGAAAACCTAAAAGACTCCACCAGAACACTACTAGAACTGATACATGAATTCAGCAAAGTTGCAGGATATAAAATCAATGTACAGAACTCAGTTGCTTTTCTATACACCAATAATGAAGCAACAGAAAGAGAAATCAAGGAATCAATCCCATTTACAATTGCACCAAAAACCATAAAATACCTAGGAATAAATCTAACCAAAGAGGTGAAAAATCTATATAGTGAGAACTATAGAAAGCTTATGAAAGAAATTGAAGAAGACACAAAAAAAAAATGGAAAAAGATTCCATGTTCCTGGATAGGAAGAATGAACATTGTTAAAATGTCGGTACTACTCAAAGCAATCTACATATTCAATGCAATCCCTATCAACATAACACCAGCATTCTTCACAGAGCTAGAACAAACAATTCTAAAATTTGTATGGAACCAGAAAAGACCCCAAATAGCCAAAGCAATCTTGAAAAAGAAAACCAAATCTGGAGGCTTCACAATTCCAAACTTCAAGCTGTATTTCAAAGCTGTAATCATCAAGACAGTATGATACTGACAAATGCAGACACATAGATCAACGTAACAGAAGAGAGAACCCAGAAATGGACCCACAAACATATGACCAACTAATCTTTGACAAAGCAGGAAAGAATATCCAGTGGAAAGAAGACAATCTCTTCAGCAAATGGTGGTGGAAAAACTGAACAGTGACATGCAGAAGAATGGACCTGGACCATTTCTTACACCATATACAAAAATAACTCAAAGTGGAGGAAGACCTAAACATAAGACAGTAAGCCATCAAAATTCTAGGGGAGAAAACAGGCAACAACCTCTTTGACCTCAGCCACAGCAACTTCTTACTTGTCTCCAGAGACAAGGGAAATAAAAGCAAAAATGAACTACTAGGACCTCATCAAGATAAAAACTTCTGCACAGTGACAGAAACAATCAGCAAAATTAAAAATGCAACTGACAGAACAGGAGAAGACATTTGCAAATAACATATCAGATAAAGAGTTAGTATCCAAAATCTACAAAGAACTTATCAAACTTAACTCCCAAAAACAAATAATCCAGTGAGAAATGGACAAAAGACATGAATAGACACTTTTCCGAAGAACACATCCAGATGGCTAACACACACATGAAAAGATGCTCAATATCACTCATCATCAAAGAAATATAAATCAAAACCACAATGAGATACCACCTCATACCAGTCAGAATGGCTAAAATGAAAAACTCAGTCAACAACAGACATTGACAAGGATGAGGACAAAGAGTAACCTTCCTAACACTGCGGGTGGGAATGCAAACTGGTACAGCCACTCTGGAAAACAGTATGGAGGTTCCTCAAAAAATTAAAAATAGAACTACTCTACAACCCAGCAATTACACTAAGTATTTCTCCAAAGTATACAAAAATGCTGATTTGAAGGGGCACATGCACCCCAATGTTTATAGCAGCACTATTGACAATAGCCAAAGTATGGAAAGTGCCCTAATGTCCATCGACTGATAAATGGATAAAGATGTGGCGCATACACACACACACACACACACACACACACACACACACACATACACACAATGGAATACTACTCAGCGATTGAAAAGAATGAAATATTGTCATTTGCAACAATGTGGATGGAACTGGAGGGTATTATGCTAAGCGAAAGAAGTCAGAGAAAGATAAATATCATATGATTTCACTCATATGTGGAATTTAAGACACAAAACAGATGAACATAGGGGAAAGGAAGTAAAAATAAGATAAAAACAGAGAGGGAGACCATAAAAGGCTCTTAAATACAGAGAATAAACAGGGTTGCTGGTGGGGTATTGGGCGAGGGAATGGGATAAATGGGTGATGGACATTAAGAAGGGCACTTGGGATGAGCACTGGGTATTATAAGTACTGTGATGAATCACTAAATTATATTTCTGAAATCACTGTTACATTATATGTTAACTACTTGGATTCAAATAAAATGAAATAAAATAAAAAGATGTGGTGGTGGTGGTGCTGCTGGTGGTGTGTGTGTTTAATCGAGTATTATTTAGCCATAAGAAATGAAATCTTGCCATTTGCAACAACATGGGTGGAGCTAGAGAGTATAATGCTAAGGGAAATAAGTCTGTCTGAGAAAGACAAATACCATATGATCTCACTCATATGTGGAATTTAACAAACAAAACAATGAGCAAAGGGAAAATAAGAGAGAGAAACCAAGAAACAGACTTTATAGAGAACAAACAGATGCTTAACAGAGGGGAGCTGGGTGTGGGAGAATGGGGGGAATAGGGGTGAAGATTAAGCAGTAAAATTATTATGATGAAAAAAATAAAGTAAAATAATTCTTAAAAATTAGTGGTTGGTTTCTACAGGTAATGTCTCTGAAAGGGAAGATCAAATCTGTGTTTGATTGTTTTTTAGGCTGAAGCTAGGGCCTTACCTCAAACAAAATTGTACAAAAGTAATTGTCACTCTCATTTTCTCAATTGCTGCCCATAGTTCTCTCATTCAGTAGTGCTTCTTCTCCCTTTTCAGGCTTTCTACCTTTACCCTTACTCTTTTTCAAAACCTATTCTTGAAAGCCATTGATACACATAAACGTCTCAAGGTATTCAAGAATGAAAACAATTAAAAGATATGGGTGCTAAGACCATCTGTGTTAATATGGGTTAATTAAGAATATAGACTAGCTATGTCAACATAAATTAGCTGTTTGTTCCAGGAAACTTTGCCTGGGAAAGATAAAGCTGTAAACCAATTAGGGGCGGAAAAAAGAAAAGGAAAAAAATCTTTACTGTTTGCTTCAGGAAATTCCCACAGATCAATTATCAATGAAAAAATCTGCTCACCTTGGCAAACACTTGCTTATCATACCAAGTTTACTTATCGGGGCTTATTTAAAGACCCTGGATCACGAGATCCATTAATCACAAACTATAATAGCACAAATTTTGCTCAATCCAAATTAATTCCACATCTTGAAAGACCTACCTCAAACCATTTTAGTTCTGACATGAAAGCCCTAAAATTATACCACTTCTGACTCCCTCCTTCTGAGACACTGTTAGGACTGGTAAGAAGATTGATACCTTTCTACACTCAGTTCTAATAAATTTAGTTTTGGGGCACCTGAACAGCTCAGTCAGTTAAGCATCTGACTCTGGATTTTAGCTCAGGTCATGATCTTAGTTTGTTGGTTCGAGCCCCACTTCAGGTTCTGTGCTGGCAGTGCAGAGCCTGCTTGGGATCCTCTCTCTTTCTCTATGCCCATGCTCTTGCTCTCTCTCTCAAAGTAAATAAATAAACCTTAAAAAATTAGCTTTGCTGTATTAATTGGTCAAGTGGTGATTTGGGGAGGAGTCCAACAGCACTACATGTAAGATGACATAACCCATGTTTCTCTAGGTCACAGCAACCTGGGAATAAAAGTTTCAAAAAATAATATTTCTCTGCAAAATATTTAGTGGCTAAGTCACGAACCAAATATACCCATCTAGTCAGAATTGAGGGACCTCAAGTTCTACAAAACTATACACCTATTTCTAGAAGACACAAGGTGTGTCTCAAATTTGATTGTGAACAAATTCTCTCAGTATCCACTCACTTCTGAGGCTTCTGCTGCATTAGAAGTTAAGTGAAGGAAAAGGCGCTGTAACTGGAGCCTCGCTTCTTCTTTGTCTGTAGAAACTACTGGCATTCCCTGAAGTCACTAACTCTGCTTCCCACCACTTAGGTCACCACTGTTTTAGCCTTCTGAAGCTAATCATGAGTCGAAAGCTGGCCAACATCAGTGCTGCTCACATCACTGCCTCCAGAGCTGAAGTTGGGGAAAATCCAAAGTGAGAGATGCTTCAAAAACTAGGAAGGTTATATTGTGTTAGCCATTACCTGCTCTACATATGTATATGAACAATGGGAGGCTACACATCACCATCACTGGTGACCATTTGGACAATCAGGGAAATAAGCAGAATGCAAAGAATCAAAATAATCTTTTATTCATTGATTCCATCTCTCATACATACAACAAATATTTGAGTGTCTCTTGTGACAAAAAAGGAATTCATTAAGCGTCTTAAAGTATTGATATCCATCCAGTTTTGTCATCCATTCCATTCAGCATTCACTCCATATTAACTGAGCACATTCTATGTGTCACAGGCAGTGCAGCAATGAGGATAAAATGGAAAAAAGAAAAGAAAGAAAAAAGTCCTCATCAAGCATAAATGTGAAATGGGGAAATAGATAATGAAACAACTGGAATCCAGAATGACAAACACAGTGTAGGAGAAGTAGATGGTGGTACAAGAGCAGAAAAAGGACCTCACAGCCAAAGATGCACACAAGTTGAAAGTGAGGGGATGGAAAAACATTCGCAATACAAACAAAAGTGAAAACAAAACAAACCAAAACAGGGAAGCAACACTTATATCAGACAAAATAGACTTTAAAACAAAGACAGTAACAAGAGCAAAGAAGGGCATTACATAATGATAAAGGGATCAACCCAACAAGAGGATATAACAATGGTAAATATTTTTGCAGCCAATACTAGAGCATCTAAATATACAAAGCAAATATTGGCAAACACAAAGAGAGAAATTGATGGTAATGCAATAATAATGTGGGAATTTAACATTCCACTTACATCAACAGAGAGATCATCCAGACAGAAAATCAATAAGGAAACAATGTCTTTGAATGACACTTTGCACCAGATGAACATAACAGTATATACAAAACATTCCATCCAAAAACAACAGAATACACATTTTTCTCAAGCACATAGAATATTCTCCAAACCGATCACATATTAGGCCATACAATAAGCCTCAATAAATTTAAGAAAGTTGAAATCATACCATGCGTCTTTTCTGATCACAATGGTATGAAATTGGAAATCAATTACAAGAAATAAAACTGGAAAAAACACAAACACTTGGAGACTAAACAACATGATACTAAAAACCTCATGGCAATCAGAGCAATCAGAGAAGAACTCAAAAAAATACATGGAAACAAATAAAAATGAAAACACAATGGCCAAAATCTTTGGGACGCAGTAAAAGCAGTTCTAACAGGGAAGCGTATAGCAATACAGACTACTTCAAGAAACAAGAAAAGACAACAACAACAACAACAACAACAACAACAACAACAGTCTAACTTTATGCTTAAAGGAACTAGAAAAAGAAGAACAAAATTCCCAAAGTGAGTAGAAGAAAGGAAATAATAAAGATCAGAGCAGAAATAAATAGCATGAAGACAAAAAAGGAAAAAAAAAAAAAGGAAAAAAAATCAATGAAACCAAGAGCTGTTTCTTTGAGAATATAAACAAAATTGACAAACCCTTAGCCAGACTCATCAAGAAAAAGAGAAAGGACCCAAATAAAGCCAGAAATGAGAGAGTGGAGAAATAACAACTGACACCATAGAAATACAAAAGATTATAAAAGAATACCAGGAAAAATTATATGCCAACAAATTGGACAACCTAGAAGAAATGAATAAATGCCTAGAAACATACAATCTTCCAAAACTGGGCACAGAGCCCAACACGAGGCTCAAACCCATGAACCATGAGATCGTGAGTTGAGCCGAAGTCAGACGCTTAACTGACTGAGCCACCCAGGCACCCCTAATTTAATTGTTTGAAAAGAGCAGAAAGAAGGTAAATAAATTCAGATCTTTAAAATCAGAGAAGACTTCCTGGATTAAACGATCTGTGAACGTTCAAAAGCAAAAAAAGAGTATTATGTATTCAAGGAACAACAGTTCAGTGTGGCCAGAGCATATCATGTGAATTAGGAGGATAGGGGATACCTGAAGTTGCATACTGAGGAAGAGACCATCAAAGTCATGTTGAGGAGTTTGGGATTTATTCTCAGGGGAGGAAAGGCTATTGATGGCCTTAACCAGAGGTGTAAATCTATCAGATTTTCAGAGTTATTACCCAGGGAACACTATAGACAATGAATTACAAGGAAGCAAATAGGAGGCAGAAGAACCAACTAAGAAGTTATAGAAATGACTCAAGTAAAAATTAAGGTTTCCTGAATTAGTGTGGTAACAATGATGATAGAAAAAAAGGAATAAGGAAAAAAAAAGATGGGACAGATCTAAAAAATAGAAAGAAACTAGAATTGATAGCCATGGTGATTGACTACAGGGTGAAAGAGATAGAATATCATAATTTCCAACAGATGAGTCAGGTGCTATCACTCCTCAGCTCAAAACTCTGCAATGGCTCTCATATCACTCAAAATGAAAGCTAACATCTTTACAATGGACTGTAAGGTTGACAAAGTCTACACCACACATACCCCCACCAGAGCTCCAATGCCTCAGACTTCACCTCCTATTGCCCTCCTACAAGCTTGCTCTACCTCCTGAAAGTCGACCAATGTTACAGGCACAAGTCAGTAAGACTGTGCATCAATATACATCAAGAAGATGCCAGCATCACTGCACTGGTCAGCATGTCGCACTGGTCAGCATGTCGCAGGGCTTATAGTGATGTAGATACTCAAAATAAAGACAAATATGTTTTAGGGATTCTATTTCAAGTCTTATATAAATAGACAAAGGATTGGCAAATAATCACAGATACTGTTATTTACTCAATTTTTCATCTAGCAAGGGTTAACACTCTCCCCAAATTATAAGTCATCTTATCAAATAAGAGATGGGATAATGGAGAATAATTTATGTTTCATATCAGAGAAAATGCTAGTAAGCTGCAGCTACATTCTTGGTACCTAAATCTGTTTTCCTTTGTATCTTTAACAATTTAGAAAACACGATCAATGCTAAATAGTGTTTTGCAGCCCCAACTAGGAAACAAGTTTTCTTAAACTTTATCATGTGTCAGAATCACCTTGTTAAGCAAGCCTTGTTATTGCTGGTCACCAAACCCAGAATTTCTGACTCAGTAGTCTTGGGTGGGCCCCAATAACTGGCATTTCTAACAAACTTCAGGTAATGTAAATGCTGCTGGTCTAGGGACCACACTTTATTTATTTTTTTTTTCAACGTTTATTTATTTTTGGGACAGAGAGAGACAGAGCATGAACGGGGGAGGGGCAGAGAGAGAGGGAGACACAGAATCGGAAACAGGCTCCAGGCTCTGAGCCATCAGCCCAGAGCCCGATGCGGGGCTCGAACTCACGGACCGCGAGATCGTGACCTGGCTGAAGTCGGACGCTTAACCGACTGTGCCACCCAGGCGCCCCAGGGACCACACTTTAAAAACCATTGTAGGTCACCAAGACTTTCCTGAGCCAGTTTGTGGCCAGTTTGACAATTTCACCTGGAATCTTTATGATTCCCAACTGAAGTTGGTTGAATTAAATATCTAAATATAGAACCAAAAATGGTATAAAAAAAAAAAACCAATTCACATTTGTTTTTAACCTCCCTTTAACTTAATTCTGACATTTTTCCACACTATATAGTCAATACCTTTTTTTTTCAATTTTTTAAAGTGTCTGAGCATTTACATTTATATGATTGAATAAACGTTTATTGCTGAGCAAAGCATTATGTGCATTGTTTCCTTTTATATCATTTTGTTTTCTCTTGAAGTTAGTAATTGCCTCATTTTTAATTTGCTTAGTTTTCTATGACCAATCACTAACATGATAGATCTTTCAAATGCTTAGTGATAGTATTTTCCAAATGATCAAATGCATTGGATGACCAAAGAGTACATTTTTTTTTTTCTGTAGAGACCCCATCCCATGTTCCTGCTCCAATATGACGGGTAGTTACAACCATTATCCTAGAAATTCCTTTGTCATTCTCCTGTGTTGGATCCACTATTTCCTCATACCATGTCTTCCTATTTCTTGATTTACTTTCTTACATTGCTGAAACATATACTCCAGTTGTATCAAAAGAAAGGAGACAGGTGAGGTAAATTTTGTGAGTTGTTGCATACCTAAAATTTTCTGTATTTCTGATTAGCTGGGCACAGTATTCTAAAATACTAATTTTTTTCACTTTAATTTTTGAAGGTTGTGTTCTATTGCTTTCTAACTTCTAGTATTCCTAACGAGAATTCAGATGCTATTCTGATTTTATTCATCCTTTTTATGTGACTTTTGACTTTTCTCTCAAACTTTTAGAATCTTCTTTCATCAAGTATTTTGAACTTTCATATTAATGTGCTTTGGCTGCACTCTGAGTGGGCTATTTCTGTTGTTTCTTTAAAACTCTGATGGGGCGCCTGGGTGGCGCAGTCAGTTAAGCGTCTGACTTCAGCCAGGTCACAATCTCGGGGTCCGTGAGTTTGAGCCCCGCGTCAGGCTCTGGGCTGATGGCTCAGAGCCTGGAGCCTGTTTCCGATTCTGTGTCTCCCTCTCTCTCTGCCCTCCCCTGCTCAAACTCTCTCTCTCAAAAATTAATAAACATTAAAAAAAATTTTTTTTTAAATAATAAAAATAAAACTCTGAGACATTTTCTTAAACTGTTTACTTGATACTTTCTTTTAAGTGTCTAAGGAATGCCTCTTAAGTAGATCTTGGAGGTCTTGTATGAATCCTTTAAATTTCTTGCATATTCTTTCCAATTTCTCAACTCTCTTTTTTAAAAGTTGTTTTTTTTCTATTTTATGTTTAAACCCTTCTATCAAATTTTTATTTTCATTAGGTTTTCTTTTATTTTACATGCTATTTTATTCCTTTTTTATTTTTATTTTAGAGACAGAGAGAGACTGCAAGTGGGGATGAGGGGTAGAGGCAGAGAGAGAGGGAAGTGATGCAGGGCTGGATCCCAGGACCCTGGGATCATGACTTGAGACAAAATAAAGAGTCCATCCCTCAACCGACTGAGCCACCCAGGCGTCCCTGCAATGTTAATTAATTTATTCTAATTGAACATTTGTTATATATTTAATTTCCAGGAGTTCTTCCTTAATCTCCTTCAGAATATTCTTTTGTATCTTTGGGATTATTAAAATAGCTTCTTGGATTTTCTCTGCTGCTTCATGTATTTCTCTTTCATCCAGCTTCTTTTTTTTCCTCATAATTTAATTTCTCTGTTTCATTTGGAAGCTATTTCTCTATGTCGGCAGATCTCAAACATTAACCTACATCAGAATCATCTGAAAAGCTTATTAAAACACAGATTGTAGGGCCCATCCCCAGAGTTTCTGATTCAGTAGGTCTGGAGTAGGACCAAAGAATTTGCATGTCTAATGCGTCCCCAGGGGCTACTGATGCTACTTGTCTAGGAAACAAACTTTTCTTTGGGATGACTGGGGTTGCATACCTTGAAGAGTAAAGATGATTCATGTATATGAAGATTAATCATCTGATCTGGGTTCTCTGCCCAGATTCTTCCTCAGATCCCTGAGGCTATGATTTTAACCAAACCCCAGAATTCAGTGCTTTGTGGATTGGGCTCAGAATCAACTAGATGGTAGTGATCTAATAAAATTTTCAATATATTTCACATCTTGGTAGACAATTGCTGTGCAAATAAAATATAACATACACAATATCACACTACTGTAATTCCACAATTTGTGCTTGTAAAATGGATAATTTTCATAGAAAAGAGCACAGAATAAAATAAGATTCCAGAAAAAGTTCAGAATTTAGGATGTCACTCTGACTTTAGGCACTGTAAAATAAAAGAATGAGTAAATTGAATAATACATCCTGATTATTCCCTATTAGCTACTAAAATCTTCCTAGTGAGTGGAAAACGGAGTTGCACCCTCCTAAGTGGTAATAACAGTGGGTAATCTGGAAATTATGTACTACTAGCAGGAAAAAAAGTCACGAAGTATATACTCTAAAAATATTATCACTTATAGTTTTCTCTTTTCATTGACTCCAATTCTCTTGCAAATCCAGAACTCTGCAAGGTCAAAAATAAGACAAACAGCTCTGTCTAGTGGCAAATTTGATCACTGCAGCCAAAGTGGAGAATAGTACTCAAGTCAGACTCTAAAAATCTGTCTAAAACTTGCAAACAACCTTGACAAGAGGTGGCTCTTTTACCCCTGCTAAGGAGACACAATGGTTAAACACCTAAACCCATCAGTCATGTCATCACCGTTTAGGATTCTGTCAGCAGTTAAGAAAGAGGGGTGCAAAACACAGCTCAGTAATTTAATTTACAATGAAAATAGTTTTACTGGTGACATTGCGCTTTTTAGATAACTTTGTCCAAAACATAAGTTCACATCTTAGCCTGCTCTTATCTTCATTCTCCTTTCTTTTTCCCCTTTTTTCTCCTTTAGTAGAAATCTGGAATTGAACTGTAAGTCAAAATCTTGTCATCATATGGCAGCTCTGAGCTGCCCCATGGCAGCTGAAGTGTCCAACTGTTTCCACAAAGCCCTCCAGAATGCAAATAGAACATCACATGGGAAAAAATAAAGAACAGCAGCTATTTGCTCCTGGTTCCATCACGAAGCATCCAGATAACAGTGATTTTTTTTTTTAATTTTTGTAAGCACTGATGTATCAGGGCAGAAACTACATTCTATACCTTTCTACTTTGAAAAAATAATGTGAAGAACCTTAAAAAAAAAAGAGTAAATAAAATCATAAATTTAAAAAAACAAGTAATAAAGTTAAAAAAAAAAAAAAGGAGATGAGAATCCAATGGTGGACTAAGACTGGGGCCCATGGTATTTCTGGGTATGGGATGGAGAGGATATTTGGTGAATTGAATTGAAATGTATTAAACATGGAGGATGAGAACTTGGTAGCTTTTTAATACACAATAGTTACAAGATTTAAGACTATGTTTATACTCCCAAAGGAAAATGATCAAAGGGTTAAAATATCACATGTGTTTTCTAAAAATATTCAAGAGTGTAATAAATGAAGAAGTCAATTAGAACATTACAATTTAACATATATTCAAGAAAGATTCCAGTGTTAAAAGAATACTTTCAGGAGATAAACGAAACAAAATGCATATTGTTAAAAAAAAAAACTTACATTACCAAAAAATATAAAGAAGTTAAAAAATATCCACAATATACGATTTACAGATAAGTGCTATTAACATTTAGTGTAAATTTTTTAAGGTTTTACTTTTACGGAAAAAGAAGCTATTTGCGTTCTGAGGACAGCAATTATTCTTTTGAATACATTAATATTACGCATATGGGGGAAGACTTATGGTGAATATAAAAAAGAAAAAGCTAGTTGATCCATAGGAAAAGTGGGTATGCCTTTTTTTTATTTAAAATATATTTTTTTAAGTTTCTATTTAAATTCCAGTTAGCATACAGTATAATATTAGCTTCAGGTGTACCATATAGTGATTCAACACTTCCATACAACACCCCATGCTCATCACAAGTGCACTCCTTAATCCCCATTATCTATTTAACCCATCCCCACACACACCTCCCTTCTAAAACAGATTATTTTTTAAATATTTCAAAAGGATGAACTTATGTAGACAATCTAGATTGAGAAGTCAAAAAGGTAAATTTAAAGACCCCCCCAAATGGCAATGATACACGTGTTGTCAAGTGTGACATACTGAGACTGGAAGGTATATATCTCCTATCAAACTTTCTCTCAATGGAAATATTGTAAGTTTTTTAAGTTATGAAATGATGATCATATAAGCAACAAGCCATGAAGTCTAAGAATCTTGACCACGATTTAGCATTTTAATTGAATAAAGCCCATCACAAGGCTAATGTGACACATATGTAATGATGTGCATAATCACTGTGGCATTACACAGCAATTTGGCATAAATGGCAAAGTATTACGTAAATGACTGAAATTAGCATGACTTTCACACAGTCAAATCAAGCATTTCTGGAGTTGGCTGGGGAGAGGGATAACAAAACAGACTAAAAAACTCTGTCTAAATATGAAGTGTCCCTGCCAAAGAACACCAGGCAGCTTAGTCTTTCTCATTCTCTGGTGAAAGCACAGGATTGAGGGGGAAAATTACAAGTAAGGTGGGAAGGGTCCTACAAAGGAGTCAGGGAAGTACAGTTTGTGGCTAGTAGGTACTTTCTCCTGTTTTTCCTCATCCGGGGGTTCCTAGAAAACTCAAGACAATTTGGGCTTCCCTGCCACATAAACACTAGGACCCCCAACCTCCAGAACTCCTCAAAGTTAATTTCCACATTTACTGTTGTCATCCCCATCATCACCACCAAGCAGAGCCCCTATTTAGTCTGAAATACTAGCCATTTCTTCCAGTTAGCAAATAGTCCTGAGATGGTTAAGGAGCACACTACTGGGTGTTCATGCTCAGAGCAGGAGCACAGGGTGTTTGGATTGCTGGGAAGGGGGTTATAAGAGGAAAAAATAAAGACAGCACAGAAATAAGAGGGAGAAAGAATAGACAAATTTTCATCTTCCTCAAAAATTTTCCCAGAGTTAATTCTGTTATTAAGGCCTCAGAAAATAAATTTTTTTTTTTTACATTTGAAGTTAGACTTTAAAATTTGAGATTATAGGAGCACCTGGGTAGCTCAGTCAGTTGAGTGGCAGACTTCAGCTCATGTCATATCTCGTGGTCTGTGAGTTCGAGCCCTGCGTTGGGCTCTGTGCTGACAGCTCAGAGCCTGGAGCCTGCTTCAGTTGCTGTGTCTCTCTCTCTTTCTGCTCCTCCCCCATTTGTGCACGTGCTCTCTCTCAGCCACTCTCTCTCAAAAATAAACATTAAAAAAAATTTTAAGTTGAGATTATGTTTGTATACTAGCACAGTGAGGCTTGGAAAAGTTATGTAACCTCTCTGATCCTCAGTCTCTTTATCTAAAAATAAATAAATAAGAAAAGTATGCCTACCTGATTCACAGAAAAGTTCAAAGAATTAGAGTAGTTAGCAGATATCATGTTTCTCACATGTTTATACCAAAGAGCCTATCTTAGTCATATGTCAGAATACTATACCCCAGGTGGCTTTAAAAAACAAATATCATAGTTTAATTTTACTATTTATACACACTTCATATTCCATTCTTTATGCATGTAGTTTAATGTAAAAATTCACATTTTAAATATTTAGATCAAAGAAAATTTATACTATAATGTTTAACTTCTGATTTAGCCTAGCCCTGGCCCACACTCCAGTTTGGGAAGCCCAAATTTATGTGAAGGCATAAACAGAACTCATCTAGTGTACAAAAGATACACAAAAAGAACTTTTTTTCCCTTCCTCCCCTCTCCTCTCCTCTTGACTCAGAAACCAAGAGTAGCTATCTACTACCTTGGACAGGTTTCTCTCTCCTTCTTCTTGTCTAAAATGCAGAGATAGAGAGTAGAAAATAAACCAGCTACTGGATAGTTCTCAATCAGGTGTGATATTGACCACTGGGGGACATTTGGTAAAGTCTGGAGGCATTTCTCATTGTCACAGCTAGGGGGAGGAGACACAGCATAATGAGATCTAATGGTAGAGGTCAGGGTGCTGCTAAACATCCAACAATGCACAGAGCAGGTTCCCACAACAAAGAATTATTTGGCCCAAAATGTCCATAGTGCTGAGGCTGAGAAACACTGAGCCACAGGCAACTGGCCTCACCGTATCTTTCACCAGTGGAGACCCAGGCTAACTGCTCTATGTGGGAGTGTTTGATGCTTTGCGAAGCTGTAGGCACTCCCATGCTTCAGGAGACCTAAATTTAAACTTGAGCTGTTGAAAACTGGTTCAGAGTCTTCACTAGATTCTGATTTTGTTCAGAAATGAAAAGCTCATGTATCTAAGAACTTTAAAATAGAACTCTGCCAAATAGTCAAAGGTATGACTTTCTTCATCCTATATTTCACCTTCCCCTGCAGAGTACTGAAAAACCTGTAAGCTAATCCATTTACATTCTAAGGGTGCCTGGTATCCTAACCTTAAGCTTTCTGCAAAAAGTGTGAAAGATCAAAGCATTGTTTGATACCAATTCTTGATTCAGAAAGATACACACACCCATAGCTTCTTCAGGAAATTAAAAAAAAAAAAATGTCCATCGCCCTCAGACACAAATTTTATCTTTATATAGTAAAGACTGCTTCTTTATATACTAAAGAAGCAATCCAGGCTTCACATGTATCTGTCTATACTTGACTCAATGTGTGTATATTTGGCTCCCTCTCATCTCTGGGCACAGCAAACATTCAACCTGATGGTCAGCAGGTAGAAACCAAGAAAGAAGGTAGAAACCCAGGTGGAAACCAAGAAAGCCTAGAACCTAATGTAAGGTAATGCAAGGTAATGTCCAGAAAACTTGAGAGTCAACAAATCAAATACCTGTGCCTTCCATGTAGGAAATTTGCTCTGACAGAAACTTTTTCTTTCCCTCTCACTATAAGAATTCCTAGTTTCATTTTACAGGTTTTAGAAACAAGAACTACCATTACACCTGGGCAAGAGGGCACCATGTCCTGATCCCCATGCTATAGAGACATCCATTCTGGCCTTCCTCTGGTCATCCCCACTCTAAGGGGTAAGGAGTCATCTGCCCAGAGACCAAGCTCTGGATGCACAGGACCTGGAGTTCCTTTTTCAAAGGCCTCAAATGCCTTCCAAGAGCTACATGAGCCTTTCCTCAGGTCTTTCTTCCAAAGCAGCAGGTAGGCCTGAAGAGTGAGCAAAGGGTGCTATTTCAGAGGCATATGAGCTAGAGAGTACACAAACTTAGCAAGTCAGGCCCTCATGGTGCAGGAAAGAGTGAGGGATGAAACGGGCAGGTGACAGGGTCAGAGGAGTATAGGCCAAAGCCCTAGGTACATGGGTCGGTGCTCCAAGCACAAACACTTGCTGGCTAACTCCAAGTCCAAGAATTCTAAATGTGAAGTGGTCTTCAATGTCTTTAAGAAGGTATATTTGTCAAGGCAGGTGAATAGAACATTTTGCTTGACAGCTTGGGAGCTTGATGTTTAAGTTTTAAATTATTATGCATGCGGTAGGTGGGCTTCCATTCAACCTCTTGCCCCAGTCCTCCAATACAGAACAACGTGAGAGTTGTTTTCACCCTGCTTCTCACCCCATCCTACCCCCTATCACAGCCTTTGTCTTGTCTGGTTCACTGAAGGTGGTTTAGCTCTTCACTATATCCTTCACCTACTTCCCCTGCCCCTTGGAGTTTAGATGATGACATGTACTCTAATAAAAGGCTGGCATTTTTCATCCACAATCTGCTCCCTGAAAATGTGCTGAGCAGCTTTCTGTCTCTAGGCAGCTTCTGCAACTAGCTCTGAACTTGTATTTTTGAAGCTGCTATGTTTTGACCCTTTCCTTACTCTCCTCAGCCTCCCCTGTCCCAGGGCCCACAGGCATGCTTGCTTGTTCCTCCCTTATAACTCCTTTTACAACGTCTGACTCACTCCAGGCCCTTTGTGTACCTTTCTGGCTTCATCGATTGTGACTCCCTGCCAATTTCTTGCAATCTTTGTCTGATCTTCTGCTCAGCACACTTTTCTGGATGCTTCTCCATTCTCGTTCTTTAGCGATTTCAATGGCTTTTCCCAGCGAGCATTGCCCTCCTCCCTCTATTTCATGTGTCTTTATAGGAAATAGGGAATTAATCATTTTATTCCCACTATGGGACTCTCCCTCCTTCTACCCCCTGGACAATGAGTTTCCACCCCACTGGAAAGGAAGTTATAATAATGATAACACTTGCTTTTACTCCAAGACTGACTGGATTACAACTGGCCTGAAACCAGGGTACTGCCATATTCATCCGTGATTTTCCAGTCATCATTCCATTTTCATTTCCCCTCCACTTCATATTTTTTCCCTTTAATGAAAGTTGCCAAACAGCTTTATAAAGAAACTGGAAATATACCAAAATTAAGATCAGTTTTTGTCTCAGACTACTTTACATGCCTAAATATGAGTTACTGAGATGGCTCCCTTGTGTTTGTGATTAAGTGTTCTATTTCACATGGAAGATTTTTTTTTAGATTGATGAAATGACATGAGACTTTCCAAAAATTGATCTTGGAATTTTAAGATAAACTGTGCTACAATGAACTTCAGAGATTATTCAGTCCCAATTCCTCATTTATACATAGGGAGATTTGGGACAGAGAATTTGACAGAGAAGTAGTTTGACAAATAATAAATAAGAGCTATTATTTATAGTTTCTGTGCTGAAGACATCATTTAATACTCAAAGCAAATCTGTTCTAGAGTAAATATACTATTTTTGGGCGAAACTTGAGAAATATTCCAATTAAAGTTAGGAACAAGGCAATGGTGGCTTTATTGTTGCCACTCTCGGACATTGTTCTACATGGCTAGCCAACCCAATAAAACCAGAAGAAAAGTTTTTTTTATATAATCTAAGAACACTTAAAAAAATAGTTTTAACATCCATAACATGAATGATTAACAGATTTAAACCACATGAAAAAAGTAAAACTTCTATATTAAAAAAACGACAACATAAAGTCAGAAGACAAGGGACAGAAGGATGTATTTTGAGCCCATGTTGAAACAAAAAATAATATCTACTATATACGAATCGGTTAAAAAGAATCAAATTGCCCAAGAGAAAAATGAGCAAAAATAGAAATAGCTAATGTATAGAAAAGGAAATTCAAATGGCCAATAAATATATACTCAACTTTAGTTCTTTTTGAGATTTCATCAATATTTATTTATTTTCTCTCATTCACATGAGGCAGCTTCTGTTCGTTTTTAATATAGTGACTGCTACCTTGAAGGTGCTGGGCTAATTACGGTAATATTCTGAATCTGATCCCACTTCTGATCACCAACTAAGGATTCTGGAATCAATTCCAATGGCGCGGATGGGGGTCGTTCTCCACACTACCAAGCGACTCAATTCTCACCTTATCTACCTGGAGATAGCATCCTATCCCACAGGTTAAGGGCTCAGTCCACAAGACTGCCTCACCCCACAACACACACTTCAGATACCAGTTACAAGACCAGGCTGTCCCCTGTGCTTCTGACCAACTGGCTATAGATGGTAGGTTCCAAGGACCCCCTATGTGGGTTGAACTTTCCAGAGAGACTCACAGAACTCACAACACTATTTTGTTTACTAAATCACGAGTTTATTATAAAAAGATAGTAACTCAGGAACAGTTAGGTGGAAGAGATGCATAGGGCAAAGTATGCAGAAAGGCTGCAGAGCTTCCATGCCCCACCCCCCGCCAGGTGTACAATTCTCCCTAAATCTCCACATGTGCACCAACATGGAAGCTCTCTGAACCCCAAACCTTTTGGGGTTTTACAGAGACTTCATTATACAGGCATGATTGATTAAATCATGGACCACTGGTTCTCCAGCTCCTTTCCCCTCACCAGAAGTCAAGGTGGTGGGACTAAAAGTTCCAACCCTTAGCTCATGGCTGCTTCTCCTGACAACCAACTCCCAGAAACCATGGGTAAAGACCAAATATATATGAGAAATATATATTATGAGCAATATATATTTCATTCAGGTAACATTCAGATAATATATATGTTATGAGTATGGTCTCCTCATATATATTAATATAATCATATTAATATATATGTCTTATAAATTACAATATCATATGTGGGGGGACCATACTCCTAATCTTTTCTCTGCAGTTTTTTCATTACTTGAGAGATTTTCAGGGCATTTATTTTTGAATGCCTTGTTTAACTATTTCTTACCATTAAGATTTCAAATTAGTTAACTTTTCCAATAATGCAAGACCATGGACTTCCCCTATTTACCAGGATTCTTTATCCAGTTCATCTCTTTTTTGTAATACCTTGCTGAATGGAACCCACAGCTTCCAACCACTTCCTTGCACTTAACTAGCCTTGTCTATTTCCAAAGATGATAGTTTTAACATATTTTGACACTGCTTGACATAGATTACTCCCTTCCCATCCCCCAACAAAAATTTTCTTGCCATCCACTATATGACAGTACAGCCAATGGCACATAGTTTAGATTTTATAATGGCAACACCAAATTGTGTATAGTCAGTGTAACAAGAAGTTATTCCATCTTAACAAATTATCCTTATGACCCTGAGAAAAGTGGTATTTCTTGCTCATATGATGTCCATTTTGATTTTGACAAGTCTCAAAAGCATTTCTCTCAGAGATCCGGCTTTTTGTTTTCCATCATCTAAACATGGAGCCCTGCTGATTACTGTGACAGGTAAAGAAATACAGCTGGAAGATCACACCCTAACTCATCTATGGCTCAGCTCAGAAGGAACACGAGTCATTTCTGCCCACAATCCTTAGGTCATAACCTGTTTATGACCCCACCTAGATACACAGGGGCTAGGAAATACAAGAGAGCATGTGGCTGTGAGTGCTCCATGACTCTTCCGAACCCCTTTCATAACATGTTTTGCAATACTCTTTCAACTTACCTGAAAGAGATCATCATAGATAATTTCACACATAACAGGTTGGCTGCTATAAAATGCCATAGATGAGGTAGGTTAAACAACAGAAATTTATTTTCTCACATTTTGGAGGCTGGAAATCCAAAATCAAGGTGCCAGCATGCCTCCTTTCACCTGAGGCCTCTCTCCTTGGCTTGCAGATGATTGACCTTTTTGCTGTGTCCTTATGTGGCTTCTTCTCCGTGTGTGAGCATCTCTGGTATTTCTTCCTTTCCTTAAAAAAAATCCCAAACTTATGACCTCGTTTAACCTTGATTACCTCTTTAAAGACCCTATCTCTCTTGGGGCACCTGAGTGGCTCAGTCAGTAAAGCATCTGACTCTTGATTTCAGCTCAGGTCATGATCTCACAGTTCATGAGTTTGAGCCCTGCATCAGGCTCCACACTGACAGTGTGGAGCATGCTTGGGATATTCTCTCTCTCCCTCTCTTTCTCTCTCTCGCTCTCTCCCTTTACTCACTCGTGTTCACTCTCTATGTCTCAAATAAATAAGTAAACTTAAAAAAATAAAGCTCCTATCTCCAAATACAGTCACATTTGGGGCTGTACTTGGGGGTTTAGACTTCAACATATAAATTTTAGGGGGACACAATTCAGTCCATAACAATATCAAAAACAAGCAGTGTCAACTCTTAAGTATAATATGAAAGACAAATGAAAGAAAATAAACTTATGATAAAATCATATATATTTCAAAGTGTAAATTCTTGAGCATCACTGTAACAGAAGATATAATAAAGTACCCAGATGCTTGCATCTACTTATAATGAAAATATTTAAATTCAAGAAAAGTAAGATGATCAGAAGCCATTTCTATAAAGTGGATTGAGGGAAAAAAGAGCAGAAGCATGAGTAGTATTAGAGTAAAACCTATTAAGATAAGTAATAATCAGGGTGCCTGGGTGACTCAGTTAAGCATCCGACTTAAGCTCAGGTTATGATCTCGTGGTTTGTGAGTTCAAGCCCTGTGTCAGGTCTGTGCTGACAGCTCAGAGCCTGGAGCCTGCTTCAGATTCTGTGTCTCCTCTCCTCTCTGCCCCTCCCACGCTCATGCTCTGTCTCTCTCTGTTTCTCAATAATAAACAAACATTTTAAAAATGTTAATAAAACAAAAGATAAGTAATAATGGACTGGAATTTTTTGTATAACAAAAGGCAAAGAGGAAATGGGATTGGATGAAGTAGGAATAAATTCCAAGATTAATTACACACTGTCAGAGTGGGAAAAATGAGTAAGATACTCTCACATGTGAGCTAGACTATATTTATAAGTGTAGTGTTAAAATAACCATTTTGTTATGACATTGGATGAAATACCACAAAAAATTCTCCTGACATCTCTTCATATATTGAAGCGTACATTTAATCTCAGAATTTAGAAATTTACGGAATTTACAATTTTCTGGGCTACCTAGAAGTCATAGCCTTTGATAGGGATGGAGAATAGACCATGGTTTTTTTTAAAAGGAACTTAATACTAAAGACTAAAGAGAATTAGTATGCTAGGCCCCTGGAGACAATATTAATGTTGAGAAGCAACAGGCAGTCCAAAAATAGTAACTAATTCTATTATGTAATTTTCAAAATATAGATTTATCATTTTGACATACATAAAAAGTATATAGAATGTTATGAAACTCTTTAAAGAAAAAGCATTTTAGTAAAACATATGAAATGCTACCAAATTCTTTGAAGAAACAACTTACTAGTAAAATTTAATGAGATCCTCACATTTCATGTGATTCCATTAGTTAAATGATATTTAGTCCTTAATCTATTCAAAATAATCTATTTTCTCTATTACACATGAAAGTCACAGATGACAAAATGGTCGATTTACAATTTTGGAGATTTATGTAGCATGAGCACTGTTGCTGTCAGTATACTGATTTTCTGAAATGGTAGATTATTCTGGGTTAAGTTCCAAAAAAATGAAGTATAAGCTTCACTGAATTAAGATGACAGTTGTTTGTGGAAAAAACTTAGTAATAATATATAAAATAGATTCTTCGCTTACATAAGTTTAAATAGGTGAATATCTGGGAGATATGAAAGTCATTCAGGACAAAGGATGTTCCTTCAATGCTCAAGACTGTTCTGCATATTCCAGGACATTAACCACAGCTGGCTCCCATCTACTTAATATCAAAGGCTCTCCCTCATGATCTCTGACAATCAAAAACATTACCATCAATTTCCAAAATACCCCCTAGGGGGCGGTATAACTCTGTTGAGAACCCTGTTCCATCTCTACTTGGATACCATTTTCTAAATATCTCTAATATCTCTATTTTTCCTTTCACAGACCATTCTTCATCTTTTTTTTTCCCCTGGAATCCTTCAGAATGAAACTCGTATATCAAGTTTCAATGGCCTCTAAAAACCACACTCATTCCAGACTTAATTTTCTAAAATATGAACCTGAACTTTCTGGTCAAGATGGTCCGTGATTTCAGATGGAAAACCACCCTTCCACCTCCCACCTCCACCCCAAAATAGCAAAGACATAATACAAGAAAATATACAAACATATAGTTATTATCACAAACACATAACTCCACAGAAGGGGAAATTTTTAGAACAACAATACAAGGATGTAGGCAGTGGCTGTGAGACCTATAATAGGCAGAGAATTTTTACCTCTACTGTGGTAGCTGGGCTTAAGTCCCCAGTAATTGTGGGGAAACAGAGCAAACAGACCTATTGTGCCAATCCTGACTGTCCCACCATTAACTGACCAAAGTCAGTGCTATCTCCTCTGCCGAGGCCTTTAGGGAGTCACTGCCTCGAGTTGTCAAGAAGAAGCAACAAGAGCTGGACCAAATTTCTTACTTCCCAGGAAATTGAAGGAATCTGTAACATCTACTCACACAAAACATGATCCATCAACACAGGACTATTTTTTTAATGGAGGATCTTGCTGAGACCAGTAGAAGCAACTGTAAATTTCCAGACACTAAGAAGCAGGAATATGGCAGGGAAGGGGGTAAGGTGAAGAGGGAGACACAAGAAATATCTACACAACAGAACTTGCAAACTAAAACTCTAGCACACATAAATATAATAAAATGAAAAGGAATCAAAATAATTTAAAATCATTCAACAAATGGGAAGATTCAATTTTAAGTAAATGCAAAAACAGAAAAGTCTTCTAGAAAAATTAAGTCCTCAAAAAAATTTTTAAAGGAATAACATCTCCTCACCCCCCAAAAGAGCCAAAATAAAAACTATGTAACAAAACAAGTTTCTATGCATTGAGGACAGTAGAGATTTGAAAAAGCACAAGGGAGTAAGAAAAGGGAGGCAGAATATGAATGAGAGGAGAAGCAGCATTTAGAAATCCTAGAAATAAAATTTTAATCATTGTTATTAGAAAATTAATAGATTGCATAAATCCTAGCTAAAGACAGTATTAATAAATTGGAAGATAGTATAGAAAATATTAACAAGAACTTGCAAAATAATATGAAGAGGTTTTTTTAATATGAAAAAGATTGAAGAGTTGCAGAGGATAGACTCAACACTTCAACGTGAGAAGAAGAGTTACAGACACAAGGAACAATGAGAATGAGTAAGAAGCAACAGCTGAAAATACAATGCTGATAATTTTCTGAATTGCAGAAAAATGTCCTTACATACAATATACACAATGACTCTTTTTTAATATTTGTTTATTTATTTTGAGACAGAGAGAGAGGGAGAGCATGAGCGTGAGAGGGGCAGAAAGAGAGGGAGAAAGAGAATCCCAAGCAGATGCTGCACTGACCGTGTGCATACAGTTCAGAGCCTGACATGGGGCTGGATCTCAGATCTGAGCTGAAATTAAGAGTCGGACCCTTGACCAACTAAGCCACCCAGGCGCCCCAGCACAATGACTCTTGAGCAGCACAGATAAAAGTAAATCCACACTTGAACATACCTGGTATAAAAACAGACAAATAAAGCAGTGAAACAGATAAGAGGGTCCCCCAAAAAGTTCCACTCCTACATGGGCACTTGGTATGTGCCCACAGGTAGTGGTAGAAATCAGCCAATTATTTCCAGCCTTGATAGTTTAGCAACAGTTCTATGAAACTGTTTCAATATTTTAATACATTTATATTCAGTGATGTTTGGAGATTACAAGAAATGTAAATAAATAGTACTATCACTTTCCTATAGCCTCCCTATAATATTCACTATGAGAATGTTCTAAATACTTTATGAAATAGCCATTCTAAAATTTCTCACATTAATAAAACCTTTTGAGCCATTTGAGGAAAAGGCTCCCATTTCCCTAAATGATGATCAAATAGAGGGCATGATACCTGGACACAACTGAGAGACTGGCAGAAGACTATCTTAACTCTATGTAAAAAAGATAAAACCCGTTCTATGTTTTGTTAAAGGTTATTATAATTGCTAAAAAACAAAGAAAGATAATCTACATGGAGAAAATTTAAGTCCCAATTAAAATAATTAGAGCATCAAACTACTCTAACTAATGAATAGTTATTTTCATTATATGACTACTTTAACTAATGAAGCATTAATCTTAAAAGCTAAAACAAATAATAAATTCCCTTTAAATGGCACAAAAATTAAACTAACAGCGATTATAGAAACTTCATTATCATACTAGATAAGAGCAATACAAAAAAAAAGAAAATTATAGACCAATTATACTCATGAACGTAGATGCAAAAATCCTTTTATAATGTAGCAAACAACTGAATTCAGCAGTGTTAAAAAAGAAAAAGAAACCATCATCAACAAATAGAATTTATCCAAGGAATGCAAAGATGGTTTATATTTAAGAAGCCTATTAAATTTAATATAGCACATTAAGACAATAAAAAAGAAGTAACATATATACTTCTCAATAAGTTGCTCACATAGCAACTCAGTACCAAAAGGAATTGGGTAAACATAAAGCTCACTTTGTTATTAAGAGAAAACAAAACAAGCACATAAAATCATTAGAAAAATAAGAATGGATTGGAACTGTACTAATCTGATGTATTAGTCAGAGTACAGTCAGAAATATGGAACCCAATCAAACAGTCCTACTGAAGGAATTTAACTTACAGAACTAGTTACAGAGATGTGGGGAGAGCTGAAAACCAAAAAGGTAACAGAAATTAGTGAAGCAGGAAGTTACATCCCTAGAGGAGGAACAGAAGGAGGAGGTTGCGTAAGTAGAGCCCAAGACATAAGGCCATCAGGCAGCTGGATCTACATGGAGATCATTTGGTATAGACTAGGACCACAAAACACAGGACTGTCTAGTAGGAGGTGGTATCATGTAGCAGATAAAGCTCTGGTACATCAAGAGGTGGGTAAAAACTCTGTGACTTCTCTCTTCCTTCCACTCCAGTCTTCTATCAGTACATTCTATTGGCCAAAAGCTAGTTGTTAGTATCTAGGAGATGTAGTTTACAGGAAAAGTAAAGAGATTTGAGAACAAAGATACAAATGACCAGCATACCCAGTACCTATCAACAACCCAAACAAACTTTAAAGACCTTCCCTTAATATCAGAAACAAGACAAAAATACACTCATCACCTAGATCCTATTCAACATCCTATTGAACATCCTATTGATGTTCAACATCCTATTCAACATCCTATTGAAACACCTAGAAAAAGAAATGAGAATATAATAATAGGAAAGGAATAAACAAAATAGTTATCTGCTGACAATATAGTTGCCTTATAAAGAAAATACAAGAGAATTCTCAGACTTATATTTAAATTAGTAAGAGAATTTAGAGGGGTTGCTGAATATAAAATCAAACAAAAATAATCCTGTCTACTGTCATTAACAAGCAATTAGAAAGTGTAACAGAAAAAGATACCATTCTCTATAGCAATAAAATCTAAAAGGTATCCAAAAATAAAACAAAAATTATGTAAGATCTTTATGGAGACATTTTGATTATTGAAGATCTGAATAAAAAAATAGCAATACTATATTTATAGATGCCAAGGCTCAAGGCATGAAAACTGTTAAGTGTCCCCAGATTAACATTTAAATTTAATATAATTCCAATCTAAATCCCAACAGGGTTTAACTGAACAAGCTGATCCTGAAATCCTATGAAAAATCAAAGGAGTAAGTAAGAATAACAAAGAAAATTTTTAAAGAATAAAGGATAAAGAGCCAATATTAAAATATTTATTTTAAATTTTTATCCTTTAAGTTAGAAGAGCATTAACATTGGGAAAAACTAAAAGACCAGGAACAGAAAACAATCTAGAAACACACATAGGAATATGTGGACTTGATATGACAGAGGTGGTATTGCAAATAATTCAATAAATGGGACTAAAACAATTGGTTATCCAAAAGGAAAAGATGAAATCATATGCCTGCCTTATACCATATACCAAAATAAATCCCAAAGGATTAAAAACCAAATTAAAAACTAAATTTATAAACATCTGAAGGAGGCTATAGAATATTACATGACCTTATAAGAAAGTATTCCTTAAACAAGATATAAATCACACAAGTCATAAAGGAAGTTATGAATAAATTTGAGATTAACAAAAACTTCAATGCAACAAAGATTAAAAACTAGAAGAAGATATTTGAAACACATATAACTGGAAAAAGACAAGTAACCAGAATAAATACAAGAATTCCTAAGATTTAATAAAAATAACATTAATAATCAAGCCTAAAATAGGTAAAAGATTTGAACAGATACTAGTCACAGAATAGGAAATCTAAATAGCTACCAAACATGTGAAAAGATAATCAAACTGACAGTTAGAAAATGCAAATTAAGGGGCATCCAGGTGGATCAGGCAGTTAAGCATCCTACTCTGGATTTTGGCTCAGGTCATGATCTCAGGGTTCATGAGTTCGAGCCCTGCATCAGGCTCCACGCTGATGGAGTGGAGCCTGCTTGGGATTCTCTCTCTTTCCCTCTCGCTGCCCCTCCCTGCACATGCATGCTCTCCCCCCACCTGTCCCTAAGTAAATAACTTAAAAAATGCAAATTAAAACAGTAAGATTAACAAAAATTGTTAACCATCAAAGTAAGTTAACAAAAATGTAAAAGGCTCAGCCAGTATGTTGAGAAGCAATCACAGGACTGTAAAACTGGGGGGAAAAAACACCTTCAGAAGAAATTTGGCAATACTTAATGAAGTTAGTGTACATACCTTGTGTATTAGTTAGCTACTGCATTGTAAGGCTGTATAACAAACTGTCCCAACAGCTAGTGGTATAAAGCAATAATTACTCTCATGCTCACAGCTCAATGAGAAAATGGATGAATGCTACAGTATATTCATATGACAAACTAGTATATGACAGTTTAAATGAAAGAACTAAAGTTATATGTATCAACATACATAAATGTCTATCACATAATGTGGAGAGAAATAAGCACTTTACAAAAGAATAACATTTAGCATAATACCATTTGTATTTAATGAAATTTTAAATTCAAATCAAATATGGCAAGAGCATTTTCATGGCCCTGTGTGTTTATTACAACAGTCTGTCAGAAAAGTAGATTTGCTGGCACAAACATCACTTTCTGGAAAGTTATTTTGAGGAAGCTCATGGATATTCTGATGGTTTCAAAATCCACATGGAGTCCCCTCTAGACAGTTTAATCTGCTACATATTTTATGTCGTTCCTTTAGGCATCTGTACTAGAACCTGCAGGCAGCCAACAGTCTGTTTGCTTTTATAAAGACCTAAGTAATAGTTTGAGGTCATGCTGGGAAAACTGAGAGCCAATAAATTGCAACCCCACTGTACTTATGTCATAGCTTCCAAATGATTGTGCTGGTCTGAGGTGCCCATTTACAGTCCAACTGTACAGCAGACACATGAGAAAACACAGCAGACTTAAAAATACCCATACTGTTATATGCTTTCTCATGACACAGTCACCACACTTCAAGAGTCGACGATAATGCAAAAAGGAGACTGCTTATGAGGAAAGAATTGGGTGTGCCCAGTGGCACCAGGCTGCTACCCGATGGGAGGCTGTACTTGGTTTCAGAAAAAATCCATCAGCAGTCAGCAGAACCTTTGCCACAGACTGAGATTCAAGGGAAAAGCTCAAAGCCCCAGTGAGGGAGCCAAGAAAAAAGCCAGAACCCAGGAGAAGAAAAAAAACTGAGCACCAGGCAGTTTGTAAGGCAGAACGTGAAGCACAGGGTTCAAGGCACTCAGGCATCAGTCAGTCCTTGACAGAGGATCCACTATGTGCCAGCTCGGTGCCAGAAGCGAGGCACAAGGGCCTGCTCTCATCTTCCATCTGGTCCTAAGAATTCCCATACTCACAGGCATATTATTGAAAGTCTACAAGTCACTGGGAAGAGAGATTTTAACCGGTGAATAAAAAGTATAAATTGGGGACTAAAGAGTCAAGTATTGTACTTTTGCAACTTTAGTACTACTTGGATTTATTATTATGAGCTTATTTTAACATTAATTTGTAATCATAGAATTTCTTAAAAATAAAGTAATAGAATGATGATTCTATAATCAGCCTTACAGATGTGTACACTGGGGCTCAGAGGCATTAAGCGTCTCATACAAATTCATGAATCCAAACAGCACGAGAGCCGAGAGCAGTATTTAGGTCTCCCATGTTCCAGTTAGTGTTTTTGTTTTATTTTATGCTACACTTTCCAATCGACATATATACTGTCAACACATACATACTTAACTGGATATAGGCAGAATTCCAAGGAACTTTAACTATCTTAAATGCTGAGAGTTAGTGGAAGAGACTTCTTGGCCGGTAAGTTTGATAAACAGCTTTTAAGGCGTGTAATGCTCTGTTTGATAGCAAAAATCAGCCTTGGTTTTAATAACCACACTTACATCTAAATGCTATAAATACTCCAAAGTAATGGGAGCAGCATGGAGCCAATATTACAAGAACATATTATTTAAGACTTGATAGACAGCTTTGATTTTATAAGAAAAACATAAACAGCAACATCAAAGTCTAGTTCACTAAAAATTTTTCCAAGCTGCTTCAACAATTGTCTCTAAAATGACAGAAACAAACCTAGCTTACCAAGTCTTGATTCCAGCTGGGATTTTACACCATTTTTCTCCTGACTTATCCTTCCTGGGCCACATCAACCTTCACACTTCCCCACTGTACTTTCCACTCTACTTCCTCTGCTGATTTCAGTCAATAACCATTGCATTCAAGAAACCCCACACACATTAAGCTCTTAGTTATAGCTACTGATTTTGGATTCTTTTTTCTGCCTTAGCTTTATATCTTCAGTCTTAATTCATCTAGTCTTTTGTTGTTTATCTCATCTCATTTCTTGATTATCACATTTAGTCAAATGAGATTATAATTTTGGTATCTATACTTAACATCCACAAAAATATCATTACATTTTTCTTTTACTTAATATCGATCAAAATTAAATGGGGATATTAGACATGATTAAAATCTACAAACCCCTTGCTTCATGGCCAATCAGGACACTCCCAGCAGAAAGCAAGAAATGACATCAGGGGAGCACAGCCGGAGGCAACAAGTGGGAAATCTGCAAGGAGATAAACTTCAGTATTAGAGTTTTGGTAGCAGGAAATAGAATGAGCAGAAGTCAAGAAAGGTAGTATGTCAGAGAGATCCGTTAGCAATTATACCAACGATTTACAATATAAAGAATGATGATTGCCACTGTTGGCTGCCTACTCAATATCCATTTGTACCACTTTCCTTACAAAAAGAGGAGGAAAGAGAAGGAAGAAGAGGGAAAAGAAGAAGAGAGTGAGAAGGGAAAAGAAGAGAGAAAAATAAGAAAGGAAGGAAAGAAATAAGTATTACTTCAATGTCAATGTATCCGATAAATGCTCTTATTGCCCTGACTCCTCTATAGCTAGGAATGGTGTAGCATCTTTCTGCCAGTGGAAAATTTCATTAAAGGCTCCAGTTCTTCACTTCCCCTATGGCCATGTGATCTCTTTGTACATTTCCTGTGTTGTCCCATTCCAACTCTGAGTTCATCCACATGATTTACTTTGGCCAATTAAATGACCTTTGTCACTTCTAAGCCTTGATTCAAGAGGCCTTGAACATTTTTGCTTGCTCACTCTTACACTTCTATTCTGCCTGCGATAGTTCACTAGTTCCGAAAGGAGGAAAATAAACCAGTGATATAGAGCTGTCTCAGCTAAGGTGCTTTAAACAAGCCAGTCTAGTCCAGCCTAGAGCACAGCCTTCACCTAACATGCAGATGCATAAGTGAGCTAAGCAGAACCACCCAAGTAAGCCGAATCCTGATTAGGTACATCCCATAGCATGGTATAAAAGCATTCATTGTTGTATGGCATTAGGGTTCTATGCACCAAAAACTGATACACTAACCAGTGAAACATATGTTGATATCTGAGGGCAGGGGAAGGAGAGGCATTGAGAAAGCTTTGTTTTCCTAAAACAGCAATACTTCATTTACTCTTCTCCCTGCCTTAAGCTCAAACTGAATATATGAAAGTGTGACAGTCATCTTGAAACCACGTATATATACATAAAGATGCTAAAGATACTCAAACAAAAAGACAGAAAAGATTTGAATGTCTAACGGCATTGTTAAGCAACATACCAGTCTTGAATTGTCTCACTCTAGATTTCTTGTTATGTGAAGTATGTGGTACATAATACAAACTCCTACTTTTTAAGTCACTGTAGTCACAATTTCTGCTATATATAATTAAAATTATCCTTGATACTAGAACCAAAGAATGACCTAGTTTCTAGAACTGGGCATATGGGAGAAACAAATGGTAAGAATCCAGCTAGTGGAAATAAAGAGCAAAGTCAGGATAGAATAAGAGTTGACCTGACACCAGACTAATGCTACTGTCCTAGAATTCATCATTTACAGTTTTCAATAATGGGATTAAAGCCAGAGAAATAAAGGGGTTCAGTGAAAATGTTTAGAATCCTACAGAGATAGGGATCCAAAAAAATAGTGGCAATGACATTTGAGGTTCAATTTGACTCACTGGCCACATGTTGTAGGTCTCTAGACTATTTGAGGGCTTCAAGCTTTTCCATTTTTTTTTTTTTTTTTTTTTTTCAAAAATATTTCATTACTCGGGGCAATTGGGTGGCTCAGTCTGTTGAGTGTCTGACTTCAGCTCAGGTCATGATCTTGCCATTCATGGGTTTGAGCCCCGCATAGGGCTCTGTGCTAATAGCAGAGGCTGGAACCTACTTCAGCTTCTGTCTCCATCTCTCTCTCTCTCTGCCCCTTCCCTGCTTGCTCGCTCGCTCGCTCTCTCTCTCTCTCTCTCTCTCTCTCTTAAATATAAAACACAAAACAAATTTTTTAAAAAATATTTCATTATTCTCTAATAGTTTTCCTTTCCCTATTTCTTTGCTATCTATATCCCTTTGAATTGGCATTCTTTCCATGACATACCTTTTATAGCCATCCATCCTGTTAACAACCAACAAAAACATCCATTTGTGCCATGAAATATACACTTTATCAAGTGGGACTTAATTTTTTTAAGCAAAACAGAAATGGCACAACTTGTTTCAATAAGTTGTAAAAAGGGCATACTAACATATAGTAACCAAAGACATATTTTTTCAAAAAGCAATTAAAATTTCACATAATCTTTGTATAATTTATAGCACAAAGGAATAATGAGTATCTTAAAGCAGTCTTAAGAAATCACCTGGGGGCACCTGGGTGGCTCAATCGGTTAAGCATCCAACTTTGGCTCAGGTCATGTTCTCAAAGTTTGTGGGTTTGAGCCCTACACCAGGCTCTGTGCTAACAGCTCAGAGCCTGGAGCCTGCTTTGGATTCTGTGTCTCCCTCTCTCTCTTCCCCTCCCCAGCTTGTGCTCTCTCTCTCTCTCAAAAATAAAATAAACACTCAAAAAAAATTTTAATTACGAATGTGGTATAAATGTATGAAAATACAAGTCAAATATGGAGAAATATCTGAGAAATGCCACAATATAAAGAAAGCCTTGCCTGTCCCCTTTGCAAACATACTTTCTTGGAACTGGCTTGCCTTGAGCTACTCAACAAATAGCTCTGACTTTCAAACACAATACTAATTTTTCAAAATGCCAGATAATTTAATAATTCCCTCCCAAACATGGTTAACATGCAAAAAACATGGAGTTGACCTCCATGTCCTTCTGTTGGTGATAGTCAAACCTACTGTTTGGGATTTCATTAATGCAAACAATAAAATTTATCAAATATTCCCTATGTGTTAGCATTTGAACACTGATCAATTGTATCAAAACAGCAGTGGGGGGAAAAATTTGGCACAGTCTAACTGAGTTCTTACTGACTTGGGACACTGGGGCCTTTGAGGATAGTAACATGATAAATATAGGATAACTTTAGTGGATATAGAATTGAATTTTTATACACTTAATGAATATATCAATTAGGTTTCTTTGACTGCAAGCAAAGAAAAGTAACTCATGCTAACTTGAAGGGTGAAAAAAGAAATATACTAAAAGTCTATAGGGATAGTTCAAAGAATTGAAGGAAAAGCTGTAGAACAGGGCTTCAGGAAAAGATAGGAACCTGGGAGGCTCCAGGGATCTTAGTAGTAGTAATTATTAGACTGCTTCTTGGGAGTATGAATACCAAGAATAAATCAGTCTCAACTATTTTTTTTGTGTGTGTCCAGGAAGAGAGAATCTGATGCCTATACAAAGACTAAAGTACTGGCAAAGGGTGTCACAGAGTTCCCCAAAGGAAATTTAATGATTGTTTTGAAAGGAACAGTCCATAAATGTTGGGCAAAGTCAAGAAATGTTCACCATAATGATGAAATTACAATGTCCTAGGTTCCATTTCCCTGGGAAGAATAGGGCACCAATAAGAGGAATTAAATATTACAAAGAGATTCAGGGTCAAAAGAGAGCTTGTATTCTATTCAACAAATTCATCTACTTTATTCCTCCTAATATAAAGGGTAGGAAGTGAAACAGATATGAAAATTTCCACTTTCTAAATTAGCATAACCATCTCTAGAGAGTAAAGGGTGAAAAGTTAAGTTTCTGCAATTGTTTTTCCTTGAAAAGTAAAATACTGTTTTTTTTTTTAATTTTGTCCTTTGGACATAGTTGGTCATATAACTTTCACAAGATTATGGAAGTGGTTAGTATTATTATTACATCTATATCATAAGACTATTTCTGAATCTTTATTTTTCATAAGTGTAAGTGAAAATGCAAACTGGGTTAGATTTTACAAAAGCAAAGTTATTTTATTTCATTAAACATGGGAGGGAATTAAATGCAGAGATGAGCACAATCAGAATCAATTAATAATTGTTTAATATTCTTCTGGATCCAAATCAGTATTTCCATATAATAATAGAACACGAGTACAATCATGTATTAAATGGCAAGTCAATTAATCATGTTAAAAGTGCTTATTTAAATGCCAAAAGAATTAACATGACCTTTTATTTATCAAGAACTGTTGGCATTTTGAAAAGATTTAGAAATACACTTTTGTGCATATTTCAAAACTCTAAGTATCTGAACTTAACTTCTTTCAATAACAATCTTCTCCTCAAGAGAATGCAATGTTATAAAAAGAGCTAACAGTTTGCACAGAGGAAGATTTAAGCATTCCTCCAAGTGAGAGAATCATATTAACATTCAAAAGCTCTTTGAAATATGTACCCATCTTATATATATGTCTCAACTACAGCCTAATTTGAAGTCCTGATACATACGGACCAATTTTCAAGCCAGAGGGGGAGAGTCCACCAGAAGCCTATGTTTCAGGAGATTTTGAAAGCTAACTCATCCCAAAAGAGGCAAAAGTGAAGTAAAAATGAGCAGGACTATGATAGGAATGGTTCTAAGATGGCTCATGAGGACATCTGGCCCTAATCTTCACAGCTACAAATATGAAGAGCTAGCACATCCGCTATTAAGTTATCTCATGGGGCAAAGGTTTTTGCAGAAGTAGTTGAAGTTACTAGTCAGTTGACTTTGAGTTAATCAAAATTGGGGTTAACCACATAGGCCTAATCTAATCATACAAAACCTTTAAAGGTAGAGAAATTTGTCTGGTAGTGGTACAAGAGGAAGTCTGAGAGATTTGAAGCACAGAAAGGATTTTAAGCAGCTAGCTGTGAAGATGGAAAGGACCATGTTCGAGGTCCAGAGAGAGGCCTGTAGGAGTGAGAGTGGCTCCCAGTTGACAGCCACCACGGAAATATGGATCTCAGTGCTACAGTGACAAGAAAGTAAATTCTGCCCTTAACCTGGATAATCTGGAAGCAGATTCCTCCTTAGAGATTCCAGGTAAGAGTCCAGTCTGGCTGATACTTTGATTCTGCTTTGTGAAACCTAAACAGAGAACACAGTGGAGACTGCCTGGACTCCTAAGTCACAGAGCCATGAAATAATAAGTGAGTGTTGTTTTAAGTTACTAAATTTGTGGCAATTTGGTATGTAGCAATTTGTTATGTAGAGGTGAACCTAGGATGACAGCATTCATTATCAAAGAAGATCACAGCCCAACTGCCTCTGGACTCATGTTTGAGTCCTTTAAAGAAGAGAAGAATGTTTTGTGTAAGATATTCCATTACATGGCCAAGATAGGACATATTTAGACCAAAAAATAAATAAATAAATAACATAAAACCTGCATACAAATTGCTATAAAATAATCTGGGAAAAAAGTTTTAGGATGGAGTGTAAAACAAGATTACCATAATTCTTGAATATATGTTGGATATATGCTTAAAATTTCCATGTGACAACATACGATATATTTCCTTATGATAGGATAGCATTTTATATATTTCCATATGATGACATACATATTTAAATACATATTTTATGGTAAACAAGTAATATGCATTGAAAATTTCCAAAGGAAAAACAGAAATACCAGAGGAGCAAAAGTACTAAGTTTCTGAAAGACAAAAAGGTAGATAGGACTGAACTGAAAGATGAAAGCACAACCCAAAACACGCAAAAGAGAGATCTGATACAAATAAAGCAGGAAAGCTTAAAGAGTCCCCTCAAGCTTCCCAATGGCGAGCTAACTCTGGGACAATTATCGAGCGACTAATTGGAAGAGTGTCAAGCTGACAACCACCCAGTTTGCGACATGCCACCCAGCCTTCACTCCTCCTTCTTGCCTGCACCAATTATGGGACAATGAGCCACAGACAATGGAAGGAACGGTGCCTGGAAGCGCTAGGAAGAAAATGGGAGAAATTCAGGTGGTTACCAAGACTGACCAAGAAGAGAAAAATCTTTCTAGCTCCTAGCATACCGTGCCCTGCAATATGTGCTGCCTCTACCTCATAATTACTCAAGATAGGCTAAAGCAAGCAGTATAGCACTTACACTCACAAAGTAAAAGGGAATCTCAAATACACACATAAGCTTTTTTTTTTAAGAAAATCAACAACTGAAGTGAGGCATCAAAAAAAAGTACAAGAAATTGTATCTAATGCAGTAAATAGAATAGTAATAGAACAAAAGAAAGAAAATTTTAAATGAAGTATAACATTTCTGAAATAAATATGAGATTATACTGCTTTCATGACAAAGTAACATTATAAAAACATAATTATTCCAAAATAACAATAAAAACATACATATTTTAATGATTATTTCTATTTTGACATTTTTTAAGTTTATTTTTGAGAGAGAGAGAGAGAGAGAGAGAGAGATATGGGGGGGGGGAGCAGAGAGAGAGGGAGACAGAATCCCAAACATGCTCTGTGCTATTAGCACAGAGCCTGATGTGGGGCTTGAACTCATGAACCATGAGATCATGACCTGAGCCAAAATCAAGAGCCAGAGCCACCCACGAGCTCCAGTGGTACTTCTATTTTTGAGTAAGTAATTATGCATGAGAGGAAAAGCAAATAAGAGATTATAATAATGGCACTAACAATGAAGACTTTAGTGGAAATAGAAAATAGAATAAAGTAAAAAGTCTGTAATATTGGGCTTAAAAAAAATCCAAGACTGGGGCGCCTGGGTGGCGCAGTCGGTTAAGCGTCCGACCTCGGCCAGGTCATGATCTCGCGGTCCGTGAGTTCGAGCCCCACGTCAGGCTCTGGGCTGATGGCTCAGAGCCTGGAGCCTGTTTCCGATTCTGTGTCTCCCTCTCTCTCTGCCCCTCCCCCGTTCATGCTCTGTCTCTCTCTGCCCCTCCCCCGTTCATGCTCTGTCTCTCTCTGTCCCAAAAATAAATAAACGTTCAAAAAAAAAAATTAAAAAAAAAATCCAAGAAAAATGCCTTTTAAACTGGAAATATTGGGGCGTCTGAGTGGCTCTGTTGGTTAAGTGTCTGACTCTTGATTTCAGCTCAGGTCATGATCTCAGGATTCATGAATTTGAGCTTTGATTTGGCTTCTCACTGACAGCTTAGAGCCTGCTTGGGATTT